>NC_143016.1:170626994-170934040 GCF_055824585.1 Amblyomma mixtum
CCGGGAGGACTGGGAGGCGACCCTGCTCGGCTGCCGCGACTTGCAGGCCCAACAAGCCTTAGTCGGGCGCGCCCGGGCGGCGGCAACCGCCACTGGGGTCCCATACTAGGGACCTCCACCTAGTGTTTGTAAGGATCGGTCCCTTACGGGCTGATCCAAACATACCTCCTGCTCATTCGTAATAAATATTTTCACCACCACCACCGACCTTATGCTACGTGTACTGTTTCATTCTAATTATCATTACTTACGATACAACACCATCATGGGCATTTTTTGTCATGTTATTGGGGAGGGGGCGAACCTTTAGTGCGAAGCGCCAGGCCTCGGGCATGGATACCCGCTTCTCCTCTTGGGTTGTGTAATTGATGTGGAGGCGGATCAGTAGGCGACTGCCCGCACGTGTTTTGCTTAACCGCAAGTATTGATTGCTGAGATGAGCCTCGCGCAGCTCCCCAAAGGTGTTCGTCATCCCCAGGCCGAGGAGACGTTGGTTGGAAGTTGCAATTGGGGGGTCCAGATCTCTCTCATAGATTTTTCAGAGAATCACTTCGAGAGCGTTCTCATCGCATTTGCGTAGGTGGAGGTACGGTGCCGAATACAGGATTCGACTGGTTGCGAATGCATTGGCCAGCCGCAGGGCGTCTTTGCATCGCAACCCGCCTCGATTGTTTGATACCCGGCGAACCATACGGCCCACCTGATCCCCCACCTTGCGGAGTTTCTTCAGCGTGGTGTCAATCTTGCGGTTCTATTGTATGTAGAGTCCCAATACTCTGATTTCATCGTGTTCAGGTATCGGGCCACTAAGCAGGGAGAGGGCAATTTTGGTTGTGCACCTTGGATTGGGACGTATGTGCACGAATTAAGATTTGCTCGGGGAGCACTCAAGGCCGCAGCGGCGTGCATAATCGTCCACAATAGCCGCCGCTTGCTGCAGGTTGGCCTCGACTTCTCCAACCGAACCGTGTGTTGCCCAGAGGGTGATGTCGTCCGCGTACAGGGCATGCTGCACACCCGGGACCTCACCCAGCAGGGTAGGGAGCTTCATCATGGCCAGATCAAAGAGAAGATTCGAGAGGACTGCTCCCTGTGAAGTCCCTAGTCCCTCGCGTACCAAGTTGGTACGGGCCATGTTCACTGTCTTGTAGTCGGATATATGATTGCCGATCTGTAAGGAATTGCTTAATATATTGGAATGTGTTGTACCCACAGTTCACTTGGGACAGGTGGGAGAGGATGATATCATGCGTCACATTGTCGAAAGCACCCCGCAAGTCCAATGCGAGGACCACCTTGTCATCGCTAGGGTGCTCGACGGGATCAAGAATCTCTCTATGAAGTTGCAGCAGCACATCTTGTGCGGACCGGTGTGGGCGGAACCCGTACATGGTGTCCGCAAAGGCGTTGTGCGTTTCTAGGTAGGTGGATAGTCTGTCACGGACCATGGTCTCCATCAACTTCCCCACACAAGAAGTGAGAGATATGGGTCGGAGGTTGTCAGTGTTGAGAGATTTGCCTGGTTTGGGTATGAATGTGACGAGAGCCGTCTTCCAATCCACTGGGAGAGACGTACCTCCCGTCCAGATGGCATTGAAGTATTCGAGCAGCCGCTCGTAGGCCGGTTCGGGTAGGTTGGCGAGAAGTTTTACAGTTACCTTCTCCCTGCCCGGGGCTGTCCCTCGTTTCATTTTGGCCAGGGCCGCTTTGAGGTCGTGAAGCTGGAACGTTCGATCCAGCTCTGCGTTCTCAGAACCTGCATAAGAGTACGCCGGACCACGCGAATCCTAGTTTGTGTACAGATATTTGTCTCGGAGCGCGTCAGCCAATTTGGCTGTGTCTCCGTTGAAGGCGTGAATTGCTCGTTGAAGATGTTTTTCTGTTTCGGTGCGGGTTTGGGTCGGATCAATGAGGGCGCGGAAAAGGCGCCACGTGCTCCGGCTCGACATTTGCCGAGCAGCGGTGTTGCATCGGTCTACCCAGTTCGAGACGGCGAGTTGGGCCGCGTACTCTGCCGCTTGTTGGGTGAGTTCCGCGATGCGGATTTTGAGTTGCCGATTGTGCTTCTGCCGGCGCCATCGGCGGACGAGGCTGTGCCGGGCCTCCCAGAGGTGAAGGAGGTGGTTGTCCACCGCCGGGTTCGCCTCTGAGAGCTGAACGTGCTGTTCGGTATCTTTGAGTTGGCAGATGAGGTGTGGTGACCAGGTAGTGCAACCTTGATCCGCTATAGGGTTAGTGTAGTTGGATCTGAATTTGGTCCAGTCTGGAAGGGTTGCTTTAGTGTGAGGTCTTGTAAGGGGTTTGGTGCGGATTGTGGTCGCAAGAATGCAGTGGTCACTACCCAGGGTTTCCTCAGTGTTGTGCCATTCTGCATATCTAATATTTTTGGTAAAGGTGAGATCTGGGCACGTGTCGCGTGCCACGGAGTTCCCAATGCGAGTGGGTTGTGCAGGGTCCGTGTGAAGAGTAAGGCCCAACGTTGACGCAAGTTCCGCCAGCTTGCGTCCTCGTTTTTCTTCACGTATGTATCCCCATAAGGGGCTGGGTGCATTAAAGTACCCAACGATTATGAGGGTGTCCCTGTTCGCCACCTTTAACGCCCCGACTGAATAAGTCTGCAAATGTGACGTTTGGAAGTTTGGGAGAGCTGTAAACGTTGAGTAGCATGCACTCGTAATGTACGTAGCGCGGCTCCAGCTTTCCGGAAAAGGTTATTCGCGCCTTGTTTGACGTGCTGAATTTGCGTTTCTCCAGAATCTCGCCATGGCGCCACTCGAGACTTGAGCGGAGGGATTCCGCTGTATCTGTATTGCGTACTGTTACCACGCCGTAACAGACGTTACCGGCGCCTGAATTTCTGCGACATGAGCTCCTTAGCAATATCTTGTTATAACCGCACATTTTCCGAACACCATTTGGTTCACACTACTGCACCTCTTATGAACAATAATCTTCCCTCTATATATCGTAGTGTACTGATCCGCAATAACGAATTACAAAAGGTTATCTGAAACATAATGAGTAGACAGAGAAAACCGTTCGTGAGCCGGTTCAAAGTGGCATCAACAGTCTTTTATTTTCAAGCAAACCTGTCATAGTCTGCTGTAACACATGACATTCAGAAAGCAAGCTGGGTGGTAGAAAAGCACTTAATATCACAGGCACAACACCGGCCTGATGAATTGTACGAATAACACAAGGTTTCATAATCGGTTGGTAAATGGTGTCAGAATTTCTTGCCCGCTATGTTCCTTAGGTATTCGCCCATAAAATTAGTCCCCTAGCTTATTATAGATTGTACTTCAGCAACATTGTTGAATTCGAGCTATTTCTTGTCCGCTATGTTCCTTTAGGTATCCGCCCATCAAATTAGTGCTCAAGCTTGTTATACATTGAAGTTCAGCAACCTTGTTGAATACGAACTGTGCGCTGAAATTAGAACTGCGAAGAAATCTGTGCGTCTGAGCGTCAAACCCATTTACGAGTTTCCCTAGTGTCCTAGATCAGCCTTCTCAAGAAGAAAAGGAATTTCGGATGCCTAGTTTCGAAACGTGGTTGATGAAGTTCACAGGTCCCTGAGCGTGGTCAAAAAAGGGTGACGTTTATGGAGCGCTACGGCTCCCTTGTTGACATTGAGGCAACCGGAGGACGTATCCGGGTTTTTGTAGCATTTAGAAGCATTTGTAGTGACTTTGCATAGATAGCATATAACGTGCCATCGTTCCTGCTAAGTGTGTTAGGCGTTGTATAAATGATCAGTGAATCGATGAGTTGTTCGGCTGATACATTCTTTTCCGTTGTCAGTGTGTTGTTATTTTCTCCTTTCGCACGTTGTTCCGGGGTTTCCTCAGGAGTCTCGTGAAGTTTTTTGTTTCGCCTGTGTGGAATGATGAACAACCAACGCAGTCAATTCTGAACGACACAAGAAAAGAGCCACAAGGCAGATGGTTTTTAAGGTTGACAAGCTCAGCCCGTATCACCCGCTATATTCGCATCGTGCGTGTAGAAAGTACGCTCAAGGGCTTCTGTGATTCCTTCTATATATAGGAGAAGGGCTTGTTTCATTTTCGTTCGTTCATTACTTCTGCCTTCCTGACATGTTGGCTGCTCTGGTGATATACCATTCTTTGTTCAGTGTTCCTGATGAAGGAAAAGAAATAGCTGTTTTCTTGCAGGTTAAACTTTATTATTTTCATCTCGTCGTTGGCGGTGGCACCTTTAATAATTTTTGAACAGCAAGAGCTAAAGCTCCGCACATCAGATGCACTGTCGAGAAGGAATCGTGGCACACTTACGCCGCGTCTGTTAACAGCCAAATAAAATAAATGCGGGAACACGTTCCCACAATAAATGGTAGCTAATCCCGATTTATAGTTTCTTTTTTGACAGCACCAGGTGCACAGAGCAATATTAGAGAAGAAGCACTGATTCTGGCTAAACATTTTTCTAGTTTCAAGTTCTTCTCTTTCTGCAGCATCATTTTAAAACTACAAAGACACAGTCCAAAGTAAAAGACTGCCCACAATGGACAGTGCTCCTGAACCATATAACAGTTACATTACGCTTCACTAAATTAGCAGGTTTTTCTTGGTAAACTGACAGCACCAGGCCCAGATTTATTTATTTATTTATTTACAATACTGCCAGTACCATCAGGGACCATAGCAGGTGGGCGAACAAAAATGACAAACATGATAAAAATTTGAGCAGTGCACTCTGGAATTAAAAAAAAAGTGAATACAAATCAAACACAGGTGAACAGAAAGGAACAAGCAAAATAAAAGAAAAGGTAAACATTAGCAAGGAAAAAGAAAAATACATGTCTAGGAGTCGGGTGGAGCATTGCCATAAGGAATTCAATTAGAGCACCTGGGAACACAGCAGCGGAAAAAATAAGAGACTTTCTTCACGATTAATTAACAATCTAATGAAGTGATGAGAGGCGGTTGAGTATGTCAGTGAAACTGCTTTATTCGTTAATTGATAAGGATTCTATCCGTGACGTGAACTGAGATAATGTGGTTGCAGTTATGTATGAGGGATCAAGGCGATTCCATTCTCTGATCACGAGGGGAAAGTACGAATACATGAACGTGTCGTTATGGCATGAGTATTCTGTTATCGCGCGCGCGTGTTTATGCCTCGACGGGCGTGATTGCGAGAAAGATATGTATTTTGATACGTCTATCTTGTAGTAGTTGTGCATCAGGTGAAACAAAAATTTTAGCCGTGCTTGTTGCGCTCTTGATGATAGCGTCGCTAAACCCGAAATAGCAGCGAGGTTAGTTGGTGAATCTGTGCGCTTATATTTGTTGTGTATAAACCGCAATGCTTTACGCTGTACTTTTTCTAGTTTTGTTACATTAGTCACTGAATGGGGGAACCAAACTGTGTTAGCGTATTCTAAAACTGGTCGAACGAAAGTAGTATATGCGAGAAGCTTTGTCGATGTGGGTGCAAGGCGCAGACATCTTCGAAGAAAAAATAGTTTGCGTAATGCTTTCGAGGTTATGCTAGCAATGTGCGCGTCCCATCTGAGGTCAAAAGTTAGTGTGATGCCTAAGTACTTATGCTGGTGCACTTTCGTCAGTATTCTGCCATTAACAAAGTACGGAAAATCATAAGGTTGCCTTTTTCTTGTTACCGTCATGCAAACAGATTTAGTCGTGTTTACCGTCATTTGCCATGTTCTGCACCATTCGGTTATTTTGTTCAATGAATCGCTGAGTGAAATGTGGTCTTCGTAGCTGTTAATTGTTTTATAGATAATGCAGTCATCGGCGAAGAGTTTGATGTTAGAATCGATATTGTTGGTTATGTCGTTGATGAAAACTAAAAATAACAGTGGCCCCAACACGGATCCTTGAGGTACACTTGATATGACGGGTACTGTCGCAGATTCCATGGTCTGAAACAGTACGAATTGTGTCCGGTTTGATAAGTAATCCTAAATCCAATATAAAATTTCCCCATCCCCGATGGCACCCCGTAACTTTGCTATTAATTTGTTGTGGCAGACGCGATCGAATGCTTTAGAAAAGTCCAATAATATAATGTCAGTCTGGCTACAGTTATTGATGGCGAATGCAAGGTCTTGCACAACCTCTGTAAGCTGTGTTACGGTTGATAGCCCATGACGGAATCCATGTTGGTTTGATGATAACAGATTGTGAGTATCAAGGATGTTTGTTAGGTGTTTAAGGATGATATGCTGGAGCATCTTGCAAGCCGTGCTGGTGAGAGATATTGGTCTATAATTCGATGGTAATGTGGTGTCTCCTGTTTTGTGTATTGGTATAATCTTTGCCTTCTTCCAGTCGTCGGGTAAAGTTGATGATGAGAGAGGTTTACGAAATATCAGACCCAAGTATCTGCTGCACCATTCTGCGTATCGTTTCAAGAAATCGTTTGGGATATTGTCTGGCCCGGGTGAATTTTTAGAGTCAAGCGTGAGTAATAGATTAAAAATGCCCGCATCTGATATGATTAAATGGTCAATGCGTGATGTTTGATTGCCGTAAAAGTCCGGGAGATTGCCGTCATCTTTTGTGAAAGTTGAGTGAAAAAACGTGTTGTATGCATTAGCATTGTTAGCTCTAGCCTCAGGAGAGAAGTCGGATAACGTGTTTTTAGTTGGGCGGAAATGGTTCCAAAATCTATGCGGGTTGTTTGTCAGAAAGTTAGGCAGCGTTACATTAAAATAGTGTTTCTTGGCCTGTTTGCCTATCTCTCTGAACTTTGCGATTGCGCACGCTAGTTTTGTAGTTTTAGAAGGACATGAACCATAATTTTTGATAGAAATACGCAACCTTTTCACATGACGTTTAGCGTGAATGACATCCCTTGTTACCCATGGACTGTTTCTTTGTGGACGCTTGGTTTTTAGTGGAACATGATTAGTTATGCAGTGTGAAACCATAGTCTTAAAATAAAGCCAAACCCTGTTAATATTGATTGAGGGGTCGGAGACCATTTCACTGAATGCTTCAAATTCATGTGCGAGGTAGGTTAATATGCTGGCATCATCAGCCTTATCGAAGTTCAGTGTTGTCTTTACATCAGATCGTTTTTTTATTGAGCAGTCTAGAGGTAACAAACATAATGGTATGTTGTGATCAGAGATGCCTTCGATGATTTCTGTCTGCGCTTGGTGTACTGGAAAGTAATCACTGATTAGTATAAGATCGAGGATATTGTTTGCTGTTCCTTGCTTGCGCGTTGGTTCTAGGATAATTTGGTGGAGATTAAAGGAGAGCATTAAGTCAAAAAGAGCTTCTGAAGATGATGATGTGTGTTGCATAGTTATCCAGTCCACGTCCGGAAGGTTAAAGTCACCCATGAGAATGATTCTAGTGCTGCAAGCATATTGTTGAAGGAAGTCCTGAATGACAGAAATGCACTCATCTCCTGAAGAGGGGCTCCTATACAGACAGCCTACACAGACAGTAGTATTGTTGCAGAGCAGTCTGCAGAATACGCTTTCAGCCCCTGACACATCTGGGAGCGTAACAAACGGCAGGGTTTCCTTTATCAAGAGAGCCACACCACCGCCGACGGGAGTCTCGGTCTTTCCGAATGACTGAGTAGTTGGGTGGTGCGATTTCATGACTCGAAATTTCTGGTGAAAGCCAAGTCTCCGTGACGGCGACAATATCAGGTTCCCGATCAATTAATAGGTTTTCTAAAGATTCTACTTTGTTTACTATGCTCCTTGCGTTTACATTTATGATGGTCAGTGCTTTAATCGCGCTCTTCCCCGTGTCGTTGGTGGGCTCCTTTTCTCGACTGTCTCCTCCTGCTCGTCGTTTTTTTTCAGCGGAACTTTGTCGCTCATTTCGTCATCCCAAACAAAGGCAGAGCTGTTTATAAATAATTTGTCGAAGGCAAGCGAAACTTTGTCCCCTTTTTGTCGATTTTCTTTGGCACTGTTCCACAGTTTTTTTCTGATTTCTCGAATTCTCGGAGAGAAATCTTCCCCAATGGCATATTTCGTGTCTTTAAGTTTAAAACCTTGCTTCAGTATTGCCGACTTGTTACGGGCATCCAGTAGTTTAAAAATTACCCGTCTATTCTTATTAGCCTGCGGCCTGATTAACCGGTGAATACGTTCAAAGGCAACTGGGTCGAGCTTTAGAGTATCTTGAATGATACTTTTGTTGACAGCCTGCTCCAGAGTTTCGGTTGATTCTTCTTCATCTTCTGTTAGTCCGTAAACAATTAAGTTGGATCTCCTGCTTCTGTTCTCAAGATCATCTATTTTTTTTCCAGTATTTCTATTACGTGATTCATGCGAGAAATCTCAGTTTGACAAGACTGCACTTTAGTTTCTGGAAGTGTTATGGCATCTAACTTGTTTTCTATGTCTGTCAGCCGTTTTTCCTTTATTTCTTTAATATCTTCCGCAATATCCTTCAGTTGTTTAGCGATTTGTGCCATTTCAGGGCCGGGATTTGTTTCGACGTCCCCTGACAACAGGAGGAGTTTACACAGGAATACAGCAACATCAAACACTTCAAGACAGAGCTGCGGGCACGGCAGCACTACCAAGAAACGGTCGCTAGAGCGGAGGCATTTGCCAAAACGCCTGCTCACCTGCACAATGAAGACGAAAGAATTAGCGCACCGCATGCTGGTAGTGCCGCCGAGCCCACTGCCGATGCAATTCCTGGGAAGGGTATATGTAGCCCATTCATGTGGTGGCGCTCCCAGCAGATCATGCGTAGAAATGTGCTCGCACGTTGCTGCTCCCGGATGATGTGGTCGAAGAAATTCCGCTGACGTCAGGGAATCGCACGCATGGAAACGAGTGCCGTTCACCGGAGAGGTCACCCAGGCTATCTCGGAAGGTTCAATGCCGCTGGCAGTACCATGGAGAATCAGTCCAAGGGCGAACTGCACAATGAAGACGAAAGGATTAGCGCACCGCATGCTAGTAGTGCCGCCGAGCCCATGAAATGCATTATGAAATTCTGGCCCATCTTTCGAACCTTGCACAGAGGCATTTGTGAAATGGTTTAGCATTGTATGATTAATAGGGAACATACCAAAGGCTTGGAATCTTATGGTACTATTCTCGAAACCAGGAGAGACGCCCAACTCTCACTGCGGTCATGTCCCTTAACGCTGGCGAGCTGTCGAGCTGAATCGTTTGAAGGCGTTCCAAATATTATATGGTTAATGTTTACGCTTGAATACCATGATCTTCTTGGCATCCATTAGTATGGTTTTAAAAAAGCGTGCTCAAAAAATGACCATCATGGTTGCCTTAAACATAGAGTACTGGTCTCATTACACACAAAGAGCACAGTCTTTCGGCTTTCTTTGATTTAGACAAAATCTACGACGTGACACGAAGGTTCGGTATCCCTGGGAGACATGTACTATTACTAGGAGACATGTAACTGGGAGACATGTACTCGTACATCTCCAGCAAGGAAATGAAATGCTGTCACCCCTTTCGCGCACTCATACATGAACTCTCAGACACCATTAGAGCGTGTGGAGGTAGCGTTCTCAGTCTCAACGGAGATGGTCTCGGCTCAAAGCGACAAGGTCAGCCAGGAACCATCTACCAAGTGACAAGGGTGGTTGTTTGGTGCACAGCTTTCATCAGTCGCAAGCCAGAGAATGGGTCGGAGCCAAAGGTTCACAAATACAGAGGATTGCACAATAACTTGTACGAGCACATACAAAGTGATTTACAATACAATGCAACTCGCGCAAAATAACACTGCACAGAGACTGCAATAGAACAAAAAGCCCTGCACCAAAAGTGCACTAATACAAGAGAGAGGCAAGCAAACGAAACGCAGTTTGTTCACTGACCACTGCGACAGCCCGACGATCAGAGCAGGTGCGACGGAGCCCTCCCGCAGGCTTGTGCACGCTGCCTCGAAGGTCCATGGCTGGGCGAGTGGTGTTGATCCGGGAGTCGAACGGGCACGCTTCTTAGAAGCTTAAACGGCGGCTCGGCCTCGGTTTCCTTCTCCAGCGTTTTAGATTTCTCAACTGCTCGTACTGGCGATATTGCTTCCGAACTGCGTCGGTTTTACGAATATGAGCGGAATTTTCTGACAAATGCTTGAGCAACTTCTTGTCCAACGGTTCAAGTACACCGCCGTGAAAAAAAATTCAGGGGGCACTTTGACGATCTAAAGTGCGCGAAGCGAAAACCTTTCCACTCAACTTTTCCTGCACGGCCGTAGGTACACATGAGGCTATTCACGACTAATTAGTCATGAACCATGACTGAAAAGTCATGATTAACTGGTCATGATTGGTTATTGACTAGTTAGTCACGACTGATTAGCTTATGAGTAACAAGTGATGATTCGTTCATGATTAAATAGTCATGACTGGTTAAGAATAACCAGTCATTACTGATTAAGGACTAGTTAGTCATGACTTGCGACTAGTAATGACTAGTTATAACTTACAGTTCAGATGTAATAGACGGACGGAGTCATGGCCGCGAGTATGAGCCGTTAAAGGCTTTCGCTTTAACGTACATCCCACCGAGCACGGCCATGGTGGTGGTGGCGGTGAAAAATATTTATATACAGATACACTTGAAGAGGTTATGTACGAGCTGGCCCAGAGGGGGCCAGCCCTTACAAGTACTAGGTGGAGGTCCCTAGTTCTGGACCCCATTGGCGTTGCCAGCCACCCGGGCTCGCGCGACCAAGGCCCGTTGGGCCTGCAGGTCAGAGCAGCCGAGCAGGGTCGCCTACCAGTCCTCCCGGGTTGGGTTGAGGTGAGGGGGGATAGCAGGGTTGGAGTGGCAGGCCCACACTATGTGGTAGATGTCCTAAGACTTCTCCGCACAGTGCGGACAGCTCTCCGAGAAAGAAAGGTCGAAATGTTTCAGAGCTGCCGGGCACAGCAAAGTATTAGTATACAGGTGGAGCAGAAGCCGCTCCTCCGCCTTTGAGAGACCTTTACACGGGCGGAGATAAAGACCGTGGCCAAATTGATAGAGTATAACAATATCTTTGAAGGTGTAAGCTGGAATAAATTCGAGTTTCTGATCGTCGGGGTCGGAGGGGAATGCCCGGTGAGAGAGCGCGCGGGCGGCGGCGTAAGCTACCTCATTTCCCTCCAGGCCCATGTGAGCAGGTGCCCCAACTATACGCCGGTGAGCGGGGTCCCCGGTGTAGACGCTGTTTTGGAGAATGCGGTAGGCTAGGTACGGTCCCCAGCCCTGCTCGACGTTCCGACAGGCACCTCGCGAGTCTGAAACAATTGTTTTTGATGTCGGATCAGATGCAGCCAACGCAATGGCGACCTCCTCCGCGTGTGTTGTCACGAGCTCGGAAAGTAAGGCCGTTCACTGTTTTGGATTGGTAGACGACTGCGGCCGTGTACCATCCCCCATGGTGGGGGCCGGAGGCATCCACGTAGAACACGCCGGGTTTCGATCCATAGTGGCGGGCCAGGGCTTCCGCCCGCGCCAGGCGCCGGCCATTATGGTCCTCACGGTTCATGTTCGTGGGAAGGGGGCGCACGTGGAGGGCGCATCTCTACTGGGATGGAATACTTACGCGCTCTTCCATGAGAGTGGTGTGTTGGATGTGTAGTCGGCCAAGGAGGCGGTAACCCGTCGATGTCTTCGAGAGACGTGTGCATTGGTTGGTCAAGTGGGCTTCCCGGAGCTCCCGAAACGTGTTCACCATGCCCAGCCCCAGGAGGCGCTTGTTGGAGGTGTTCACGGAAAGGTCCAGAGCCCGCTTAATAATTTTGTGGAGGATGACTTCGAGTGAATCCTCGTCTTGTTTCCGCATGGTGGTATGGAGTCGAATATAGAATTCGACTGGTTACAAATGCATGCGCCAGCCGCAAGGCGTCCTTACATCGTAACCCCCCGTGCTTGTTAGGAACCCGGCGGACCATGCGGCCCACCTGGTCCCCCACCTGACGGAGGTTGGCCAATGTTGTTTCTGACCATCTGTCTTGATGTAAAAAGAGCCCCAGTACCCGGACTTGAGCTTTTTCAGGGATTGGACCTGTCTGAAGAGACAAGAAAATTTTGGCTGTGCACTTTGGTGAGGGGCGTATGTGCACAAATTCAGACTTTTGGGTGGAGCATTGGAGGCCGCAGCGGCGAGCAGAACGGTCTTAATGTCTTAACGGCCTTAATGTCTCCGAGGGAACCGAGGGAACATCACCCCAGAGGGTGATGTCATCGGCGTACAGCGCATGCTGCACACCGGCGACAGCGCCCAGCGGGGCCGGTAGGTGCATCATAGCCAGATTGAATAACAGGGGAGAGAGCACCGCGCCCTGTGGTGTACCCCTTGTTCCTAAATGAAAAGGGCCATGTTCCTTATCCTGGATTCGAATGTAAGATTGTCTGTCGGTTAAAAATTGCCGAATGTATTGAAAGGCGTTTCTACCGCAGTTAGTTTGACAGAGATGGGTGAGAATGATCTCGTGGGTAACGTTGTCGAATGCTCCCTTCAAATCCAAGGCGAGTACGACCTTGTCATTGTGAGGGCATTCGATGGTGTCTGCGAAAAGGTGTTTGGATTCCATGAACTCGGACAACCTGTTGCGTACCATCGTCTCCATGAGTTTGCCCACACAGGAAGTTAGAGAGATGGGACGGAGGTTGTCCGTGTAGATGGCCTTGCCAGCTTTAGGGATGAAGGTGACCAGGGCGGTCTTCCAGTCGATGGGGAGTGGCACTTCCCCAAGCGCGATTGAGTTAATGTAATTCAATAAAGACAGGTGAGCCGGGTCAGGGAGGTTGGCTAACAATATGACTGCAATTTTGTGCCGACCCAGAGCGGAGCCACGTTTAGTTTTTCCAGGGCCGCCCTTAGGTCATGCAGCTAGAACGGTTGATCCAACTCAACGTTCTCAGAGCCTGCATAAGAGTACGCCGGCCCGCGGGGGTCCTGGGTGGTGCACAAGTACTGGTCCCGGAGCTTGTGCGCCAACTGAGTTGTGTTGCCCTGAAATCTTTGTGTTGCTCTTTGGAGGTGTTTTTGAGTTTCCGTGCGTGTTTGTTTTGGATCAATTAGTGCGCGAAAGAGTCGCCACGTGTTCCGGCTTGCGCGGCCGTATTGCATCGGGCCACCCAGTTGGAGTCGGCGAGTTGGGCCGCGTACTCAGCCGCTCGTTGAGTGAGCTCGGCGATGCGAGCTTTAAGTTTCCGGTTGTGCTTTTGCCGGCGCCACCGAGGGACAAGGCAGTGCCGGGCCTCCCAGAGGTGGAGCAGGTGGTTGTCCACATCCGAGACCACCTCTGAGAGCTGAATATGAGTTTCGGAGGAGCGAAGGCCAGAGACCAATTGTTCTGACCAAGACTGGTAGCCTTGCTCATGTATGGGTGTCGCAGAGTTATAATTTTGCCTGAACTTGGTCCAGTCTGGGAGTCGGGCTTGTGTTGTTGGTCGCGCGAAAGGACGGGTGCTAATCGTAGTGTTCAGGAGGCAGTGATCGCTGCCGAGGGTTTCCTCGGTGTTGACCCAGTCTGCATATTGAATGTTGCGGGTGAAGGTTAAGTCCGGACATGTATCCCTAGTCATGGAGTTGCCTATACGAGTTGGGTAGACTGGGTCAGTGTGAATTATGAGGCCCAGCGTTGACGCAAGCTCCGCCAACTTGCGTCCCCGCTTCTCTTCACGAAAGTAACCCCACATCTGAGCGGGAGCGTTGAAATCGCCCACAATCAGGAGGGGGTCCTGACCCGAACCTCTCAGCGCCCGGCTAAAGAGGTCCGCGAATGATATATTCGGCAATTTCGGATTGCAGTATACATTGAGTATGTGTAACGGTGGGTCCTGCTTGCGGAGTGGGAGGAGGGTCACCATTACATACGGAGCGGCTGCAGGGCCAAGTGAGGCCGTCCCCGGCTCCGAAGCGCGCTTGCTCAGAGGGTATAGAAGATAAGGACGAAAGGCTCTCTTGTTCTCAGCCGGGCGTGGGAGGCAGAGTCACGCTGTGTGCGCGGTAGTAAGTGCGGCGTTCGTGTTATTACTTTTTTCCCAGCGCCTGTGCGGGGGCTCATGCATCAATGCAAAACGCAGAGTTACCTTCAGAAGCTGTTCTGAAGGGGGGGTGCGTGGTGCGAGTACCAAAGCTGTCAACAAAAATAGCGCAGGAACAGAAAAAGTCCAAGAAAGGACACACACGAGCGCTCCTTTCTTGTTCTTGTTCTGTTCCTGCGCTATTTTTGTTGCATGTGTTACCAACAAGCCCAAGATTCCACCTTAATCAAAGCTGTCAGGGGCGCTCGAAGATAGATACGCAGTGGCAATTTCGCGCTAGCGCGGACAATGTGTTAAGAAACTACAGTGGCCGAACAGATTCCGCGCGTGCTTTGCCAGTGAAAAAAACTAACAAGAAAAGGCGTCGAGCCCGCCTCAAGCGGTCGTGCAGCGGCCGTGCACGGTGGGCTATATATTTTTTACGGGGGCTGTACGTTAATGGAGACGCGGGCCTAGAACACTTTTATTATTAAAAGTGTTTATTAGTAGAAGTATTATTATTATTACTATTTTGCGCCGTGGCGAATGTGTCGGCAGTGTCCAACCCATCACGTCTATTATAACCCGTGAGGAGACTGACGATGCATTGCACATCAATCTCGCTGCCCTCAGCCACCATCTTCTATGCCCACTCCTTCCTCTACAAAACTGTTTCTCCGCTCCATCGACGCAGATCTTCCTCCGCCGCAGCGCACGCAGCTTCTCCACTTGCTCCACCAGTTCAGCGCCTCCTTCGACTGCCATCACAGTTCCCTTAGCCAAACCTCGACTGTCACACATCGCATCGACACAGGTGCCCACGCTCCTCTACGGCAGCGCCCCTATCGTGTGTCGACAACCGAGCGCCAAGTCATTGAAGATCAAGTCGACCAAATGCTCAAGAGCGGCGTCATCCAGCCCTCAAGCAGTCCTTCGGCTTCGCCAGTTGTGCTTGTCAAAAAGAAAGACGGCTCCATCTGTTTCTGTGTAGACTACCGCCGCCTTAACAAGATCTCGCGCAAGGACGTATATCCCCTGCCATGCATCGATGATGCTCTAGACTGCTTGCAAGGTGCCGAAATATTTTCTTCTTCAGATTTATGCTCCGGGTACTGGCAGGTACCCATGGAAGAGGCCGATCACCCCAAAACAGCCTTTGTAACCCCTGACGGCCTATATGAATTTACTGTGATGCCTTTCGGCCTTTGTAATGCTCATGACACCTTTGAGCGGCTGATGGATACCATTCTGCGTGGGCTGAAATGGAAGACCTGCATCTGTTACCTCGACGACATCATCGTGTTTTCGCCTGACTTTGACACTCACCTCTCCCGACTGAAGCACGTTTGGCCTGCCTCTCTGACGCCGGCCTTCAGCTCAACTTAAAGAAGTGTCATTTTGCCGCCCGCGAACTTACCATTTTAGGCCATGTTGTTTCTAAGGACGGTGTCCATCCGGACCCGGCTAAACTTCGTGCTGTGGCTGCGGTTCCTTGACCTACTTCTATCAAAGATATGCGCAGCTTCCTGGGTCTGTGCTCCTACTTCCGTAGGTTTATACGCAACTTTGCCTCAATTGCTGCACCTTTGACACAACTTCTGTCCGGCAGTTCTGATCTTTCTCAGTGGTCCCAAGTTTGTGACAACGCCTTCGATTCTTTGCGCCGTATCCTCACCGCACCGCCGATACTGCGACATTTCGACCCAAACGCACCTACCGAGGTCCATACTAACACCAGTGGGGTAGGCACCGGCGCCGTGCTCGCACAACGCAAATCTGGCTTCATCGAATACGTCGTTGCCTATGCCAGCCGCACGATAACAAAGGCTGAATCTAACTGCTCGGTCACTGAAAAAGAGTGTCTGGCGATAATTTGGGCCCTTACCAAGTTCCGCCCTTACCTCTACGGCCGCCCGTTTGAAGTTGTGACCGACGAACATGCGCTATGCTGGCTTTCCTCTCTGAAAGATCCATCCGGTCGCCTCGCGAGGTGGGCCCTTCACCTCCAGAAGTACGATATCCGCGTCGTGTATCGTACTGGCCGCAAACATCAAGACGCTGATGCTCTATCCCGCTGCCCACTTCCAGCCAATATATCCAGCCTTTCCACCTTCGACGCCTCCTCACCGATGCTTCACATCAGCGCCATGCCTTCCTCGCAGCGCGCCGACCCATGGATCTCTCCTCTTATTGACTTCCTCACCAACCCTACGGCTGCTCCGCCTTCGCGTGCTCTTCGCCGCCATGCTTCCCATTTTTCAATACGTGATAACCTCCTTTATCGCCGCAACTACACCTCAGACGGCCGCAAGTGGTTGCTAGTTATTCCCCGTCACCTTCGCTCGGAAGTCTGCGCCCATTTTCATGCTGACCCGTAGTGTGGTCATGTCGGAGTGTTCAAGACCTACGGTCGCATCCGACTACGATATTATTGGCGTGGCATGTACACATTCATCCGCAAATACATGCGGTCATGCCTTACCTGTCAACGTCGCAAGCCACCTCCTCATCGTTCTGCTGGAGAATTGCAGCCGCTACCTTGCCCGCCAAGCCCATTTGACCTCGTCGGCATTGATTTATACGGTCCCCTCCCGTACACTTCGGCCGGCATCCGTTGGGCTATCGTCGCGGTTGACCATTTGACAAGGTATGCCGAAACCGCAGCCCTTCCAGCCGCCACAGCCTTAAACCGATTCATCCTTCGTCACGGCGCCCCTCGCGAACTGCTGAGCGACAGAGGCCGCGTCTTTCTGTCGGATGTTGTGAAAGCACTGCTCACCAAGTGCAATATAATTCATCGAACCACCTCCGCATATCATCCGCAAACTAACGGTCTCACCGAGCGCTTTCATCGTACCCTCGGTGACATGTTGTCTATGTATGTCTCTTCAGATCAGTCAAACTGGGATCTTGTCCTTCCGTATGTAACCTACGCGTACAATACCGCAACGTAGTCCACTACCGGCTTTTCTCCTTTCTTTCTCTTCTACGGCCGTCACCCTTCTGCTACCATCGACACCATTCTCCCGTACCAACCCGATGCTTCCGAGTATACACCTCTTTCTGAAGCCGCCCGGGACGCCGAAGACTGCCGCCGCATCGCCCGTGCTCTCACGACTGACACCCAGTGCAGAGAGAAATCCCGCCACGACCTCAGTCAAACAACACCACACTTCGCCAACGGCTCCCTTGTGTGGCTCTGGATTCCGACGAATACTCCGGGCTTGTCATCAAAATTTCTTGCCAAGTACCATGGCCCATACTGCGTACTGGAGCGCACATCTCCAGTTAATTAGACTGTAGAACCTCTCAACCCATCTTCTGATCGCCGCCGCCGTGGACGCGAGACTGTTCACGTCCAGCGCTCAAGCCATTCTACGACCCAGCCGTCCTGCCTGCGCCCTGAGTCGCCAGGTTGGCTCCGTTTCTCCCCGGGGACAATTGTAAAGACGAAGACGAACATTCTGTGCAGCGGCGGCAGTGCCATCGCTGCGCGTGCTTTGGGCTCGCTTTGGCTGACCGCAGACTGTTGCCGCCCTGCTCCTTTAATAAGGTCCCAGTGCCTTTAATAAACCCCCGTCTTACAATATCAATGAAATTTATGTGTAAATGCGTCTTATTCCTGTATTAAAAATATAATTAGTTTCAGAATATCTCAGTTAGTTCCCATATTATAAGAAAATAACTGAAGCCTAATTAGTTACATTCTTACGAGTCGTTAAGACACATCCCTTCTAATTTTTTTTGGTTTCGATTGAAATGGAGCGGCAGCCAAAGACTTGCGCCATCTGGAGCTATGCTAATTGTATTGTCGTTGAAGTGCGTCATAAAACAAAAATATGAAATTTTGTGCAAACACCATAATTAAGAAGCAGAGTTAGGTAACATTATGGCTCACAAAATTTGAAATGTTCCACTGAGCCATACAAAAAGAGCATAATTCCATTGGAGTTTAGTTCCTTCTGAATTCAACCGTATTTATAACTGAAACTGCACCATGAAAATAATAAAAACCTCCGTACGTCTAGTGAGTGGGCAAAAAACACGAAGCTGAGAAAATTCGCATTTGAAGTTCTCGCGCCAGCCATTCGGAGGTCGTTGTAGAGGCTTCAAAAAACAGCGGATTGTGGATGTTCCAAAAACTTTTCACAGCAGTGAGTAATATCAGGTTGTGGGGAAGGGGCCCAGCTTTCAAACAAAACTAAGATGGGGGCCATCAAGGACGCGGCCATGGGAAGCGGCGGGCGTGAAGTCCTGGCACATTCCGTTTCGAAATCGCATTGCCGGGTTTCGTAGGCGCGAAATGTATAGATATTTTATTAGTTGAAATTTTTCGGCGGGAACTTTAGTGCATTCATCCTGATTATGCAATTTTTGCAAATTAATATTTTTGGCATAATTTCAATATCTGCATCTCCCATTAAGTGCAACCGTTTCGTGCAAATTCATTCAAGAGAGCTGTGCGCCTCACAGGTACGTTTTAAATACTACTCTGTTCCTAACAAAATGAACTCTATAACAAAAATAATGCAGAAGTTCATTATGTATTCATATACGTAAATTACCTCGAAATTGTGTGCTCATCCTCCACCATGCCAGAGCATGCCAGAGACAAATACAGCTCGCTGTAAATAAACTGGCGACAGGGGCAGATAGAAACAGTTTCATGTTTTTTTCCACAATTAACAGTGGCTGCCTGTTGTCACTTAGAGGAGGACAGCACACTCATCGGAACCTTTATCGGAATGAAAAGACACTACGAATAAAATACAAGCACACAAATTTTAGGCATAACATTGGGCAAAACAGTCACGTTCCTGCCTCACATAAACACGCTCAAAAAGAAAACTTTGTAATCTCTAAGCATGATCAAAGTGCTCTCACGGAAACTCTGGCGGGCCAAAAAAACACATGTTTTGAACATTTTACGCTCTCTTGCGTGCTGGTGCGTAGATTATGGGTGCATAATATATGGGTCTGCTTAAAACGGCAGAACACAGTGCGTAGCATGGGTTTACTTCTCTCAGTTGGTGAATACACACAATCTTTGATTAATAGCCTTCTTGTACAAACTTATGAACCGGCCCTTACAGTCAATGATTACATGTGTGTACGTAATGCAAATAGGATCCCTACACAAGCATCTCAGTTATCCGATAGTTCAGAAGAGCACCTTCAGTACAGTTGTCAGCAGTAAACCACAAAAGGATAAGTTTTTGCTACTGGCTTCGAGGATAAATGCCAAGAATGAGAGATACGGAATATTCTTCCAGATTTCGAGTTTGCTTCAATACACGATCCACTGACGCCAAGAAAGAACCGTCTGTAAACGATTGCTAGACAGAGTTTAACACTTCCATAAATCCCATCGTTATCCGCTCTCCTCATGCACTGAACTTTGTCATCCCCTTTTTAGGACTTTGCAGGTCACCATTTAATATCTGGTACCTTTACTTTCTGATGCCCCCCAGCCAAATTCACTGAGAATTTATTTTTATTTTCATTACTTTTTGCCTCTTTTTCTTTTTTTTACATTAGAATTTTGCCCACCACTCTCTTTCCGTCTTTCTATCCCCAATACTCTTCCCCACGTAGAGTAGCCTGTCAGTGAACTGTTTCTGCAGGATAAAATCTGCTTTTAAATAAAGGGCTCTCTCTCTCTCTCTGTTATACAGATAGCTCAAAAGCAGCAAATTGCACTGGAAGTTCTGTAATACAAGGGAACTTAGAAGACATATAGTGAGGCTTGCGAAGTGTCAATGCATTTTTACAGCCGGTTGCTGTGGAGAGCGTGTGTTTGTGCGCGAATAGTGTACGAGAGCATTGAAAACGACATAATGTACACAGATTCCCTCAGCCTACCCACAGCGCTGCAGTCAAGAAATGCAGCTGCACCCTTAGTCGGAAGCGTCATACACAGAATGGAAAAATTCACGGCACAAGCTCTACAGGGTCCCGAGCCATGTCGGAATAGATGACAACGAGGGAGCCGACGCGTATGCTACACAAGCTCGCAGTGGTGAAATCAAGAAAGTGAGCGTGCCCCGTAAATTAAAGTAGAAATGGTAGTCGACTTGGATTTATGAAATAAACAACAAACTGCACTTTGTAAAGCGCACCTTGGGAAAATGAAAATCATGCAAGCATCAGGAACATTTTTATCAAATTAACTTAATGCCATCTTCGCATCGCACACACAAACCTCACTCATATCGTGCAGAAAAAAAAAAACAAGACAGATCTCGTTTTCATTCTACTGGCTACCTCACTCTCGTGGTCTGGATCAGGGATTATTATCTGCCGTAAAAAAAAATGTATTTCTTACCAGCTCCAACGCTTCCCTGGCTGTCATCAACTGTGTTGCCTACCGATACTGCTGGACATTTCTTTAGTTTTCTGTGGAATAGTTTCGAACTCATCATTTTGCTTTCCCTTTCCATGTCCTTGATCATGCTTCGCAAATCGTTGAATGCAAATACCGAACCTCAGTGGTGTGAGGAGCACTCTTCCCTTATTCCTCAAGATTGTTGGAGCTCTGGATGGATACACGAAGACCATTCCGGCATTCCAACACAAGCTAAACTAGCTTGGAAACTTCCCGAAGGATAGCTTCGGCATTGCAGTGCGCTTTGTGCCCATATTGTTGTAAATATTGAATAAATGTTGACAAGAATGGCTTTTCCAGAAAAAAAAAAATTGATCGCATCGCTCATGCATGCAGCCAGGAAGTATGCGGAAATATCAGAACATGAGGTACTTTTGTAGCCAGTCACAAAATTGCGATCCCGAAAGCATTATAGGTGCTTGCGCTTCTCGTGTTATGCCAAGCGCAGTTAATTTTGCGAAACAGCCTATGTGACAGTTACAAGGGATGAGTTTAAAATCTCTATCGTAGTCACTAGAACACAAAGCACCACCTTAACCACGAGGTTACAAAGGCAGGTTTTTCACTGAAATCTTTGTACAACGCGTCCTCAGCTTCCCGTCGTGTTCCTTTCAGATCCCCTCGAGTCAGCCAAGGCAACCAGAATGGCGACCAACATGTTTTTCGCGTGCAAACGCCAGTGGCTGGACTTCAACATACGACCTGCCATATTAAAGGTGACGTGACGAAAGCTAACGCTATTAATAGACAAAAAATAGCCCCCCCATTTTGGAGTCCTCTTTGAGAGCAAAAACAAAAAAAGAGAAGGAAAGGTGAAGAATACCTGTACTATCATAGCTATCTCAGACCTAACGCCTGATTGGCCGGTTAAGACAGTCCTAATTTGCCCTATGTTCGAAAACTTCAACCCGCCGCGGTGGCTCAGTGGTAAGGCGCTCATCTACCGAGCCGGAGTACCCGGGTTCGAACCCGACCGCGGCGGCCACGTTTCGATGGAGGCGAAACGCAAGAGGCGGCCGTGTGCTGTGCGATGTCGGTGCACGTTAAAGAACCCCAAGGGGTCGAAATTATTCCGGAGTTCTCCACTACGACACCTCTTTCTCTCTCTCTTCGTTCACTCCCACCTTCCTCCCTTCCCTTACGGCGCGGTTCAGGTGTCCGCCGAGATATGTGAGACAGATACTGCGCCATTTCCTTTCCTCAAAAAACCAATTTACCAATTCGAAAACTTAGAAAGTGCTCTGGCAGAGTGTCACTGCTTGCACGTAGATAACTTCAGTAGTTTGCGGCAAACGGTTCGTCTACAAATTTTAAATGAATGTCTGCACTAAGTAGGTCCGCTTTGACACCTGGCAGACTGAGATATACACCAGGTCGACACAGTTTAGCTTCGAGCTGTAATGCTCGGGTATTACGTTGCCGCCTGTTAGTTTACTCCAATATGTAGCCGGCTCGGTTACCATGGCAACCATTGTAATGAAATGCGGTTGTTATGAAGGCCGCCATCTTGGATTCTTTTTGTTGCAGGAGCATAAATCAGAGGGTCGAAATTCGACGTTTCAATAACCAGGCGTCGTACGTCATAAAAAATGAATAATAATTTTGAGGCTCTGCAAAGTGGTTTATTAAGCGTGTATGCAAATCTTTTCATTTGGTTTTGGAACTTAGGGGCTGCTCAAAGGCGAGATCTCTGTGCGAAATAATCGAGTACGGGAACCAGCCTCATCTTCTATTGTTTTTATATTTACCAAAAAGTCATTCTGTGCAAAACGCGCGATGGTTTGTGCTCGACCCTCCCCGATTGCTTAGACAAAATTTGTGGCTTTTTATTACCTGTCTAAAGCAGTTTCCCACAATATCTCTGGGGATAAAATTTGAAGTGAGCCGAGGCTTTGCTCTCCTGTGAAGTCACAGTAGAGAAAACACTGACCGGTGGTGCGGCGCTCAACTTCAGAAATTCTTTTCTCGAGGAAAAACGCCGATAAGTATCGCTCAGGGAAATTGGAATGCAACAAGCTATTAGTTGAATCTTAATTTAGATTATCTTTACTAGAGCACCTGACATAGCTCAGTATTAAATTTTCATCCGAATACGCAGCACCACGCACTTTTTGCAACTTTGGCATTTTCATTCCCATTTTTATTCCGTTCCATTTCAGTTTAAACAAATTTACCAGTGGTACTTGTTATTATGGAGAGCCTCGCATGGTTATTACATTCCTCACAAATGCCACGAAGCGTTTTTTTATAAGTTGAAAAATTATGTGCTTCCGGCAAAAAAAATCACAAAACACTTTGTGTTGGCAATTTGCTGATGCATGATACAAAGTACAAATGATATACATTTGTAGATATAAAAAAATTGGAGCACGAAAAACATAGTTTTTGTCACATTTTCTTCAGAAAAGATTTTGCAATAGTTTCCAAATTCAAAGGGTCGTCACATGACAGGAAAATTTCTTCCTGTCTGGCGCTTCCTTCGGCACTTGTCTTCTGTAAGAATCTAATTCGATACCTCCAACGAACATTGGTTATCTTGCCTTCCCATTGCATGCCCTGCCCGAGCCCACTTCTTCCTCTTGATTTTGGCGAGGATGTCATCTATCGTTTGTTCCCTGACCGACTCTGTTCACTTCCTGCCTCTTAATGTGTCACAGAATATTTTCATTTCCATAGCTCACTTCGTTGCCCTCAAATTAAGTTCAACACTTTTTGTTTGCCTCAATGTTTCTATCACATAGGTGACCACCGGTAGGATACAGATACTCTAACCTTTCGCTTGAGGAATACTGGCAAGCTCACATTCATGAGATTACCCGCAAAAATGCGCCTCACCCCGTTGTTATTCTAGTAGTTATTTCAGTCCAGTGGCCCGGATCTGAGGTCGATACCTGCACTAGGTAGATGTATTCTCTCACCAATACCAATAAGGCCGACACTCTTGAACATTACTTTAGAAATCTTCATATTAATTTTTACGCCCACCGTTCTGCTTCTCCTCATGATGCTTTCCAATTCGGCACCTGAGTTACTTAGGAAGATAATGTCGTCTGCAATTCATAGAATGCTAAAGCCATCATCATCATCACAATCATCTGCCTGGTTACGCCCACGGCAGGGAAAAGGCCTCTCCCATGTCTGTCCAGTTAGCCCTGCCCTGTGCAAGCTGTGGGCACCGTCTCTCCGCAAACTTCTTAATCTAATCCACCCACCTAACTTTCTGCCGCCCCGTGCTACGCTTGCCTTCTCTTGGAATCCACTTCGTTACCCTTAAGGACCATCGGTTATCTTGCCTTCCCATTACATGCCCCGCTCAAGCCGGTTTCTTCTTGATTTTAACTACGTTGCTACCAACACGTGATTATTCCCTCGCCCACTCTACCCGCTTATAGTCTCTGAACTTTGCACCGCTTCATAGAATATTTCGACTATATGGTCTTCATTATGTGCTCAGGCCTGTGCCGCCTTCTATTTGTACTTATAAATAAGTTTAATTACGGCGGCTGCCACCCTCTCGTTAATGCTATGGGATCCCTGCGCGTTGCTGTTAAGAGAGTTCATAGGCTCTTCTCACGTTCATGGGGCTGGCATGAAAGTGGGCAGTGCGTGTGCAGCCTAATCCTTTGTCATGTTGTCTGTTCCAATAAGCGACACATATCAGCGTTTATTGAAACCTAAATTATGGAAACTAAGGCCATGCTACACCCGTTAAGAAATGAAAACGATAAGGAAGGATGGAGGGGCCTGCCTCTGTAGAGGCTTACTTAGCACTGTCAGTTTTTTTTTATCTCCAAAATCATCCTTCTCGCTGTTATTGATGAGGGGCTCCTGGTTTTACAGTGCTCGTATGAAATTTGGGAAAAGAAGTGAGGGGTTGAAAGAGGGCCGCGTCATATTGATAAAATGCAGTGATTTCAATAAGCTCGGTTGTTAGCTTGTCGACCTGATCATGCGCAGCAAGTAAGGAAACGATAGTGAGGAGGACGTTTTGCCTGGAAAGAAAAATGTTTTCACCATTTTCACGTCAAAACTTGTGCAGTTTTGCAGTGGACTGATTGATTGAAAAGCACTTATTGCTCGAAATGGAAGTGATTCTCGAATTCGCCTTCATGGTTTTTGTACTAGCCCATGGCTGCAACGGAACGCAAAAATAATGGTTCTATTTCTCGCTTCCTGGTTGCAAAGAAAGGCAATGTATTCTGATACTGAGGCTAGTTGAGTATCAGAAGATACGAGCCAAACTTACATTGTGCCGTCAATTTTAGGGTCAGAAATACGAGTATAAGTGAACGGAGAGTTCTCAATCTCTCTCCCTTCCCTCTCTCTCTCTCTCTCTCTCGCTCTCTCACACACACACACACACACACACACACACGCACGCACGCACGCACGCACGCACGCACGCACACACACACACACACACACACACACACACGCACGCGCACGCGCACGCACACGCACACGCACACGCGCACGCACGCACGCACACACACACACACACACACGCACGCACACACACACACACCCTAAAGAACTTTACTGCCGCATGAAATAAAAGAGGCGTCTAGATCGTGACTGAAAACGAAACCCCCGAAGTTCTCCTTTCAGTCTGGTTTGCGGCAGTCCTTATGATTACGACATGGCGGCCTTCTAAGCTTGTGCACCTGCATATCCATGGCTGAAGGGCCCGTGGTGCCGTGGCCACAGAGAGCAGTATCTGTGCGTAAATCACAGTGGGCTTTCCAGCACATTGCCATATTGTTGGGGAACAAAAGTTGCAGAGAAGAACTTACTGTGGACTGCTGGGCCATATTTGTAATGGTTGCGGTAGACGCGGCTTTGCTCTAAACGTAAGCAAAATGCAATAGTATTAGCCACACTTACAGCGCCAACATTATAGCACTTTCGAGGGATATGAGTTATTCCGTCAGATGTTAGCCTACAACATGCATGCAGTCACCATTCTTTGCCTACCTTTGCAGGAATTCGATGTCTTCTGCATCGCGTTGCGAATGTGCTACAGCATTGCAGGGGAGAAGGGAAAGGTAGGTTCATTTTTCTCTCAACACTGAAAAAGGCAAATAATTTCAAGTTGGTAAATTTTTGTATTCATTGCAAAGACAGCTTGCTCTTCCACAGTTCTTTAACCATTCTGAAGAGAAACGTGTGCTAATTTCCGTTAAGAGTTTTTCTAGTTACATTAAGGCACACTATGCACTAGGCACATATAGTTCACAATACGAACAAGACTGTTACTTAAGCCTGGTTCCTCTAGACATGAAAAAACAACGCGTGTTTAAGGTTCATCTACAGTCACAAATTCCCAAATAAGACCCAATACAGTTAGCCGCTGGGTCTGTTTTGTTTTGCTGCAGCGCACGTTAGCCTGCAAAAAATGGCCTTAGTTCTGTCTCGCTGGGCTCAATTAGTCCAACGGTGTCCATTCAGAAGTGGCAGTCAATGTCGTCTTAACGGGTGAAAGGTTGACATAGCGAACCTAAAGGAATGCTCAAAGAGATCACTGATAGCACTCTGAGTGATTCACGGAATTTCTTTCCCTGGCTGCTTTCGCGTCTTGGCAAACCACTGCCACCCGCCGCTTCTCTTTTTCCAGATTTTCTGCGCTCCCGGCATCCGCCATTGAATTCTATTGTTGTTATCGTTGTTGCCTTTGTGACATGACACCTGTTACGCGCCACTGCCTTCAGGCGCTCCTTTTTGTGCGCTATAACTCGCTCATAGTCCCTCTCCGCTTTTGCTGCTTTACTAGACAAACATTCGCGTGCTTTTCGTTTTTCTTAGGCACGCACCGGCCACATTCGCACTTCCTTGTAAGACCCCATCAAATGGACGCTGACGACATGGAGGATCCATGTTCTACCCCAGCGTCAAACTCGTGCGGCATCCTCTATCTAGAACATGCTACATACGAGGTCTGTTAGAAAAGTATCCGACCTTAATTTTTTTTTTTTGCGAACACCTGATGAATATGAAATAAGCGCGCTTGCATCAGCCGACCTTGAACCCTCGTGCGCATGCACGAATTTTTTCCCGCCTGCCTATAGCGTCAGTCGCTCGGACGCAGCGTTTGAGTGAGGTAGTGCGCAGTGCTCTCGTCGGTTTTTTATTGCAAGGAAAATGGCGGACTGACAGGAGCAGCGCTAATGCATCAAATTTTGCCAGAAACTGAGAGCGACAGCCAAGTGGAAACAATTCGGAGTATTCAGACGGCTTTCGGTGACAATGCTATGAGCAGCACAAAGATTAAGCAGTAGTACAACTGGTTAGAAAACGGACGCACATCGGTGGAGAGCGAGCCACGCTCCGGTCGGCCATCAACATGCCGAAATGACCAGGTCATTGCCGAACTGAACGCGTTGGTGATGAGAGACCGTCGTGTGACTATCCGAGAAATGGCGGAAGAGGTGGACATCAGCACTTTTTCTACACATTTCATTATCACCGAAGATTTCGCCATGAAGATAGTTGGGCGAAATTCGCGCCGAAACTGCTCACGGTGGAGCAAAAGCAGCTTCGTTTTGAAGTCTCACAGGACATGCTGGATTCCACAAACAGTGACTCCGACTTCATCAACACCATAATCACTGGTCACGAGACTTGGGTGTACGGGTACGACCCGGAAACCCAATCCCAGTCGTCACAGTGGAAGCATTCCACGTCAACAAGACCGAAGAAGGCCTGCCAAATGCGCAGCAACGTCAAAATGATGCTCACTGCTTTATTTGACTCCCGCTTTGTGGCAAACCACGAGTACGCACCCCACAGGGTAAAACACTGACCAAAGAGTATACAGGTATGTCCTCCGTCGCCTACGTGATGCTGTGCAGTGCAAGAGACCGGAGTTGAGGTCAACAGGAGATTGGCGCATCCATCACGACAATGCTCCTGCACATTACTCGCACTTGATTCAGCCTTTTTTGGCGAAAAACCAGACTCCTGTAGTTGAACCGGCTCCTTACTCTCCTTATATGGTCCCCTGCGCCTTCTGGCTGTTTCCCAA
Source organism: Amblyomma mixtum (assembly GCF_055824585.1). NCBI lineage: Eukaryota > Metazoa > Arthropoda > Arachnida > Ixodida > Ixodidae > Amblyomma > Amblyomma mixtum. The sequence goes on from NC_143016.1 coordinate 170,654,370, forward strand.
AATCAAGAGGCTATTGAAAGGAGCGCGATTTCAGAGAAGAGATGACATTATGGCTGCAACGACAGCTCAGCTAAACTCCATTCCGAAAGAGGGCTTTTCGGAATACTTCCAACAGTGGCAGCACCGCTGGGAGAAGGGTGAGGAGTCCCAAGGAGACTACTTTTGAAGATGATCAGGTTTTCAGCGCTCCAGTTATGCAAGTTTTTTTTCTTCGGCCAAAGGTCGGATACTTTTCTAACAGACCTCGTATATCCGCATTCACTCCACTTTCGGTTTTTCGAGGCGCTGAACGACCGGATAAAAGATAACGACGACGCATGCATGATTGATCCGTTCCCTGTTAGTGTGCAGCGGTGCACCACCAGAGATTTCAAGTAGCAATCACAAAGGCATCCACAGCTGTCATCTGTTAGTGTTACAGACACAAAGTTTTTGGGTATTCGTTTTTTTTTAACTTGAAAGGTGTCTACGAGCATAGAAGTACTTAAAGCTGGGCTTGTTGGTGCGTATTCGTGAATGACATGAGAGCGCAAAACGGCAACACGGACGAGTAAGCAGCGCTGGTCCTGTTCCCTTACACGTCCGTGTTGCCGTTTTGCGCTCTCATGTCTTTCTACGGGCATATCACGAAAATGAGCTCAAAACACTAGTGCGCAGCGTTAATAATAAATTAGAAACAATTTTGTACAGCCAGATTCGGTATCAGTCGGCGTCAGAGCTTTTATGGATCTTGACGTCACAACCAAGCCTGGGGTGCGCCCTGATGTCGGTGACCACAACGCACAACGCACTCCCTCACCAGAGCGGGATTTGTCCACCCTGGTGTAGTATTTGGCCACAACTTTTACAGATAGAACCAGGACAACCTTGGACCTCAATCAGAGAAATGAGCAGGCAGAATTTCGTAAAAGATAATGGACAACAGACCATTACCACACTATCAGTCAGGTGGTAGAAAAATACCCATATTATAACCAACCCCTATTGGTAGCGTTTGGTTGGGTTATGGTTGGTTTATGGAGTGACTAAGGCTATGAGAGACGCCGTAGTGAAGGGCTCCAGTAATTTTGACAACCTGGGGTTCTTTAACGTGCACTGATATCGCACAGTACACGGGCCTATAGAATTCCGCCTCCATTGAAATTCGGCTGCCGCGGCCGGGATCGAACCCACGTCTTCCGGGCCAGCAGCCGAGCACCATAACCACTGAGTCACCGCGGTGGCCTATGTAGCGTTTGTGGATTACGAGAAAGCATTTGTTTCAGTTGAAACCTAAGCACTCATGCAGGGACATTGTGGAATCAGGGTGTAGAGGAGTCCTATGTGAAAATAATGGAAGATATCTATGACGACTGCACAGCTACCATATTTCTTCATCAAGTCAGCAATAAAATTCTAATAAGGAAGAATGTCAGGTAGGGATACATGGTCTCGAAAATGCTATTCACCGCATGCTTACAGGGCGTGTTCCGAGGCCTGGATTGAGAACAGTCGGGGATAAGAGTTGATGAAGATTACCTAAGTAATTTGCGATTCGCTGATGACATTGCCTTGCTAAGTCACTCAGGACATGGACTGCAAAGCATGATCAATGAGTTAGACTGGCAGGCCAGAACGGTGGGGCTAAAAATTAACATGCAGAAAACCAAAGTAATGTTCAACAGCCTAGCAAGGGAACAGCAGTTCACAATTGGTAACAAGGTGTTGGAAGTGGTAAGAGAATACGTGTGCCCAGGGCAGAAAGTGGCCGTTTATCGAGTTCATGAGAGGGAAACAACTAGAAGTATAAGAAGGGGGTGGAGCGCTTATGGCAAGCTCTCTCAAATTATGACTGGCAGTTTACCAATATACCTGAAGAGAAAAGCGCGCAACAGCTGTATTTTACGGGTACTCTCCTACGGGGCGGAAACGTGGAGGCTAACGAAAGGGTGGAGCTTAAGTTAAGGACAACGCAGAGAGCTATGGAAAGAAAAATGATAGATGTAACGTTAAGAGACCGGAAGCGGGCAGAGTGGGTGTGGGGACAAACGCGCATTAATGACTTCCTAGTTGAAATCAAGAGGAAGAAATGGGCTCGGGCAGGGCATGAAATGCGAAGGCAATATAACCGGTGGTCCTTAAGGGTAATGGGGTGTCTTCGAAGTAAAGGCAAGCATAGCAGGGGGCGCCAGAAAGTTAGTTGGGTGGATGAGATTAAGAAGTTTGCGGAGATACGACGGCTACAGCTGGCAAATGACACGGTTAATTGGAGACCTGGCAGAGGTCTTTGCCTGCAGTGGGCGTAGTCAGGCTGATTATGATGACGGTGATGATCTCACGGTTGACCGGGCAACCTCGACTTCCACAATACTGATGACGTCGGCTTCACCGGCAAACACTGGTTGTTCCTGAGAGCAACCGGTAAGCTCAGAGACATGAAAACTTTCAGGTGCAAGTACACCTTGACGTCACGCGGTGTGGGTGGAATTGCCAAGCGGCTTCGTGGTGAACGTTCAAAATTGTATTAAATTATGTTCCACTCAATGCCTTTTAACTGAAACTTTTTTGAATACATCTAATTACGTCCATAAAACAAGTCTTATCGCTTGTTGGCGTTCGAAAGTTTGGGCTTGTACCCGGTTAAGCGCACGACAACGGCGCACTCTGTCACACGTATCAGGTAATTCTGCCCGTCTCCTCGAAAGGTGACTTAGTTTCAGTAAAAAAAAAAACATGCAAACAAAAATCTCGGTTTGTGGACGGCTAGAGGTCTATTACGCAATCAAATGTGATCTATGAGCTTTTCGCTAAGTGGTGGCGGATGGTCCGCAGTTTCCAGCTTGTACTGCTGTCCCGCCGCAACAGACGTGTGGCTTGAAGAGTTGTTGAACATAATTTAACCAAGATTTGTCTGTGCAGTTATGCAGTTTCGCTGCAACTCTCAGTAGCAACTGACAACGCTTCAAATTAACCTCACGAAGGTATTTGAAAGTATCCGCCATTCATTTCTCCAGTATCGTGTAGGGAACGTCAAGGTGCATTTAGTTTGCCAGAGTGCAAATGGCTTAGCTCTAATAAATTCGGTGCATGCTTGATTGCTAATTACTTGCACAACCTATGTGCATCAATTCATACGTAAAATAAGCACCTCCGAATGGTCACAAATGGCTCAGTTACCAAACCAGACCACTCCTCCTATGCCGCATTTGTGGCCCTACCTAGCATCGCCATACCTTGGGCAGGTATACTTCACTAAAAAATGTCATCTACTCTGGCAGCGAACTCCAAAGCATGATAAATGAGTTAGACAGGCAGAGCAGAGCGGTAGAGCTAAAAATTAACATGCGGAAAACCAAAGTAATTTTCAACAGTCTAACAAGAGAGCAGCAGTTCGCAATTGGTGGCGGGGTGTTGGAAGTAGAGGATATGTCTACTAAGGGCAGGTGGTGACCACTGATCCGAATCATGAAAGGGAAGTAACTGGAAGAATGAGAATGGGGAGGAGCGCATATGGCAGGTCTTCTCAGATCATGACCGGCAGTTTACCAATATCCCTCAAGAGAAAAGTATATAACAGCTGTATTTTACGGGTACTCCCCTACGGGGCAGAACCATGGAGGCTAACGAAAGGGTTGAGCTTTAACAACAGGACAACCCAGAGAGCTGTGGAAAGAAAAATGGTATGTGCAACGTTAAGAGATCGGAAGCGGTCGGAGTAGGTGAGGTAACAAACGCGGGTTAATGACATCCTAGTTGAAATCAAGAGGAAGAAATGGGCTTACGCAGGGCATGTAATGCGAAGGGAAGATAACAGCTGCTCCTTAAGGGTAACGGAGTGGATTCCAAGAGAAGGTAAGCGCAGCAGGGGGCAGAAAGAAAGATGAGCGGATGAGATTAGGAAGTTTGCGGGGTTACGGTGGGCGCAGTTGGCAAATGACAGGGTTAATTGAAGAGACATGAGAGAGGCCTTGCCCTGCAGTGGGTGTAGTCAGGCTGATGATGATGATGACTCTACCATAATCAGCGACAATTTCAAAGGTTCTTAGACATCTTTCCTTACGCAAACCACAAAGTAGAAAATTGGCGGTGGTATAGATCTGGTCAACCGTAGTTGAATTGCGAAAGCAATTGAGCGTGTTGTCTCTGCCTCGCTTCGTTCTTTCGTTGTTGCCTCTCTTTCGCGCTCTCCATAACGACTAGAATGTACTGAGGCGAAGCGCATATATCTATACCCCCCGCGAGGCGACACCTCCTCTCCCTCTACACTAGTGGAGCACGCATGCTGGACCGAGCGGCGATTGCCGCTGCGTCGACGGCGGAGCCATGTGTATGAGCGCGGCTGCGGCGTTGCTAGGCAACGGCGGCTCAAGGTCGTTCGTGGCCACTGCATACGGCTGAAGTGCGACCACGCGACGAGCCGAGCTGCTGGCATAGTGTTCGCAACAAAAAATTGGCAATGGCTTATCTCAGCTAGGCCAGGATATACGTAGGGAAAGCAGTCTGATCTACTGACATTCCGGTAGCGATACGCCGTCTTTGTCGTTCAGGAGCTAGGCAGCGTCTATACGCGAGACGTTCCTCTCATCCTTCGGGCGTCTCGGCCGCCGCTTAGCCTTTCTCGCCTCGTTTTCACGCTGTCAGCCGGCCTTTAACCATGTGACGTCTTCTGGATCGGAAGACCTAATTTCACGCAGCCTGTATCTGCCAGGGTGTCGAACCGGAATTTTTTCGGGTTCGGTTCAGGTTCGGGTTCACACCTTTCGGGTTCAGTACCGGGTTCGGCTCCAGAGCGACATTCCGTTCCGGTTCGAACCGGTTCGGACCATACTGAACCGGTTTAAACAGGTTCAAACGGGTTCAGGACAAAAAAAAATTAGAACGAAGATAGGTTTTAATCATCCTTTTTATGCTGTTTAGTTTTTTTCTGGCGCATCGATATATAAAATAAAAATGCAAAAACTTGTGTAATGCGATATGTTCTTATTTTACCCACATTATTTTTTGTCCGTGGCAAAAAGACGTATTTATGGCAAGAGCCGCAAAATGCAATGAAATCGAAATTAATGTATATCGGCTGTGTACGGTATAATTCGTCTGATTAGGTATAAGGCGAAAAGCCAATGGATTTTGCATCTACAAAACCCACCAGCTTAAGCACTTTCGGAGACCCCGTCGCGCGAGTGATTGGTCATCCTGAAGCTGGAGTCAGTCAGGAATTTCTTGTGCGCAGTGCACTTACGCGGGTGCCACAGGACCCCCGCACGCGGCCTCTGCGTTCCCGCGCGCTATTCCGAAACGAAGCTGTCATGTATCGGCACCTGTATGCAGACACCTTTCTGTCAACCCCAAAGCGGCTTGCCAGTTACCTCCCCACCATCCTTTCCTGCATGGTACGGGAATATGCGAGAACCCTTCAACCGCTCATCCCCCACCCAACGAGAGCCTTTTGGGAGCACTGGCTCTCCCTATCCAGAGCTTGCCAAACATATTTTAATTCAATCATCTCTTCGATATCGCCTTTTGTGACTCGTGTTATATATCTCGAGCCCCTATGGCTCAGTATCTTCAAAAACATAGCTAATCCTTTCTTCTGTCAAGTACAGAGACAAATTACAACTTTAGCTGATTATGATGACGTCGACGTCTTTTGTTCTGGTAAAAAGAGTTTGATAAAAAAAAGCACTCTTGGATGGATTGAGGACGCTTCTTTTCTGCACGGATGCAAATTGGTAACATCTTCATTCGGATGTTGCGTTGCATCATGGTTGTAAATGCACCATTCTGCTTGGAAGAACGTATGCTTGCACTACATAGAATTTTTCTAACTTTTTCTGGGGCGCTATCAAAGAGAGCCTGTGCGTCTAGAGATTTTTTGGGCCCTTAAAAGAGTCTGGTGAATCAGCCGTACACTATTCGTCCACCAACTTGTTTCAGGGGATTTATTTTCAAAACTACAAAACAAGTCCTCTGTGGCCGCTGTGCTAAATAGGCGACTATGTGCTCGTCTGTCTTTTCTGGACATGGTCGTGCGAGAACTTTATGCTAATACGTTCGGTTTTCTCACTATTCGGGTTTTCTTAGAATACCTGTACGACCTCTCCACAAGGGAAACAACTAAGCTTGTAATCGGTCATTGATTCCTCTACCCATATATCTGCAGCCTTACCTAGCCTTTTTATACCTGTGTATTAAAGCGAATTCAGTGGATGTAGTCGAGCCCACTTATAACGGCCGCAGATATACGCTTGCTTATTACGAACGGGCTTGGTGCTACCGTCAAAATATGCATACGGGCAATGGCAATTCGTCGCAGATACAGCGAACAACTTTGGCCGCACCACTCCGTTATAGCGAACGAGGAGGCGCCGTAAACTACCAACGGAGTTGTAGAGGTTGTGCTTCCAGTAAGCTCGGATATGAGAGAGCGCCTGTCAACCTACACGACACCGCCCAGGAAAGAATATGTCGAGCCAAAAATGCAATAAAAGGGTGCACTGCAGTGCGCAGCGCAAACCGGGAAGTCCGGCGTCTGGAAACACTGTAAACGGTAGCGTAAACACGGTAACGGTATGGTATAACTCTATTGAAGCAGTAAGTAACCGCCGGCCAAGCCCGCGTCGATGGCCTACGAGGGCAATTATTTCCTGCGGGTTCGCTGGCTGGCCAAAGCATCCCAGGTGGAAGAAGCGCGGTGCGCGTGGTAAAGGGACATCGCCGAAAGCGAAGCTACTGACCATGGTCATGGATCAACTAACAGCAGTGATTTGTGAATTTTGAAACCCTTATTAGACATGCTGGTCACGTGGTATGCATTGCCTGCCCAGTCGGCTTCATCTTTTGCACTGCTACTAAGTGCAGGCAGCGTCTTAGAGCGGGCAGTGCAACTGATGCACTCTGTGCCACGAGCGCTGCGCAACTTTCGTCGCTGCATGAGCCCAGGAACGGAACAAGAAGTTCGAAACACACGTGACCAGACGCATGTAGATTTGTGAAAACGCTTCGTTGACCCATAGCTCGCGAGATGTTTCCTCGGATAATTAAGTTCCTGCGGACCACAAAATCGCAGAGGCGCGTGCTCTAAGACGTTGAACACCAAGTACGAGCCCTCCCGTACTGCCAGGAATTTTATTTATGTGGCCGGCGTGCCATCAGCTGCCATGGAAGCTTCAACCACGATTAGTTATACACAGTCCCTAAATTTTATAGTTGACAGCAAGGGTCTCGACGAGGTTTAAATGACTGCCCTGATAGCCTGCAAAGAGCCGCTGCAGGCTCTGCTTTGCACAAGTGTGCACGCATAACGCAGTTCTATAAGAAGTAGACGCCACTTTTAGCGGCCCTAGTATTTTTGGCTGTTATACGAAGAGTCAACTTATTACGAGCATCGGATATAACGAACGGAATCCGCGTGACCGTCAGGTTCGTTATAAATGGGCTCGACTGTATAGTTTCAAACGGCCGGTAAAAGCTTTTTCACTCTTCAAACATGGACATTACGCGTTAGGCTGTACCTTCGCGCCAAGGAGGCGTTTGTGCCGTGGTCAGTGAACTGCTACCTGTGCGAGCAACGAGAAATCATTGAGCCACAAAATGATTTCTTTTGTTGTGATGCTGTGTTTTTTTTCCACATAATTCAGCAGTCTGTTGAAAATACATTGAAATCATGCACTTCACTACAACATTTCTGTCTGCGATTAAAGACTCCGGAATTGCGTGCGAACGTTTCGTGTTTAAGGACCACACAGCGTGTGGAAAACCCGCGTGATGGATGAACTCGCAAAACTGCCGCGTTCAACGAAGCCACTGTTAAGAGAACAGTGCTATTTACCGCAGGAGGAACATGCTGTGCCAGTTCAGCCTCCTGACTGGTTCCGGAATTTTGATGTGCGGGCGGAGTAAGGGAGTCTTGGTGGCTTAAGGACTTCTACTGGTATCTTTGAATTCGACGAGATCAAGCGAGGCACAAGGAGGGTCAGAAAGGTTCCTAAAATGCCATGCAACCAAGATAACAAGAAGCCTAGGACATGGCCGAGTAGCCTAAGGCATCTCTAAGCGGAGCTTTTCTGTTCCGCCGCCACTAGTGCAAATCCAACTCGGAGTGTGAATATTGTTTTAGTTGTTTTTTTCACTGCGTTAACATTATAGCCTCCTTTACCAAAAATAACCACACTGTTTTTTTGTTTCTTTTTTTTTGGGGGGGGGGGCGTGCGTGCGTGCGTGCGTGTGTGTGTGTGCGTGCGTGTGTGTGCGTGCGTGCAGCCTCCACCCTTGATGCACACCACACCCCAGTGGGAGCACATCCGGGCAATGACTGGTAAAAATGCACTTTCAACAACCTTCACCGTCCCCCCACACGCCCCATCGCCCACCTGTGAGGCGGATTGTTGGGACTAACTTTCTGCCGCCCTAGTCTCAGTGTCGTCAGCTGTCGGAGACAACGAGCGCTTAAAAAGTAAATGTTGCACTACCTACTGCGGTGGCTCAGATTTTAGGGCACTCGGCTACTTATTCGATGTACTCAGGTTAGAATCCGACGGCGTTTCGAAGGAGGCGAAACGCAAAAGGCGCCCGTATGCTGTGGGGTGTCAGTGCACGCCAAAGGTCTCTAGTTGGTCCAAATTATGCCGGAGCTCTCCACTACGGCACCCTATTCTCTCTTTCTTTTTTGACTCTCAGCTTTCTCCCTTCTCTTAAGGCCTGGTTGAGGTGTCCATCGAGAAGTGAGACTATTACTTCGCCATTTCCTTTCCTCAAAATCTATGACCACAACGTTGTTGGGTCGTTGCGCTAACGTTTCATAAATTTGTGGTAAATGACGCAAACAACGGAAAAGTATTCTCAATAGGTGTTTAATGTACTATGCACAACTAATTTTATTGTGCGTGTTTTATTCTTTCAAATGATGCACTAGATAATAGAATACGTGTATCACCGTGTATTCGCCTACGGCCGCTCAATAATTCAGAAAAGAATTTATTTTCCCATGCTGTTTCGGTCTCGGTTTCGTCAACCGAACAGTGCTATAACGTGTAGTTGAACTTTAGGTCATGTGAGGCGCAGGAAAACTGTGATATGAGCGCTGATACGTTTTTTTGAGTCACTACTGCACTTAAACCAGAGTGCTTTTATAGGCTAGTATTACAACAAACTACATATTAGCAGTTATATTGCCGTTTTTTTCGTGCCTAATGTAACCTGAATTCCACTACACGTCAGAGCCATCGCTCTGTTGATAAAACCAGAACAGCGTCAAGAAGAAGTTCAAATATAATTTATTTGTTGGTCGTAGGCGAATACCACGGAGTGCTTCATGAGCACCAATGTCGAAAGTATCGTTTGAAAGAAGGAAACACGCGAGCAAAAAATTGGTGTCTATAGACCTTTATTGATTAACACTTCTTCTTGGGCGAGTTGGTGCATACTTGATTTGAAGAAAATAGCGCCAGAGCATGCAAACCACGAAAAGACAAGGAAGAGACACAAAGCGCTATTAGCGCTTTGTGTCTCGTCCTTGTCTTTTCGTGGTTTGCATGCTCTGGCGCTATTTTCTTCAAATCAAGACGTTTATTGAGTTAGATCAGTGCTAAAAATTTGATTACGACCATACACAAACATGTAAAGGGGGAGAAGTAATAACTGAAGATTTCATATAAACCTGACGTACAATGTCTGTCTATTTATGTTTATGTTTACGTCTGTTTCACAAAATTTACTTTTATAACCCTCATCTCAGAGACTCGCCACTTCTTCCGCCTTCATATATTTATTCCCTCGGCGACCATCAGTACAAGGTTGAAGTGCCAAGCAATCGCACCAACTTTCATTTTTCCTCATTTATCCCCAATACAGCTAAGGAATGGAACAACCCTCCCGCTTCCATCGCATGCGTTACAAACTTCAAGAAATGCTTCGGCGCGGCAGACAAGGACAAAACGTAGAAAAAAACAAACGTTACAAACTCCCGAGTTACTTAAGAATGTTGTTAGTGATTATATAATCTAATTTTGCTGTACCAATATTGGTCTTGTATGTTTCTTATTACTACCCACTCCTCTCTGTAATGCTTCGGCCATGCGAATAAATAAATAAATGCTCTAGAATTGGTGCCAATACACTGCAGAAGCGTCAATTAGGTTTCTTTACAGACACCACACCTCATTCTATTCTGTTGTCGCCTATACTGGGTGCCATTTTCGCACTTTCTAGCGCAGACAGCTTCGGATGGGTAAACCTACGCGCTAGGCTATCTCTCTTTTTGTCCGAAAAAAAAAATGTGCGCCTGGTTGGAATAAAGTGGGGCTGAACCGAGTCCCGAACCGGTTCGGAGCGGTTCCTTTGAATCGTTCCGGTTCTGGTTCAGTTCCAAGATGGCGAAAAAAATATGGGTTCGGTTCGGCTCCGGTTCCGGGTAAAAATTCGGGTTCGGTTCCGGTTTCGGGTTCAGGTTCGGTTCCGGTTCGACACCCTGGTATCTGCTGCCCTAACGAGCACGGCCGCTCTCCTTCTCTCATGGCGCGCGTCTGAGGAGCGAGCGCATCGCTTCCGGCTGATCCTACCAGTTGCGCGGCGCGACTCTGCGCATGCGCATTGCGGCGGAGCGACGGCGCACAGCTGTAGCTCCAGCGCAACCGGTTGCCGTGGTAACGGCGCATGGGCAGTAGTAGCCTTTGCCTGGCTCCGCCAAGTGCCGTGCTCCTAGTCAAGAGTAGCTTTCGCTACAAAAATAAGTGGTTATAACAGACTAAATGACCTCTCCAGAAAGTCTTCGACACCGGACTTCCATGTACAAATTTTTCTACTGACAAATTCGACACGGGCCACTCCCGAAATTTGACCTCCGTCGATTTGGACAAAAATTAATGTCCATTGGTAACTGAGCGGGTCCGACAAAATAGTGACTTGAAAATTAGTGCCGGGCCATAGTCAAAATTTGGCCCAGGTCACCCGCGGAATTTGAACGTACGCTATTTGGACCAAAATCGACGTCCAACTATAATTCACTGCGCCCGACACGATGGCGACTTCTAAATTTGGCGCGCGTGATTTCCGAAAATTTCACCTTGGTCGATGTGGACCAAAATCGATGTCCAGTCGTACTTCAGTCAGCCCGGCCCGATGACGACATCCAAATTTGACCCGGGCCATTTCCAAAACTTTTGTCCTGGCCAGCCTCGGAGACGTAGTTCATATCTTTGCGATTTTTTTCATCTCGTTGCTATGGTGTTGCTTGTGGCGCCACCATTTACGTCACTCCGCTTTTGCACGTCGCACATCGCAGTTAAACCCCTGCTAATTTTCAAAGTTTTACACATTTCTGGAACGTCGCAGCGGCAACGGTGTGACATTTACCGAATAATTAACGCCTCGCCCTTAAAGCCTGATTCTGGGCACAGCTGCTACGGGGGAAAGTTGAGCGTAGCTACCCTGGGAAATAGTTTGTAGAAAAATGAAAAATGAAGTCGTTAGTTTCCAACACACACTGTAATTTAATACCCAAAGTTTCTTCACGAATCAAATTGGGCAGCTAGGGGGGTGTAGGCGCGCATCTTTAACTATGGAAAGGTGTGGGGGAAAGTTCTGATGAGAGACACACCAATGCGGCAGCAGATACTGGTGATATATACGCGGTCTTCGTCGTTCGCGCTTGGTCCCCTTTCCCGTCTCTCTCTCATTTTTGGCCTAGCCCGTTTCTCTCATTGCTCTGTTACGTCGGACGCCCGCCTTATTTGACAGATGAACGACCATGTGTGCCCGTGCATGATGCATGGCAGTATCAGTGAGGCAGACCTAATCCAAACCTCTACGCCATCACCTCATTACTGGCTACTGAGCCCGGCTGCTCCAACACTTGCAGCAAAAGCCATTCACGAGGCTGACCCGAGGCGCTAATGCGACTCCAGTGGCACATGAAAATTTAGGCTCCATAAGGTGCAGCGGAGCCTCAACTCTTGAAGGGGAGCGGGTGAGGGGGAGACGTGACACCGCGATTACATTTTCCGTTGTGGCTCATACGTGAGTTGTGCCACCGAGTCCGAAAAGCTGGTAGCACTACCCTGCCAAACATTCTCTTGCAATTTGTTGCACACAGGGGAAAGAGCAATGCCTTTCTTGAAAAGCTTAAGAAACAAACATTACTTGGGAAATTTAAAGCTCAAGCCAAACGTAGGTGCTCATCGTAAATCAGCACCTTTCCCCGGCAACAAAATGGTTGTTTAGCGCAGCAGGTAAGAAGCGAAAAGCAGTTGGAAGAATTTTGGGATGCCACATAGGAAATAATTAGAGGACGCTTAAGCTTCGTCTTTAAGAGTGGGACGCGACAGCGTGTTGCAGCGTTACCAAGGAGTCCACGGAACGCCATTCCCCGTTCGGCGCGACCACGGTGGAAGAATAAGCTTATTTTTCCAGCCATAGTTGCATTGAGCAACTATGGCTGTTTAGCCATAGTTGAGGTCCTGCTTTTTAAACTGATTTCTTTCGATGGTTCTTCAATAGTCTAAAGTCTAAAACTACTGGAACAAGAAAAGTCGCCGCATTATCTTTCTTTCACCAAAATGTTCGGTCTTCAGCAAATAAGGACGACGACGCCCGTACTTGACATGTTCCGCATAGCTTTTTCTAATGTCATGTTCACGGAAACACGGTCACCAAGCAATCACACGTGTCCAATGTGCCTAGTTTCAGACTTTTTCGATATCGACCAGATAAGCGAGGCGGTGGTGTCATTATATTAATCAAAGAAAAAATAACCCGTGAAGAAGTGGCTTAATTTCGTGCAGTCATTCCAGAATACGAGGTGCTTGCATTGCTGTCTGAAATCAGTTTCCTCTGCCGTATACTGGTCACCTTTCTGTGATTTCGACAGATTTTTTATTTTGTTTATTTTTTCTTGAGGATATATTTGGTTACGTCATAGACAATAAGCTGTATTTTTACTTAGGCGGAGATATAACTTTGAATATGCTTGTACCGACAAACAACCAAAAGAAGCTCTGTGATGTTATGATTTCAAGAAGCTTTCAGAATACCATTTGAGAACCTACTCGTGTCACTCTAGATAGTTCCTCATTGTTAGATGTATCTAAAATGTGTGCACTGGCTTCAGTGACTGTGAAAAAATAATGTTAGTAGAAAAATCCTGTATGGTATATAAAATTGGCTGTGCTTTAGCTCTGGTTAAACCTGGAGTGACGCGATAGCTACAGCTGGCCGAGTGGAACTCACCGAGTCGAATTGCAAAGTCAGTCTTTCGCCGCTCCGTTTGATGATGATGATGATGTCCTCAGGCTTAAATGCACACACCGCTCCGTTTCGCTAGGCGTTCCTTTTTCATCTTCGTCCCTGGACGTGGCCTCAGTCTCTCCCCCACTTTCCCCCTCTCCACTTCTACCCCGCTTGGTTTCACGTGACAAACCACGTGAACAGCCACGGCGCCGCCACTGTGGTCAACGTTACTAGATTACCTGGGCAGTTTGCAAACTCCACTGCAGCTTTGCGGCCAAACGTGGCCCCATTCGGCTTCCTCTCGCGAGGTGGCGCTGTCGACGCTGTTGGCCCGCTCCGGCTGGTGTCTCGTCACACCAACTATCGCTATGAGACGAGCGCACCGTGTTTCACGCCACTTTACGCCGGTAATTCCTGTTTAACGGAAATATTTCCAAGATAGGGCACAAATATTATTCTGAATGTGCAACTACAGTGGCATTAAGGCTGCGCGAACGGTCCTGGGCGGCAGAGGTACGATCGGGATGTCTGAATCATTAGCTATTTCGATGGTATAGTTTTTTGTTTCATTTACTTCCCTACAAACTAAATGACTCTTTGCTTACGGCGAGCCACGACGCGGTAAATGAGTTGCATGTTGCCGAAAATATCGAAACCTAAGGCAAAGTACCATCGGTTTCAAGCAGGACAGTCAACGATGCATACGTGCTTTTTAAAGGGAGATGCAGGACTACCACCGTGAAACTTCGACGTTATTAAGGTCATTAGACGCGAAAAATGACGTTAATAGCACAGGTCAGATTGAAAGCATGTTTATTCAATTCATATAGGAAAAAAACATATAGATCTTAATGCGAGCCATTTTTAATGGGCCAAACAGTTACAAGAGACGTGCTTTTAGAAGAGACAAGAGACGTGCTAGAGAAAAATTGCATTCTTGTAGCAATAACAAAATTCAGTATCTGACAAGTGAATGCCGACACGCGCTCAGCAAAACCAAAGCGAGCAAGGCTGCACTTCTCTAGCTCTTCCAGCAGTTTCCAGAAAATGTTTGCAGCCTGGGCGATGGTCAGTGTGAATTGCGATCGCACATTACGTAGAACGCTTATCTTGCCTTGGTTTGGGAGCAGACAGGTCGACAGCTCGGCCGCACCGACTCACGGACGCATAGCTCGGGTGCACCGACGCTGTTGCGCTTCTGTGTTGAGTTGCAGCCGGAGCCAACGCCGCACGAGCTGCGTCCCACGAAACGCACTGATATAATTCTGGCAAGGACACAGAGGAGCAGCGATCAACTTGCAGCGCAGTTTAACCAAACAAAGAAACGCCTCGCGCAAAAACGCTTCGCTGTAATCTTCGTTGACGTGGTCCGCGCCGGTCAAACAGCGACGAGAGCGCCCCCGCTCGGCGGTACAGGCAGGGGCGACATCCGCGGCGTCGGAGTTTGCGAACTGAAAAGGTAATCTAGTAACGCTGACTGTGGCCACGGCGCCGCCACGCTGAAGGCTCGAAATGCTACCGTAATGTAGGCGCGTGGCGCGCACACTAGCTGCGTGCTCTGACGTCACTCCGCGCATGCGCACAGCTGCTCAGCGCGCAGCCACACTGACCTCGCGAAGCGGCCGGCGTAGAGTAGCTATCGCTACAAAAGTCAAACCAAATTCATGAGAGAAATTGCCGCTGCTACATTTGAGTCGTTTTGTCCTAGTGTTAGTAACCTAGAATGAAACCCTGTCTACGCTACTCAAAGGTAGTGAGACAGCATACTGTAACTTCACAGACGTGTTCAAAGCCCTGTACGACACATATGTTCCATCGTGGCCAAGAAGGAAACCCAAAACCCCCAGAAGCTTTGGCTGACGCAGGGATTACTAAATTCAAATAAACATAACGACGCCTTGTGTACGAAGCTTGTAAAATAGAAAGATACGCATTTGTTTTCTGAATATAAGGCGTACCGAAATAAGCTTACATGCACACTGCATGCCGCAGGGAACGCCTATTTTGCTCGTAGATTTTCCGATGACAGCATCAAACGTTCTGATGTGCTTTGGCGAAAGCTCAACTCAGTACTGCATGAATACAGCGCGAAAAATGGGACATAGAAGAAGGAAGAACACAGAGACACCACACAACGCTTCTATGCCTCGTTCTTCGCGCTGTAGTCATAGAATATCGTCGCGAACTCTCCGAACAACTTACCTTGCCGAACTTCACTGTTGCGTTCTGGAACTCGTGGAATTATATCTCATACGCTTATACACGAAGGAGAACGGCTAAATGGCAGCCCATTAGCTGACGCATTAGATAACTGTTTCTGCAGCCGGGCAATCACTGCGGTTGCTACTGCACAAACAATACATCCGACGCGGAACCCTTTCTTTCTCAGAGTGTTGCATGCCATTCACTGTTTTTTTTTCACCGACTGACTAGAAAGAAGTATCCCTTTGTATCAAGGCCATCGTATATAGTAAAACCAAGGATGCATGTGGTATGCTGGTGCTTCGTGTGGAGCTCGTTCTCCACATAATTTGTGCCGTTATAACTTTTATAGATAACTTAATTTTGTCTATAGCTGTATTTCCGCAAGCAGCGCAGCTTGCACTTGTAGTTCAAGTTTTTAGATCTGGAGATAGGAATGTTTTGAACAACTATTACCCATTCTCGATACTACGTGTAATTTAAAATATATGGAAAAAACATTAGGCATCGAAATTGCGTTGTTTCTATCCCGTCATAATCTTCTGCTCGATTATGACGCACCTTACACGGAACGACCGCATGGATTTCCTACGTTCAAAAGCTGCATCAGCCGTTGGCGGCAGCGCCCTGACAAGATACTTGCTGCCTTCCGAAATAATTTTTTTTTATATAACACCCCTAAGCAACTGGTGTACTGCAGGGGTACTGCGGTCTTGAGTTCTGCAGGGGTAACGAAATTATTGAAATTGCACTTATTGCAGAAAAGAACATCACGGTATGTTGCGGGTGTGTCTTAAAGAGCTTTTTTGAAGTATAAAGCGGTCCCTGTTTTCACTTTTTTGGATCACAAATTTAGCTTAGCTTTTAAATATTTTTTGAAATCTATCGACAGTATTATTATAAACATGGAACAATGAAAAGAAATAACTAAAAAATCTTGCTGTAATACCTCATACGTATTCATACGTTAAATTTTTATGCTACACTGTACGAAAACTGCTGGATAAGTTGCGTGCCGCTGAATTCGATCCAGTTGATGAATGTAATCACTAAATTGGACTTTTTTGCCGCGAACAACTGTTGTGATTGAAGTGGTACTATGCGTTTGGAATGTCATCTTCATGTATCCTCATGTCATGATTTTGAATTTTGGGACGCATGTATTTTGTTTTCTTTGTGCTCTGTTGCGTGCCTTATATTGATACGTACAAAAGTACCAGTGCGAAAATTTCCATGCACAAATTTTTTGTAGAAGATCTAAACTGATTTCCTTCTCACCTGTTGTTGTGTGAATTGTTGTAAGGGGTTCAAGGCCTTATCAAGCTGCCCTTCACAGCTTCTAGTCCTGGATCTTGCTTTTCTACGAAAAGAAAATAAACTTGACTGCATCTTTTTCTGTTTATTTCAGCAACTCGGAATAGCGGAGCGCAGGCCACGAGCGTATACTTTTGATAAGTTGCCTTTGGAGCAATTTATGACACCCGGTGTGTTATGAATGGTCTGCCAAGACAAAAATCACCCTTATCCTCAGAAAACAAGGGCTGCAAGTCGCAAGGCAAACACTGAACATTTTGGCGCCTTCCCTCTCTTTACGCAACGACTGTGCACCAAGAGGAACACTTCGAGGCATAGTCTACAATGGATACGCCTAAAACCTCGAATATTGGTACAATACAGAAACGAGTTCCGAGACTTAGCGACAGAGTGCACGTGCTCGCCAAGCGCTCAGAAGGGGGTAACCACGAAATCAACTTTGGACAAACCGTCGTCTTGGAAACAGAAAACAACAACCCAATTAGGCTCCCGTCAGTCGTGCTACGTTCAGAACCACCCAGACAATGTGTACCCCGCCCCACATGTCAGGCTACCCTTTACCTCATGAAACCAAGAATCGATAACTCTCCTGCTTCGCCTTCAGCCAAAACACCCGACCTTCCCCACAATTTTCCAACATTTAAAGCTGCGCATCCACTCTGAGCGTTTTTTCGGCCTTAACGATTAAACGTTGGTCTTTTAGGGATACAAACTGTGCTGGCTGAACCATTAGGTTAGGTTAGGTTAGGTTAGGTTAGGTTAGGTTAGGGTGCAACGAAGGGGTGCAACCTTTTATCCTAAGAGAGCAACAGCTGCACGAAGAAAAAAGAATTCAGTGATAAATACATCTTCAATAATTGTGGGGCAGCGTCTAGCGCCCATACTGTGGTGGTCTCGGACTACAATCGTGCCGTTTCACTCGCCGCGTTCATCGGCTTAACATTTAGTCCTTGAAATCTGCACATGGCTGCCTCGCCGCGCAGTTAGTCTTTACGGTGGCCGAGCTTCGTTTCCCGGAACTAAAGGCCATCACTGCTCTCTAAAGGACGAAAAATCGCTTATAATGCGGTACAGTTTGCTGTCATCTCTGAAAAAACAGCCGAGCTAGTTCTGAAACGTATTGTTTTCATTTAAACCCTGTGTTGGAAACAACACCCTGTTTTATCTGGAAATTACAAACCTACCGCTCAGGAAGCTCTGTTGAAATGCTCACTTTTCGTAACTTCTTTTCTCTGCAGGGTGAGCTTACACACCAGTCTGAGCGGTACGTGCGAAACCCCAGAGAATCTTCGCAACGCGTAAGTGGCAAAAAGTACCGCCAGGAACAGATGCCTTTTTAGGGGCATCACGGCATTTAACGTTTTCTTCCAGGACGCCTATCCCATGGTCAACGTCATGTTGGACTGACTTGAAAAACTAGCGGATGCGAAGATAACAGCAAAATCGGTGGGCGCAGCTTGTTCTACCTCAACACGTTGCTCGTTTCAGTGTCATTTTTGTATGCATTATGATGGATCCGTGCAAGACACAAATAGCTGGAAGAGCACACTAAAGAGGAATCCGTTTTGTCCCAAAAGAGTGGAAAGCCTGTTTAAGTACTCCTTTCGTGGGTTGCGGAGAGCTCAGGTCGTAACGTTTCGCAGTCACCACGGGACCATGCATAGGAGCGGTGTTTCCTGTCGCTTCCTGGTTCCAACATTAAAATTGGAAGGAAAACACTGACGCAATCGCTTTTGCGAGAGACGCGCTCGCGCTCACTGCGACTGCGTTCAAGTTTGCCTGCGAGTTATATTTGAGGCCATATGCGGTCGCAAGCATCGTGCAAGGCGACAGTAGCTGCTTGAAAAGACCAATCACTTAGTAGCTTGTGGATGAAAAATGTTGTCCTAGATACCACCACTGTTTGAACAATACCCCACAACTACGAACATGCAGTGTACAAAAATAGCGCGACCCTTAGCTTAATTGCGCGCACGCAATTTCTCTTGCTGTTGCTGGGAACCAAACACGTTTCAGCTCAAATACGAAACGGAAAATAGCCTCGTTGGGTGGAATGCGACTTGAAACAGGTCGTCTGCCTCAGAATTATTCGAAAGACTTGATCTGGGCCACGATAACCGCACCAGATACCGACATTTACCGGTTGTTTCATGGAACACTCCCAAAAATAGAGTTCGAAAAAAAAAAAACCTTTTCACGAACTCACCTTGTGCCACAGCGGAAATAATTTAGTATGAAAATCACCTATTACGAAGTCAATTAATAACATCTGAAAATTTAAAATGTGTTTTTGTGGAAAAAAGATTGAGCAGTAATTGTCTCGCATATCTCGGTGGACACCGGAACTGCGCCGTAAGGGAAATGAGGAAGGTGGCAGTGAAAGCAGCAAGAGAGAAAGAGGTGCCGTACTGGAGGTGGCCGGATTGGATTGGATTGGAACAAACTTTATTTGTGCCTGCAGTTGGGCGCTCGTGCGCCCCGGCAAGGACCTACGTCGTCTACGAGGCTGCCGTTACTCGGCGCGGGTCTCCGCTCGCCGTTGCCGGCTCGCTGGGTCCCTGCCTTTCGAGCGCCCCGAGGACCTGCTGGACGGCCCATAGCTGGTGGCCGGAATAATTTCGGCCACTTGGGGATCTTTAACGTGCCCTGACATCGCATAGCACACGGGCGCCTTTTTACGTTTCTCCATAGAAGCGCGGCCGCCGCGGTCGGGTTCGAACCCGGGTACTCCGGCTGAGCAGCTGAGCGCCCAACCACTG
This sequence comes from Amblyomma mixtum, assembly GCF_055824585.1. Classification (NCBI taxonomy): domain Eukaryota; kingdom Metazoa; phylum Arthropoda; class Arachnida; order Ixodida; family Ixodidae; genus Amblyomma; species Amblyomma mixtum. The sequence goes on from NC_143016.1 coordinate 170,673,845, forward strand.
AGCCACCACAGCGGGTTAGTGAAAACTTCCTCATCAATTTTTAAATCAACGTAATTTGGTGGTGAGCGCCAATCAGTGCTTCGAAGCCATCGATAAGAGGATGCCACATAAGTATGTGAAACGAAGAAAAAATTGTGTAAAGCCGGGAGCGCGGGGAAATCGGGCGCATTTCAGTGCCAAAGCACTTAGTCATGAGGTCAAACGGGCTCACCAAGTTTATGGTAAGCTTGACCTTATAGGTGGGCTTGGCCAAGCAAGAAAACCACACAGACGGTCTGAAACCAACGTGACCTCATGATATCGTCGGCAGCGCCTACATCATCAGGAAAGTGAAGCTGGATGACGATGAATTCTGGTTATCTGCGCTGAATTACACAAGAATAAGTTGGATTCGTTGAGCAGTGTGCTATCGCCGCAGCCGATTACACCTCGTCCTAAATTGCAGCACACTCTTGCGGTGTGCATTGCATATTGTGGTCTTCATCAACTAATACAACTATGGAACTAATATACCCACACTGGCGCTGTTCATTGCACATCATCGGCTTCATTAACCGATACTACTTGAAAAAAGATGATCTTGTGCCTACGCCAACTACGATGAAGGACTTAAGGTGACCGGCAGGCGCTCGAGCTGGAGCTGCTCCTTATGACCCTGTCCCTTACCCCACTGCTTTATCAATTTCTTGCGCAAGAGTCGTTGTCGCCGGCCCTTCCTACTACTTAATAAATTGTCCGTCACTACTGTGAAACTAATATCGTCGCCAGATGTGTCGGTGACCCAGGAAAACAATATCGGGCTAAACACATTCTTTCGCTCGTCTGCTAAGTTTCACTACGTTCAAACCCTACCACATTTCTGTTCCGCACAAAACTGAAACTGAGCGCAAACTTCGGGCTGGAAGCAAATACAACTTCAACTGATGACGTGTTGCAAAGAGTACGGCGGCAAATTTGAATTACCTGCTCCAGTGTACCAAGGTCAGCGCTTTCTTTTACTTCGCCACTCACAAAAATAATTTCGCAATAAGAAAATGACGCAGTTGACGATGACTGTCACTCTCCTTGCGCCAAGCGGCAGAGCAGAAGAATGCATTCGACGCGGTGCAACAGAAAATGCAGTTCGAATTGGGCGCCGTAGTCACTGGAAAACGTAATCAGAGAACGCTGCGTGTGCACAAAGCTACTTGTGCGCCTTTAGCTTTATGAATGCGATAGCATTTAGGAGCTCGTATCGCAGAAAAGCCGATGCCGGCGTTGTGGGTCGTTGTTGTTGTTGGCGTTGTTACACAAAATACGAGAATATCAAAAATCATCTACCCGCTGCGGTGGCTCAGTGGTTACGACGCTCGGCTCCTGACTTGAAAGGCGCAGGTTCGATTCCGGCCGCCGCGGCTGAATTTCGCTGGAAGCGGAATTCTTAAGTTCTGTGTACTGTCCGTAGTAAGTGCACGTTAAAGAACGCCAGGTGGTCGAAATTTCCGCCGCCCTCCACTACGGCGTCCCTCATAGTCTGAGTCGTTTTGGGATGTTAAACCCCATTAAATGAAATAGATCACATCAACAATCTTGTACAGGTACGGAGAATCGAACCAAGATCTGTAAGAATGCGAGGGGAGCACGCGCATACACGCTACGAAGGCTGGTAGGTTAGAATTGAATGAACACTGGACCTATTAAATGCCTTGCGGGGTGAAGAGTAATTTTGTACTGATGACATGAGTAATTATGGGTGTGTAACTTTCGAAGCGGGACCCGATCAAAATCGCATTCTACTCTATAAAGCATTTCAGTTGACTGCCATGAGCTGTGGGACACAGGGACATCTATGTTGTAGAGATGAAAGTAAATGCGAATAGTTTGCGCTGAGGTAAGATAGGTGGTGTTATGACCGTGTTCGGTTCAGGGTGCCTTGCTGTAGACGCACCTGCACTTTTAGGGTGGGGACGCCTTTTGTACCACTCGGCGCCGCCGTTTCCCGCACGCAGCGGCATGTTGGGTCCCACGCACCTGTCGCGTACAGTGCGCTATGCATGTGGGGGGGTTTGTCAGCGGTTGCGTGGCGACTGGAATAAAGCGACTAAAATGGAAATATTCAGTACATGGTTGTTTCGCTCGTAGCAATAACACTCTGGTACTTTTGAGTGGGCAGAATGCATGGTGCAGTCGCTTTAATGACACGGGAACCGAAAAGTAACGACGGACTGCTACGTTGCCCAGTCACTAGCTGGGCTGAAAAATGAGCGCGGTGATTTGCTGCTTCTTCGCACTTGTAATCTATTGTTTCATTGTCGGCGAATTCCGCAGAATTATGCAGCATTGTTGTTCGAAAGTAAGGACTGTTCACAGGGCCCTAAATTTCTCGGGTATGCCAGCAGCGAGGAGAATGACCTGCCAAATATAACTTTCTGTGTGGTTATCAACCGCTTTTTCAATGTTCTTTGGGATCCTTTTCTTTTATTAGTGCAGCATACGTGGAGAATTCCACTCATTAATGAAAAAGTTCTCTTCCAAACGGTCCGTCAGGACTCTGCTCTGAGGTGTGCAGCAGTGACATGTCTGAAACCTATTGGTCATACTTTCTCAACTGCTTGTTGCGCAAAAAAACCTTGCAGATGGTTGAGTTTTCCTCTCAACGGTGTTGACTACATGTATAGACTGATGATACGATGAGACGATGTTTTGCTGATTCGTAGTTGCTAAGTGGTCTTATTCTAGGACAAATTTAACTGACATATTTTTTTCTCTTTTGAAAACTTCAAGATAAAACTCATCAAAAGCTACTGATTCACAAGTAACTTACAAAATCAGCCTCTGATAACCACTTCATTTGAGTCTCATTATCCCTACCAAGCTAAACTAAAATAGGGGAGTCGGAGCAACGCGGGCCGCCTTACTCACATGCGCGAAACCGTCGGCTGCATTTTCCAAAAGGCGCTGGCTTGTCGCCTCAGTCAGTCGTAGTCGGACAAGGCAATATATCTCTTATTAAGGTATGGGTATGGGCTAGTTGGAAAACCGCGTTTGACGTAAAGAGCGCGGAAAGGCACGGACGAGTCAACACGACAGACAAGCTCTCATCCCCGCAGCTGTCAAGAGAGGCAAAAAACAACAACACACACGTAAAGTATAGAAAATGCCCGCCACCAGGATATTCGTAGTGAGCTGGCGTAGAGTAGTAAAGAAAGGGGGGCGGGGGTTAGAATGCGTTCGTGACATAAAGACAAATAAATTGAACAAATGCTTGACGAGAGCTCACATACTCGCTTACCAGCGAGAGCGCGCCTAAATAATATGGGTGCATTACTGGGAAACGCCTTTGTCGTCAGGTTCTGTAGGAAGTGCTAGGCAAATTTGGATGTGGCCAGGCAAGTTATAATCCCCGACTCCCCTTGACGCAATCAACTATATAACGATTAGAGCTTTCCCGGCCTCTGTCATCAGCGCACGTGCTAGTGGTCTGGACAAAACACGCGACTTCTGACAGCGTGGTGCGCAGAAGCTTCGATGTGTACTGAGCCGGCTGCACAATGATGCGTCTCCCATCGGGAGAAGAAAAGCAGCGGGGAACGCTCGAAACATGCAACACCGAGGCGAAAGTATACGAAAGTTAGCCCATTGGGCCACGAGAAGCGTGGCCCAATGGTTCTGGTGGCCCAAGCTCGTGTTGTGAGCGTGATGCAGCAATCGGAGGTCAAGCTATCAGGGTCTGTTGTATTCCCGGGTGTTTGCCCACTCTTGAAACAGGCAGCGGCTGTTTCACTTTACTCGTGAAAGCTTACGGAGGAAAAAAGTGGGAACCACAAGACAGGTGCGATGGCTGTAAAACCAACAGAACTCCAAAGTATGCAAGTCAAGGCATGCGAAATTCTTTCATTTCAAACAATGTTTGCTTGGTGCGGAGTTATAGTGCGCAACTTGAACTTTCATCCTCGTAAACTTCTCGCACTTGACTTCGCGTCCAACGACAAATTGTTTGAATGGCAGTCTTTGGCGAATATAATACTGTGGCTAGAAATAAGTAATCCTGTTTGTTTGCAGAGTAATGAAGTGTAAAGCATCCGGGTCAATAGATTGCACTGCGGTATGCAACGCCCGTTATGACAATGTAACGAATATTCAGAAGGCACGGAGTTTCTCGGCAGATTAGCTGCAAAAGAAGATATATTTTTGCATAACTTACTTTGATTCACTTTTTAAACAATATATGGTACCGTCATGTCCTGGCAAGACACCAACTTTGTGAAATTTCACGCGGTAGAGGCAGTTTTCTGTTCGAAAGAGCCCGCCGCAATGCTCCCAATGTAGCCGAACGGGAGAGTGGGACCCAGTATGCCTCGGTCAAGAGCGGTGTCGTCACTCTGAAAGTGGCGCTGGCCATCGAGATACCGTAGTTCGGTTTGAGTTAGGGTTAGGTTCGCCGTAGTGGAAGGTTTCAGTAACTTCGGTGACCTGGGGTTCTTCAACATGCACTGACATCGCACAGGGGTTGTGGATTTGAATTTTGAGGACCGGCAGACGAAACCCTTGAAGACGTCAACTTGTCCGAGCGAGGAGCCCGGTGATAACACGAAGATTTCGCCCCTGCGGGTGGCAGCATGGGTGCAACTCTTCGCGACCTTTTCGGGCTTCAGACGTCCAGGCAGCGGTGACCGGACCTGTGTGCGTTGTTTTATACTGGTATCAGAGAGTGCGATGTCATGGAACCCGTACTGCCCGAGCGCCTGTGATGTACACGTCTGTGTGCTGTTGTGTTCAACGTATCCGACGCCAAAGGAGACGCAGAGCCCCATTACGGCCTTTCTGTCCTTTTGTTGTCTCAAGAATCTTCCTCCCTTTCCTAAAGGCATGGTGGAGGTGTCCCCCGTTATGTGAGACAGTTACTGCGCCTTTCCTTTCCTCTAAAATCACAATCACAAGGAAGAAGTACAACATCTAATTCAGGGAGCAGCGTCACTGCAGCCCGTTCGTGATGTCTTCGGGCGGAGCATGGGCTGTTTTCATAGGCTTGTTAGAGGTTACGAGCGATTTCTCCCAAGGGCAAAGCGCTGCACCGAACGGGCGGTGGCATTCCATGGACACTCTGGCAGCGCTGCAGCACGCTGTCGCGTTCCACTCTTAAAGGCGAAGGTTGAGCGTCCCCCAATTTTTTGGGGCCTTGTGCGAAAAAAAGCACCTGATTTACTGGTGGTGCAGAACATTAGAGAATGACTTTTTCATCTTTTAATAAACTGCACGTGGCGTCGTGTTGACCATAGCTTTTAGCTCCACAATGATTCCATCCACCCAACTGCGTCATTTAAAAAATAATTAGTGGGTTTTGGTTAACTATACTACTAAATTGTTTTTAATGTACTTTATGTCCGCCGCGTCCGAGGGTATGTTCACAAAAAGATTTATTTCGATTTCAAGTGCCCTGTTTTACGCAAGTTTTGAAAGCGCTCAAACACGAAGCGCCCATTCCCGTAATTTGTTCAGGTAAAATCCTGCAAATAATTCTACGTACACAGCGTCAGGCACAGACTCAGCGGTGAACATTCCGATTAAAAACTGAAGTGCTGCTAGACAAGGTATACGCTTGGTGGGTCTGGCTGATTATGGAGCAGTGATGAGCCGGTGCGGACAGCAGGCAACATAGCCGCCGCCGCCGATACAGAATACGCTGTAAGCTTCATGAGAAATGCCCTTCTGGTCGATGCTGTGTAGAGCGTGCGGCTTGAGGACCCAGAAATCAGAATTCGTGTTGTTTTCCAAACAATCGTCGCGCATTCGAGAATAGAGCTAAATCCTGTGCTCACCACGATTTTCTGGGCCACCGCCTTTGAGGAACTTTTGTGAGAGCGTCATGTCCCCGACAGCGTTTCTTGTTGACGCTCCATATGAAAAAGCGTTAAAAAAAGAACAGAGCTCTTCATCACGCATCACTATAGCTAAAAAGGAGACGACATGAAGGAGCATTGGTGAAAGCTGGCCATGGCGCCCATTAGTTTGCTCTCGCCGCTTTCGTATTCTCTTCGTTGTGCTGTTGCGCAGAAATCTGGTTTGCTGCAGACGTTACAAAATTATTTTGGATAACGGGTTGACGTATAGATGCCACAAAATGTCCTTCTAAGCATGGGCGAATCTTTTGCAGGACTGGGTTCCCAAGTACAACTTCAACTTTACTGCTGTGATGAAATCATACCGGGTATGTATGCACATAATACAGTAAGCAGCTCTTTGGTGAAAAAAAAAAAAACTTAACGTAGTTTGCTTTGCACGCAAGAAAACATACCCTGATAAGTATACAGATATATTACACCTGAACTGTTCAACGCCCGTTTTTGGGTTGACCATTAGTGTTGTGTATGCGTAACACGACGGGGACTTTCTTTTTCTGGAAAGCTGCCAAGGTAACTACCCTGCTTCACCTAGATATGAAGGAGGTTATGACGCCAGAGGAGGAATGTGGCGCTGTCCGTCTGCGGTGGCTGCTCCCGAAACGCGCCGCAGTCTCAGTGATGGAGCCACACGCCTGGCACGGCGGGCTGCAGAGGACTGCGACTCGAGGAGAGCGTGTGTTCGGAAAAAAAAAGCGTACACGACTGCGCATACAACACATGTCTCCCTGACGTTCTTTAGCTGATATCGTTAAATGAAAATACTTGAACAGTTGCGCTTTTTAACCTGTGTTTTGTAACTGTGCTAGTGTCTTAATTTTGCACCTGAGCAGAAAGAGTGGCACGTCGCACAAAACGGGTCGGTTGGACATCATGCAACGAGGTTTATGCACACTAAGTGCACATCAATAGCACAGATGCTTCATTAAGCAACTGTGGTGTTGGTAAAAAAAAAAACGCGCATTGCTCAATGCGGGCAGTTGGCATTTTAAAGTTCCTTTAAGAACGCTCATGAAAGCAATGATCTGAGTCTTTCTGCATCCTACAAACGGATCAAAGGTGGAAATTTTGGTGCACTTGCGCCCTTTAAATAAATCTGGCTGGACAGCGGCCATCCGCTCAATGCCTGATCTGATTTCCTGTTATTTGCGGCAACGCTCTGTTTCAAGATGACAGGAAACATACTAGATAAAGCGCCTATAGCCGGACAACAGCCTTGAACATCATATAGACTGCCACACTTCGTCGTCGTTCAAGAGCACTGTTTTTGTGACACGTATAGAGTAAGTAATAAGGTGGCTTGCCGGAAACAATAAAGATTGGATATGGAAAGACAAACGGATCATTGTTGCCCGGCAGTACTCTTTTACAACGGTAGCTATAAATGCGATGTCCCCGCAGAACACGACGTTTCACCGTACACTTTCAAGATCGTATGCTTCGACAAACTGCACTGCATGCGTGGGAAGACGCGGCGTACCGTATCACAAAATGCGCATTTGCGCACAGGGTAAAGAGAATGCGGTACGGTCGGATATATGATCAGAAAATTATGCGAAAACAGTTGCGTTTACCCTCAATGGATACTTTGATGTTTTTACGCTAATGAATGCTTTTACTGTAAGAAAATGCACCACGCACGTGAAAAAATTTTTGCGGAGGGTGTAGGTGGGGAAGATTGGTTGATTCGGTTTGTAGGTTTTGATGTCCCAATGTGACTGAGGCTGTGAGGAAAGAGCGGCGGATAATTTCTGCTACCTGGGGTTGTTTAAACTGCATTAACATCGCACAATACACTAGCCTTGCACAATGCGATCGCCACGGCTGGTAACAAACCCGCGTCTTTTGGGTGAGCAGCCGGTGCCACGCTGAGATTCCGCGGCGGCTAAGAGGCTGGGTGGTTTGTAGGTGGCACTTCTGGAGTTCACAGGTGGGCCGAAAGTGGTGGTAGTTTGGAAAGCAGCCTCTTCGCTATACTCCATTTCATACATAGCAGTCAACGCAGCCAAGGCTGCGGCGCCTGTTCGCGCTCCTCGTTCGCATCGTAATGTAGTGCGTCGAAAGTGAAAAGAGTAATGAACTTAAAATTAAAGTAAATGTTGGTTGATATTGTAGTATAATAATAAAAGTGTTTTATTTTGCAAAAAGATTGCTTTTTCTTTTATGTTCTTAAAAACAGAGTGCCTTAGTTTTGTGTTTTTTTTTTCGGGCTCCTCCTGTATCAGGTTTTCGCACCTAGGCCGGCCGATGATGTCTGTTTTCTTCTTTCGGTTTCTGAGTCTGCGAAAATGGCACCGCTATGTTCTACTCGCTTGTTTTCTTCGCCCACTGCGGCTTCAAAAACATCTCCTGCTCGCCTATTCTCCAAGCTGAAGTCTCCAAAAATTTCCAAAGACTGCAAGCAGGTGATTGTCAACGTTTACTCTAGCGTAAGGAAGCTAAGAGGATTCTGGTGTGGGCTAGTTGGTTCATGCTTAATAAACAGATTCACCACAGCGCTACGGAACAACGACAGAAGGACAGCGCCCGGCCGGTGTTTTTCGTGTTCGTCCTGTGTTTTTCGTGTTCCTTCTGTCCTTGTTCCGTAGCGCTGTGATGAATCTGTTTATTACGTAAGGAAGCGCTTCTCGGAGAAGACTGTACGTGATGTTCTCGAAACTGCGGGCGAGATGACCGGGGTGAGCCCTCGGACAGTAGCGAGGTTCAAGAAAGAAGGTCTCTCTACTGGAATAAGATCACCGCAAAACCGACCTAGCAAGGTGACAATATCTAGCTCTCGAAGTGTTAAATATGACAGCTTTGCACTCAACGCCATCGGACTCGAGTTACATCGTATGTATGCCGTACACTACATTGCCTTTTCCCTTCGAAAGAAGTAAACAGCGCTGTGTTTTTCAAAGTAGGTATTAAAGTGACAGTTTCGAGTTTCGACCTAAGGAATCTTTTAAGAAAAGTAGAAAAAAATAATAATACAAAACCAGCCAAGGCGGGAGTCGAACGTTGACCCCTTATAAAATGAACAGACAGGCGCGCGCTTCGTACCACTCAGCCACGACGCGAGGCAGACGGACACATTTCTCTTGGTTTTTGCAGCGGACTACTTTCGTACCTTTGGCAGCGTTGACTGATATGTATGAAACGGAGTATAGGTAGGTGGGGACAGGAGGCGGCTTGTGGTGGAGTTTCTGGAAGACGCTGGTTTTCCTGGACTCTTCGCTCTCCGAGGCTACACGCAGACGACGGCATTTTCGCAGTGTAACCTGGTACTGCATTCGGAGTAAGAATAGGAAAAGCTGTTTACACACAAATGCGTTTTCTTGCAGCGGCGGTTCTCGGCGCATGCCTGAGAAAGCAAGAGATAAAAAGAAATAAATAAGGCAGGGATGTTAACCTGTAATGTATTCCGGTTGGCTATTTTTGCACTGCGGAAAGGGATGAGGGGATTGAAAACGCAAATGAAGATGGGGTGAAGAGCAGCATCAAAATTATTCCCTCAAGCCAGTCGCTCTCAGGTTGCAAAATATTGCGGCTACCTTTGGTACCGCAGCGTCCATTCAAGTGGAGGTTCTTGGCTAATGAACTCAACTGCAGTTGGCGGCAGTTGAGTTGAGCCGGTGGAACTGGATGTGACACATGCAGCACTTGATGTGCGCTGTGTGCTACTGGTGTGCATAGACTACAAAGCAGAGCACGCATGACATTCATCAAGGACGTGAGCATTTCAATTACTTGCAGATCTTGGTCACGGTCCCGATTGTGCCTTTTTGATGGGTCAGTCATTGGCGTTGGAGAATGAGAGTGCGGCGAGGTACCGCCCCTAAGAGCGTACAGAATTCGGTAGTGGTGTCCAATTAATGTCAGAGGCAGTAGGTGCGGCGTCACCAGGCTCCGTGCTTTCTTAATTTAGTGCGGTTATTAGAGGAGACGGACAAGCTGCGCTCGTGGCCTTCTCTTCAAAGGTGATCGCCTTTTTTGACGACCTTCGGCGACGCTAATGATGCCATCGCACGCTTGTAGCGGCCTCTATCTGCGTAGAATTTTTAAGATTTTCTTTACAACCTAGGGCACAGATGGATCTGTTGCAGGCGTCAGTAACGCGACCGATCCTCAAGCACGTCTTGAACCGCAGAGGCCATCGTCGCACTCGCTGGTTCAGTGGCTAGGCAACGGCTGTAGCGACGCCATCTTTCTGGGACGATCTCTCGGCTATAACCACGACGGCCGCAGACAAATTCTGTCTAATTGGATTGCTAAGGCTTTCGCATTAAAAGAAATAAGCCACCACAGTACAGGGCTCTGGAATAATTTTGACCACCTCGAGTTCATTACGGTGTACTTGCGTCGCACAGCACATGGGACCCTATAACATCTCGCGTGTCCAGCACAAATGAAAGGGCAGAGTTGTAAGAAAGACATTTCAGCTGCCAGAGACCCCGGTGGCATGCTGTAAGATAGCACTCAGCGTAAAACCTCGCCCACTCGTGGTGCAAGGACACCGGATAGTGTAATGGTTTTTTCAGACTTTCACCATTTAGCCTAGCTGGTAAGCGTATTTACTCAGCAATAACATTCCCATGATTAAGTTTTTTTCTCTTCATTCTGAATTGGAAACATACGAGGATGAAATGGCGGGAAGTCCGATGTTCCTGTCCACATTTCAACTGCCCAAGCAGTGCGGGGAGAGAACAGGGCAGTACTGTTGAAACCAATGAAAAGGTAGCGGCGAAGAAGGTTACCATCTCGTGTGAGGTCCTATGCATAGAAGATATTTTCTAGCCGTGTCATCACTGCCAGCAACGCAATTTCTTGGCACGTCACGGGAAGCTATTAAACACGCCATCAGATCAGTGGCTGAAATACCTCAGGCCGGACTGCTCACTTTGAGAATAGACCTATCGAACGGTATCTGACGTGCGTGTATATTGTCCACCAATTTAACGCATGGAAAGCTTTTAGGTTTCCAACCCCTGTTGATGGCAACAGTGGTGGTTGTTACTGCAATGCCAGAAAATTGTGAGACCGAGTGTGCACTGACGAAAACATTGGAAAATCTTTTCTGCCGTTTGTTGCTGCATAAGTGGAAGCTACAAAACGCAGTTATGCGTTCTAACCTCCGCACAAGAAATATTGTTCATAAAAATCTAAAGAACGGGAAAAAAATTCATTCATAGCGAAGATGGAAGCAACACGCAAAGAAGAGCCCGCGAAAATAAGCTGACCAGCAATTGATGTTTATTTATGCAAAGAAGAACCTTTCACGGCTCATCTCAGTGCTATCTCTTCATTAACCTCTGTCTAGATTTTAATCTTCAAAAACACGCTCGTGATCCCACACAATTTACACATCAACCTGCGTGCATCCTTGACCTCATTCCAGCTACCACACCACAGCTTGTTTCCTGATCAACATACATGCCAGATTCAAGTCACTATTACCTCTGTAGTGAATTACAATTAACGCGCCTTAACTATTATGAATGCGCCTCAGGTTGCCGGTAATCGACACAAAATCTGATAGAACCGAATGAAAGGGGGTTCGCGTACTAGTGACCTCAGCTATACAGTTCGCCAAACAGCTGAGCGGACGGCAGCAAAATCACAGTCAGTCTACACAGCCAGAGAGCTGGAGCCGCGCGCGCTGGCACACTTCGTCGTCAACTTCTTCGTCTGCCATCGAGGCAACCTGAGGCGCATTCATAATAGTTAAGGCGCGTTAATTGTAATTCACTACAATGGCCCCGGGATGGAAGAGGAGCCATCCTGGCGACCTATGGTGCTGGCAAGAGGAGCGGGTCGTAATAAGTCTTGAGGCGACTGACATGGACAAGCTCACGGCCGCGACGACGCAAGTCCGAAGAGGGTGTAAGCGGCTCTACAATATAATTAACAGGGGATGTTGATTCGACGACGCGGTAAGGGCCATGATGTTCTCTGCGAAATTTCGAAGACTGTCCTGGTGTAGTGGAGGGGACCCAAAGCCAAACTAATGAACCTGGAGAGAAAGCGTGCGCGGTTTGATGGGCATCGTGTTCATGCTTTCGGCGACCTTGGGAGTCCGAGGTGAAAGAACGGGCCAGTTGGCGACATTCCTCGGCGTGCTTGGCGAGTTCGGAAAGGGGCGTGCATTCGGAGGCGTCCGGAGTGTACGGCAAAACCGTGTCCATTGTGGAGGACGGCTCACGGCCATACAACAGGTAGAAAGGGGAAAATCCGGTGGTTGACTGGGTGGCGGTATTGTATGCGTACGTCACAAAAGGCAGCACAGAGTCCCAGTTAGACTGATCTGACGAGACGTACATGGTGAGCATATCGCCGAGAGTGCGATTAAAGCGCTCAGTCAGCCCGTTAGTTTGAGGGTGGTAGGCAGTGGTGGTCCGATGAATGATGCGACACTCTCTGAGGAGGGCTTCCACTGCGTCCGAAAGAAAGACACGGCCTCGATCACTGAGCAACTCGCGCGGCGCACCATGGCGGAGAACAAAATTGTGCAGCAGGAAGTGGGCAACGTCACGAGCAGTGGCAGCGGGTAGTGCGGCGGTCTCTGCATATCGGGTTAGGTGGTCGACGCCAACAATTATCCAGCGGTTCCCAGATAACGTGTAGGGCAGCGGGCCGTAGAGGTCGACGCCAACACGATCGAATGGGCGAGCCGGGCACGGCAATGGCTGCAAGGGGCCGCTCGTACGTGGCGCGGGAGACTTGCGTCGCTGACAGGCGATGCAGGAGCGGACGTATTGGCGAATGTACCCGTACATGCCCCGCCAATAATAACGCTGAGATATTCTTTGAAACGTCTTCAACACACCGGCGTGGGCACATTGTGGGTCAGCGTGAAACGAGGCACAGATCTCAGAACGTAAATGGCGAGGTATCGCGAGGAGCCACCGTCGACCATCTTGCGTGTAGTTACGGCGGTAGAGCAGGCCATCACGGCCTGCTCTGTTGTGTGTTGTTGTGGGACAGAAAGTCCCACCCGAGAATTATGTCATGTGAGCATGAGGACAGCACCAACAATTCGACTGAATACAATATATCTTCAATGATGACTCGCGCTGTGCACGAGGCGAGAGGGGCAATGCACTGTTCACTAGCGGTGCGGAGCGAGAGACCCGTAAATGGCGTCGTGACTTTGCGCAAGCGGCGGCAGAGTTTTTCGTGAATCACTGAAACTGAGGCACCCGTGTCGATAAGCGCATGTACCGGCAGTCCGTCGACGATGACCTGAAGAACGTTGCGTGGGGAAAACGGAGGCCTTGAGCTTTTCGAACAGCGCGCAGTTCTTGCCTCCGGAACTGCGGATCTTAGTTTCCCTCTTCAGCGGAGGGAGGGCGACGGCGCATTGGTGACAGTGAGCGACGGCGCGGTGATGGAGAACGTCGGGTCTCGTAAGCACGACGGTCGGGGGCGTACGCGTCTAGCGGCGAGGATGGAGAAGCCGAATAAAACATCTGGGATGGATGCACAGGGGTTGAGATGGTCGGCGATGCCACCATGCGACGGCGACAGTGGCGGGCGACATGTCCCGCGTACCCACAGGAGTAACAGATGGGTCGGTTATCCGATGTGCGCCAAGGGTTGTAAAGCCGCTGCGGAGACGGCGAAGAAACCGGGGCTGGTCGTAGAGACGGGGCGGGGCGCAGGACGGGCTGACGAGGTGGAACAGTCAGGGGCACGGAGCGCGCCGCAGCTTCTGCGTAGGTCATCCCGGCGGGTATAGGAGATGGTTGGGGATACTGAGCCTCGGCGTAGGTTAAGGGAGCAACCGAAGGGACTGGATGTGCAGTAGGAATAGCCTCGGCAACTTCATGGCGGATGACCTCCTTCAATGGCGCCACCAGAGGAGTCGCAGCGTCGTGACTGGAGGGCATCAACGAGAGCTGACGCGCGACTTCCTCCCGAACAAACTGCTTTATCTGCGGTGACAGTTGCGCCGGGTCGGTGTCAGATGTGAGGGAAGCAAGCGATTCCTGCTGCGAGAGCGGAGAACGGGTGAGGATGCGTCGCTTCCGAAGTTCGTCAAAGTTCTGGCAATGAGTAATGACTTCGGCGACTGTGGTGGGATTGCGTGCCAGAAGCATCTGGAACGCATCGTCGTCGATTCCTTTCAAGATGTTCTCAATCTTGGCGCGCTCAGACATAGAGGCATCAACTCGTGTGCACAGGTTCACAACGTCCTCTATGTAGCTGGTGAAATTTTCACCAGGCAGCTGCGCCCGACGCCGCAGGCGTTGTTCCGCGCGCAGTTTGCGCACCGCAGGCCTGCCAAATACATCAGAAAAATTGGACTTGAAAGCTGACCACGTGGGGATGTCGGATTCGTGGTTTCTGAACCATAGGTTCGCAACGTCCGAAAGGTAGAAGATGACGTTGTTAAGTTTGAGTGCATCGTCCCACTTGTTATGGGTGCTCACCCGTTCGTACGATGCCAGCCAATCCTCGACGTCATCGTCGCCGGTGCCACTGAAGAAAGCGGGATCACGCTGCCGCAGCGCTCCAGCGCACAGAACGGTCGGGGTGGGTGGTGCAGGACTGGGCACGGAGTCCTTAGGCATTGTGAGCGGCGGGAGAAGACGGCTGCGAAGGTCCAGGGCGTCAGACGACCGCAACCGCCACCAAATGAAAGGGGGTTCGCGTACTAGTGACCTCAGCTATACAGTTCGCCAAACAGCTGAGCGGACGGCAGCAAAATCACAGTCAGTCTACACAGCCAGAGAGCTGGAGCCGCGCGCGCCGGCACACTTCGTCGTCAACTTCTTCGTCTGCCATCGAGGCAACCTGAGGCGCATTCATAATAGTTAAGGCGCGTTAATTGTAATTCACTACACCTCGTTTATTTCGAACTCAACACTTCTGTTCTCGCAGCTAAACGGCAAAAGTTATTCGCGACTATAAATAAGCCGATTTCGAATCTTTGAATCGTGAATTGATAAATTTCATCGCTGATCTCATTCCAAGCATCCAAATTCACTCTGTTGAAGAAAATTTTCGGAGCAGTCGAATTTTTATTAACAAACTGATTCTTCGGAAATAGTGCCTAATTCTAATGCGCCGAGGCGTTAATTCGCTCCAACGATGCCTGCTCAACAGGAAGAAGAGGCTGTTTCGGCAGGCCAAGGCAACGCAAACAGCCGAAAACTGGCACACTTGGACTACTGCCAAAGCTGAGTACAAAAAAAATGAGTTTGGTACAGAGAAGGAATTTTATTATCACACGGTCTTCTCACTTCTTAGAGATATCCCCAGGAAATTTTAGATTGTGTCGGATCACGAGCGTGTTGTTGAAGATTAAAATCTAGACAGAGGTTAATGAAGAGATAGCACTGAGATGAGCCGTGAAAGGTTCTTCTTTGCATAAATAAACATCAATTGCTGGTCAGCTTAGATCTCTTAGATCTAATACCTTAATACCTTAGATCTCTCGTATGAAAGCTACACTCCAGTACATAAGAGTGACTGTTGCAGAGTGGCCAATGAATTCTCTGCCTCGTGTTTTTCATCCACAATGCCAGCCTTTTACCCTGACCGTTATACTTCCTAATTCTTACCCATGGATCCGATAACCAGTGATTCCATTGGCGTGTATCGTTCAAGTGAAACAGAGAAGATTTCAGCTGCCTCAGGTATCGACGACATAACAACGAAGTGCTTGAAGTGTATGCCTACCTGGTCGTCATTTATTCTTCGTGAGATATTTGTACGGTTATTATAGAGTTGTCTCATCACGCATGACTGGAAGGTGGGGAAGTGGGGAAGGTAATTAGGGTACATGAATCAGGTAGCATTGTTTCAGCGCTCAACTATCGGCCCATTTCATAAACCAGTGTGTCCAGCAAACTTCTTGAGTACATAGTTTACCCTCAGCTTGCTGCTTCCCTTGAATCAAACAACATTTTTAAATACTTCCTAACACGGCTTCAGAAATTTTTTTCGTGTGAGAGAAAACTCCAATCCTTCACTAATCATTTCTTTCGAGCAATGGAAGCTACCGTTTTCGTTGACTGCATTTTTTTATATCTTTCTAAGGCATTGGACACTGTTTCTTAGGGCTTGCTGTTTTTCAGATCAATTGCTCCTAATATAAACGCTATAACGTGAAGGAGTTCATATCGGAGAAAATCTGTAGTCGCTATCAGCGTCGTTGGCGTCGTTTCCCGTGCACGAAAAATCGGCGAAAAATGCCCAGAGAAGCAATCTAGGAGGCAGACGCGCCACCTAGGTCACGTGACCTTACAGCGTCATCCCAACCCGCCAACCGAATTTCGAGCAACTGCCCACCGTGGCAGCTGGCAGTTAAATTTATGATCGGTCGCTCAGGAAGAGCAACCTAGGTCGCACAAGGCCCAGCGCTGGGCGCACCTGCCATCCCAGGGCAGTGGCACATCGCTTAACCGCTGCACCACTGCCCCAGGAGTGGTATGAAGACTCCCAAGAATGTGTGAATACAGAGAATTCTCTATGTAAGGAAATGAACCCATTACACTATCGCGTCCCACCCTTAAGGCGGAGCTTAAGGGTCCCCTCTAATTTTTTTGACCTCTGGTTATTAGGCTAGATTAATTGTTTTCTTCACAACCGTAACCAGCATGTCTTAGTCAATATTTGTTACTTACCTCACATTTCCATAAGATGTGATGCACCTCAAGGTTCTGTGTTAGATCTTCTGCTGTTTCCAATTGATGTTAATGATCATCCACTTAAAAACGCATCGCAAGTGACCGATCTATATCATTCAATTAATGATGCCTGCGGTGAAGAATCTTTACAATATAACTTAGACGCAGGTCATCGTGGTGTAGTGACTGGCTTATTATGCTTAACTTTGCGAACTGCAAATAAATGCGCATTTGTAGTTGCCCTCATGATAACACCTCCCAGTATTTTCTTAATAACACTGCGTCAGAATTTGTTTCCGTGTATGAAAAAATGTGTCCATACAACACATAATCTATCTAGGAAAACGCCCATCAAACACGTGTCCAATCGCGGTGACGAACCACTACGCGTCTTCCGTCGCCATTTCGTAGCTGCGGATATCTCTGTTAAACTTCATTTGTATAAGAGGCAGAAACTTTAATGTGCATATTTTATTTATGTTCCTAATCATGTAGATCTAATTAACCCTTTAGACTATTATTGTTTCAAATTACGCTCGAAGAGCAAGCGTATCTGGAATATCTGATTTATATTGCAAGACTTAATTTACTAACCCTACTCTCAAACATAAGTTATTCCCAGCTCCATCTTGTCTGTCTTCTCGCATTAACCACAACTGCAAGATACGGATCCCGCACTGCTGAGGTAGCCATTGTATATTCCTTGAATTCCGCACATTGCAAATGAGTGGAACCATCTCCTTACTGTGAACGGCCGGGAGGCAGGGAACAAAGTGTGTTTATTATCAGAGAAGGGGCTGCTTATATAAGGACAGGTACAAGCATGAGCATGCGCACTTGGTACCGTAAGGGCACGTGTTAACATGACAGTGCGCATACTTACATCTTCCTTCTTTTCGAAGAGAAAGAAAGAAAAGGGAAAGGAAAAAAACGGAAAAAAAGTTTCCAAATTCACATGTCAGGAACCTAATGCTGCGGTCTCTCTGGCAGGGGGTAACGTTGTGGCGGTCTACGCTGACGGTCACTTCTACGAAGGATGCCCTCAGGTTGTAGCTCCGCCATCTGGCCAGGCTGGGATACCGACTGCGGAGAAATGGTCGCTTCAGGGTCCGACGTTGGTTGCATTTCTTTGGAACTGAGATGCTCCCTCGTGCGCCGCAGCTCTTGTCCGCTGTCTGTAAGTAGGGTGTATGACCTAGGTGTTCCTGCAGGGCCTACAACCACAGCCGGCGACCATGTTCTGCGTATTGATATATTTGTCGATGCTAGAAGCGTGTCCCACCAGGCATCGGGTCCAGGAGCACCGCCACAGTGCCGAAGGAGGAAGGAAACGTGGGCCGGAGACGGGGAGTAGGGGAAGAGAAGGAAAAAACTGTATTCACATATTTACATTATTTACATAGAGCGGGACTGAGAATGGCTCTCAGTGGAAGGGGAACGTCTTCGTCAACCGTAGTCGACTGGAGCTAGCAGGCTTCCCGGCCACACTCACGGCCGAGTTAAATATCGTCCGGTTTCCCCAGATCCCTGGCTGGGGAATAATGGTCGACGAGCACTGTCCAATCCGATGGACCGAAGGGGACGTTCTTGTCACCACCCACGGCTGGGCAGGTGCGAGCTTTTCCACTCTAACGCAGCTGGGTCGATGAGAGGGGGAGAATGCTGACTCAACCAGCCCAGCGGGAAAGGAACCTCCCGAAGTCTTCCAGCAGGGGAATGAACTTGCCTCCCCGCCGATTTCCCAGAACGCGAGTCGGGGACACAGAATTCTTCAATTATCCGCCAGCGTGACCGGCGCCGCCAAGTCGCCTCCGCATTCACGGTGGTTGCTCGGACAAAAGCTCCTGGGCCTCGCCTGCCTTCGTCGCCGCTGCACTCCGTTCAAGGAATTTCGCTGGGGTTTTGCTGACAATGGCCTTTGACATTACTGCTACACTAATCCGCTGAGGCTCGGAGGGGCATTCCAAACATCCCACTTCCCATGGTCGTCGCGGGGTTGTCGACCTTGGTGATTGTTCACGGTAGCTGTTTGATCGGGCCACGTGGTCCGAAGTACGGCTACAACAGCAGGCCTCGATGAATGTTCACGGTAGCGGCTTGATCGGGCCCACGTGGTCCGAAGTACGGTTACAACAGCACGTCCGCCGCCCGAAGAGGTCTCGTAGTGGTTGCAGCCAACGCTGCTGCGCGCAGAGACCTGGAGTTGTGTCCGTTCGGCTTTTGGTCACAGCTGGGCCCAAAGGTTCTTCCTGCTTCGTTGACAGCTGTAACGAGCTCAACCAGCAAGGTACACAGCCCAACCAGCAGAAAGCGCCAAACCGACTTTAAGAACTGCCAAGCTGTTTTCGGTCGACAAAGTCTGTTTAGAAAAAATGAGCTGTCGCGTGAAATTTACGTCCTCCTCCGAAAGTTTCCATGTTTGACCAAACCAGAATACACAGAGCTTGATTAGTCAAAAGGGAAAAATTTCCTAAAATTTTGGGGGGGCGCCGTAGCACGGTTTATGTCACAGAAAGCCACCGCCCGTGAGAGCACAAAGGGAAGGTGGAGCTGCTGAACATACATACAAAACAGAGAAAAAAAAATGATTCCCGCTAAAGCAAAAAAAACAAAATACAAAGTTGCATAGCGGATTAACGTCCGGGGAGTCAGGAAAGGGTATTACACGGGAAAGCTTCGGCTGAGGCCATCAGCGTTGCCATTACTCGCACCTTTCAGCAACGCATGTGAACTGAGTCCCGCAATGCCAAGCTCCAAAATTTCGCTCTCATTTCGCATAGGAGAGTGTAATGAACAAAATACAAAAAAATAAGCATTAAAGTCAATATGAGATTATGCCTCGTATCCGCTCACCAAGAGCGTTGCGACTCAAGGAATGTACTGATTCCTATTCTTCAGCCGCCCCTTGCGCGGCCGCGGTCTGACAGCTGCTTTAGCAGATGAGACATTGACATAATGCTATGAATTTCAGCTTGCATTTCTGTACAGGAGAGTTAAATGAACAAAAAGAAACAAGCAATAAACTGAACAGGATTATTCCTCGAAACCGTCCAGAAACAGCGTTACGATTAGAGGAATTTACTGGTTCCTATTCTTCAGCCGCCCTCTGCGCGGCCGCGGTCCGATAGCTACTCTAGCAGGTGCAAAATTACACAAGGCTAGAAACTTCCGCTTGGGACCCTGCACTGTTCTTCGTCCAAGTCTCGCGGTTCTGAAGTTTAGCTGACGCTCAGAAAGCAGAATGCGAGAAGGGAGCGAACGAGTGCGAATGCCGTGCCAGCGAATCTGCCTTTCTCGGATTGGGTTCGCGCGTTGCGTCCCCTTAGCTTGTGTTCCCTTCAAGCGGCGCGTGCGAACTCTTGAGCGCTGAGGTGCCAAATTGGGGCGGGTAACCGGTTGTCCGGTTTTCTGTGCAGCAGTCAACATGAGGCGCACTTTCCCCTTCATTAACATTCCCCGTTTGGCCACCTCTATACGCTGCCGCTCTGTGGAAACCCTCGCTGTTGGTTTGCGGGGCGCATCACTAGTCATTGCGGAACCGTCACAGGTTAAGTCGTCGGCGTTCGCCTCTTTGTCCGTTTGTGATCCAGCCTGCTCTGGCTCACTACCGTGAGAGTTTATAAGGCTTACAGGGCCACGTTTGCCCTCTTCACCCGCGTGCTCTGCTGGCTCTGCGAATTCTGGAGCCTTCGAACTGGTAAGGACCTGCGCAGCATTATCTCCAAAACAAAGGCCTTTTTCTTTGGGCAGCATATCCAAGCGATTTGATAAAATCGAGGGATACTGCATAGGCAGGTTTTGGGAGACGGCTGCCTTGGTCAGACGCAGCTCGAGCGGGCTCTCGTTCGCGACGCGGGCAGTAAGTTGGTCGTATTGGATACCTTTCCTATCCTTATACTGGCGGTACAGCAGGCCAGAACGGAGCTGGAAAGGTATGTTCTTCCGTGACACACCTATGTCACTTTGGTGACTCAAGTTGCGTAGAGGTTGGTCTTTCTCTTGCTCAGCGGTGAACGTTTCCCTGTCTACACGAAGGAGTTCGAGAAAGCCATCTGAGTGGGGCAACACTAGATTCGTATTCAATTCCTCACCTAGCCCCAGCTCATCTCTTGCGCCTGCTTCGGAAGACTCACTATAGCCTGCACTACTGTCGGTACTCTTTACCCCTGTGCTAGTAGTGAGTAAGTCCTGGGCTGGCTCGTCATTAGGTAGCGCGGAGCCGTCACAATTTAAGTCGCCGGCGTCCGTTTCATCGCCAGTCTTTACTAGAGCCGGCTCTGGCTCACCACTGTGAGAATTTATAGGCTTCGGGCTTACAGGTTCAGGTTTGCCCTCTTCAACCACGTGCTCTGCTGGCGCCGCGACCTCACGAGCCTTCGAAATGGTAAGGACCTTCGCAGCGTTATCTCCAAAACAAAGGCCTTTTTCTTGGGGCAGCATATCCAAGCGATTTGAGAAAATCGAGGGATGCTGCTTAGGCAGGTTTTGGGAGACGGCTGCCCCGGTCAGACGCACCTCGAGCGGGCTCTCGATCGCGACGCAGGCAATTGGCAAAGACACGCAGTTTTCATTGACGCATAACTCGTTTTCGGGTGTTCGGTCGCGAGCGGCTGTCGTTCCCTTATCGCTGAACTGATCTTTGTTTCCAAGCAGCGATGAGGCGCATTCCTCGCTTACAGTAGAACTTGCAGTTGCCACCTTCAGCGCGCGACTGCTTTCTGGAGGACTACCTTTTTGCGCTGCGCCTACGCCTATCTGGGTTGCAAGGACAATCTGTGCGGCATCGCGCTTTTCAGCTAACGCCGCGCTCTGGCTTGGAGCTCCACAGTCGCTGTCAGGTTTGCCCTCTTCAACTACGTGCTCTGCGGGCGCTGCGAATTCACGAGCCTTCGAAGTGGTAAGGACCTGCGCAGCGTTATCTCTAAAACAAAGGCCCTTTTCTTTGGGCAGCATATCCGAGCGATTTGAGGAAATCGAGTGATGCTGCTTAGGCAGGTTTTGGGAGATGGCTGCCTCGGTCAGACGCACCCCGAGCAGGCTCTCGTTTGCGACGCGGGCAATGGGCAAAGACACGCAGTTTTCATTCACGATTTTAATTTCACTTCGCGCCGAAACCTCCTGATTTAATGTCGAATTCCTCTCGGCGCGCTTCGCCAGTAAATTTTGCAACTCCAAACGCATTAAAGCAAGTTGCCTTTCATCGGCTTCCTTGAGACGAAGATGTTCTTTTTCTATCCTGTCAGCCTCTTCCTTAGCGGCTTCCTTGCGGTAAAGGCGTTCTTTTTCTATCCTGTCAGCCTCCTTTTTAGCGGCTTCCCTGCGGTAAAGGCGTTCTTTTTCTATCCTGTCAGCCTCCTTCTTAGCGGCTTCCTTGCGGCAAAGGCGCTCTTTTTCAACCCTGTCGGCCTCCTCCTTGCGTTTTTTTTCAACCCTAACGGCCTTCTCCTTGCGTTCCCTTTCAACCCTGTCGGCCTCCTTCTTAGCGGCTTCCTTGCGGTAAAGGCGTTCTTTTTCAACCCTGTCGGACTCCTCCTTGCGCTCTTTTTCAACCCTGTCGGCCTCCTCCTTAGCGTTCCTGATTCCCTCCTGAATGACTTCCCAGGTCTCCAAAATTTTGTCTCCCTCCTTAGCACCACATTCCTTAATAGCCTCAATCAGCTGCGGCTTTCTGTGACTCTTCCTGGCCTCAATACCCAGCTTTTCACACAGCAACATCAACTCTGGCTTCTTTAGCTTGCTCAAATCCATGGCAACTTCCGAACGAGGACTTTCAATACAAGCTGCTACGTGAAATGCTTAAGCGAGCACGTGCAGAAAAACAATCTACAGGTAGTGATAAATTTCCAGAGTTATCAAGCCTGGCAGATTCTTAAGGAAAGTCAAGCGCTCACCACTGCTGAAGCCAGGACCAAGCGTGGAAGATCCCGCCGCTGCCAACCAGTTGATACATTTGTCGATGCTAGAAGCGTGTCCCACCAGGCATCGGGTCCAGGATCACCGCCGCTGTGCCGAAGGAGGAAGGAAACGTGGGCCGGAGACGGGGAGTAGGGGAAGAGAAGGAAAAAACTGTATTCACATATTTACATTATTTACATAGAGCGGGACTGAGAATGGCTCTCAGTGGAAGGGGAACGTCTTCGTCAACCGTAGTCGACTGGAGCTAGCAGGCTTCCCGGCCACACTCACGGCCGAGTTAAATATCGTCCGGTTTCCCCAGATCCCTGGCTGGGGAATAATGGTCGACGAGCACTGTCCAATCCGATGGACCGAAGGGGACGTTCTTGTCACCACCCACGGCTGGGCAGGTGCGAGCTTTTCCACTCTAACGCAGCTGGGTCGATGAGAGGGGGAGAATGCTGACTCAACCAGCCCAGCGGGAAAGGAACCTCCCGAAGTCTTCCAGCAGGGGAATGAACTTGCCTCCCCGCCGATTTCCCAGAACGCGAGTCGGGGACACAGAATTCTTCAATTATCCGCCAGCGTGACCGGCGCCGCCAAGTCGCCTCCGCATTCACGGTGGTTGCTCGGACAAAAGCTCCTGGGCCTCGCCTGCCTTCGTCGCCGCTGCACTCCGTTCAAGGAATTTCGCTGGGGTTTTGCTGACAATGGCCTTTGACATTACTGCTACACTAATCCGCTGAGGCTCGGAGGGGCATTCCAAACATCCCACTTCCCATGGTCGTCGCGGGGTTGTCGACCTTGGTGATTGTTCACGGTAGCTGTTTGATCGGGCCACGTGGTCCGAAGTACGGCTACAACAGCAGGCCTCGATGAATGTTCACGGTAGCGGCTTGATCGGGCCCACGTGGTCCGAAGTACGGTTACAACAGTATGGTGTCGTACACCGATACTTGAGACCCGCTGCGAAGATGTGGTAAACGCTTAGCCGTTCGGTTGTAGAAGACGAGCTGCTTTTCTCTTATTTCCTGGAGGCGATTGCGAACAGATTGTGATGGCACAGTCTGCGGTTCGAGGTGCTGGGGGAGAACCGGCAACTGGGTCCTTGTTTGGCGGCCCATCAACCTTTGAACGGGCGACTTCAGTTGTTCGTCCCTTGGCATGTTTCGCCACTCCAGCAGGGCGCTGTAAAATTCCAGGGTTGCGAAAGGACACTTTGTGAGCAGTTTTTTCGCCTCCTGCATCGCACGCTCCGCCATGCCGTTACCACGAGGATAGTACGGGCTTGACGTTACGTGGGCAATTCCTAGCTGCGCAGCAAAAGAGCGGAAACAGGCGCTGTTGAAAGGTGGGCCGTTATCACTGCACAGCTTTGCCGGGATTCCATGAGTCGCGAAGACGAGCATGCA
The DNA here is from genome assembly GCF_055824585.1 of Amblyomma mixtum. Classification (NCBI taxonomy): domain Eukaryota; kingdom Metazoa; phylum Arthropoda; class Arachnida; order Ixodida; family Ixodidae; genus Amblyomma; species Amblyomma mixtum. The sequence goes on from NC_143016.1 coordinate 170,697,644, forward strand.
CGCATTGTTTACCGCTGTCGCTGTTGTCTGACGTAGCTTTTGAACCTCGAAAAAGAACGAGTAGAAATCCACGAGGATTAGGTAGGACTGGTCATCGTGGTGGAAAATATCAAGCCCTACTACTTGCCATGGCAGGCCTGGTATCTCGTGGCTCAGCATAGGCAGTCTAGTGTTCCTGCGCTTGTACTTTTCGCACGCTGCACATGACTTAGCTAGAGATGAGATGTCTGCGTTCATGCCGGGCCAGAACATTACTTCTCTAGCTCTCATCTTCATTTTTTCTTCGCCTCCATGTGCGGTGTGCAGCAAGCGCAGAATTTCCGGTCGCTTGGCAGGAGGAATTACTATTTTGTTGTTTCTGAGTAGCAGGCCTTCCTCAACGTGCAGCTCGTTGCAGTAGCACCAGTATGGACGCAGGGCATGCGGCACATGGTCCTTCGTTTCCGGCCATTCTGTGCTCGAGTAACGGCGCAGTTCAGCCACACTAGCGTCTTTGTTAGTTTCATGCCGAATACTTTCGAGCTGCTGGTCGGCCACAGGAAGCGAAGAAACAACGCTGACTTGAAATTGTTCTGTCTCGTCAGTTAGTTCCGTAGTACTCGGGAAGCGAGAAAGCGCATCGGCTAGAAACAACTCCTTTCCTGGTTTGAACGTCACCTTGATTGGGAATCTTTGAAAAACAAGCCTCATGCGTTGCAATCGTAGAGGGCATTCACAAAGTGGCTTTTTGAATATAGATTCCAGAGGCCTGTGATCAGACTCGACGGTAACCTCTGACTGCCCGAAAATATAATCTTGAAATTTTGTGCAACCATGAACCAATGTTTCCTTCTCGATCTGCGCGTAGCGCTGCTGTGCTTCTGTTAGCGAACGGGATGAGTACGCAACTGGCTGCCCATTCTGTAGAAGAACGGCTCCTACTCCATCCAGACTGGCGTCTACTGACAAGGTCACTGGTTTTCCTTGGTTAAAATAGGCAAGGACTGGCGCCTTTGTGAGAGTCGCTGGAAGCTGAAGAAAACTGCTATCTTGCTGGTCTGTCCAGACCCACGCGACGTCCTTTCTCAACAGCTGGCGAAGCGGCACTGACAACGTGGATATGTTAGGAACAAATCGCGCCACGAAGTTGATCATGCCGAGGAAAACTTGTAGTTCCTTACGGTTTTGTGGTTGCGGAACTTGCATGATGTCCTCGACTCTGCTCGGGTCCAGGCACAGCCCCTCTGGAGTCAGAATGTGGCCCATGTAGCGGACTCTGGACTGGAGGAAATTGCACTTGTTCTTACTGAGCTTCAAGTTGTGTTGTGTACACCGGAACAGCAAAGCTACTAAATTGCTGTGGTATTGCTCTCGCGACTGTCCCCAAACCAATATGTCGTCCGTAACGACAGCAACGCCCTTCAAGCCCTCTAGTACCCGGTGCATCACCCGCTGAAAAATTTCCGGCGCTGAAGCGATGCCGAACGGCATGCGCAGGAATCTGTACCGCCCGTAGGACGTGCTCATAGTGCATAAGCGGGAGCTCGGCTCGTCCAACTTAATCTGCCAGAATCCTGATGATGCATCAAGAGTAGAAAAGAATTTCGCTCCATGCAGCTGCGGTAGGATATCTTCTAACGTCGGCATGCGATAGTGCTCCCTCAGAAGTGCCTTATTTAAGTCAGAAGGGTCCAAGCATATGCGTACTTTTTCTTTCTTTACTACTACAACCATGTGACTAGACCAGGAAGTCGGTTCTGTTACCTTAGCAACGACGCCGTCGTGCTCCATCCGGCCCAGCTCAGCTCGGACGCGCTCCTGAAGTGCGATGGCGACTCGTCGCGCTGGCTTGACGAAGCCTCGAGCTTCAGGTTTCAGCTCCATGTGGTAGGCTACGTCCATGATTTCTCCCAACCCCTGGAAAACATCTTCAAATCTTTCTACTATTTCCTTACTTTCCGAGGCGTCCACTGTGTTTAAGCGGCCAATCAGCCCTAAGCGTTCAGCCACCTTGCCGCTCAATGTAACAGGAACTGCTTGTTTCACGATAAAGAATAGCTCAGTGGTAGTCTGCGCTGTACTGGCGACCGGAAGCTCAATCTTCTTCGTGGCCTTGTCTATGTGCCCGAAAAACGACCGTAGCGTAGAGCAGCAGTCTTGTGCTGGCTTCGTAGACGCAACAGTTGGCTCCAGTATCAATTTTGCAGCGTATGGCGGAACCTGCGATGTCGACAGTCGCTGACCAGCGGTCTTGGTCATCAATTGCATTGACTTCCAGGGTTTGAAGGAAATAACCCTCGTCCTCTGCCATTTCGACCTGCTTTATCTTGCATCCTTGGCCCCTCGGTCTTGCTTGTTGACGACATCCACGCGCGAAGTGGTTTCGGCCGCCACACTTGTTGCAGGGCTTGCCTTGCGCAGGGCACTTTGCTTTTCCCTGCTCCGTGAAACAGCAGTTCGGGCAAATTCCGAGGCTAGCTTTCGATTTCCCCGCATGTATGGCGGCCTCATCTGTTCCGCTCACTTTTGCCTCCCTGATCTCGTTAAAATGCTCCTTCGCTTGTTCCCTTGCTCGGCATATTTCCACTGTTTTGGCATACGACGGATTTTCAGACAGAAGTTTCTGCTGCAGGTCCTTGTCTTTAACTCCTAGAATTATTCGACTGCGGAGTAGTCTGTCCTCTAGCTCTCCGAATTCGCATAAGCGAGCAAGACTTCGGATATCGATTAGCCATTCGTTAAAAGATTCGCCCTCACGTTGATCTCGGGAGCCGAAGCGAAACTAGTCGAATGTTAAATTCTTCGCTGGTTTGTAGTGGGCCTCAAATTTTTCAATCAGCTTGTCGAGGTCTTTCTTTTCGTCCTCATTTGCTAAATCGAAGGTATAGAACACTCGCCTTGCTTCTTCTGCGATTGTCACAAGAAGGGTTGCTGCCTGAACGTCTTTAGGCTGCTTCCTTAGTCCGGTCGCCGTTGAAAACAGAGTAAACTCACTTTTCCAGATGATCCAATTCTGGTAAGCGTCACCCGTACTTTCCAGTGGCTTTGGCGGTGGAAGAACCGTCGAGGCCATGCTTCTTTCTCTGCAGGGTACTAGGGGTGCAGCTGGACGAGGGGGCGGCGAAGAACAGCGGTGAACGCGGCTTGCGAAACGCGTCGCCGCCCCACTTCTGACACCATGTGAACGGCCAGGAGGCAGGGAACAAAGTGTGTTTATTATCAGAGAAGGGGCTGCTTATATAAGGACAGGTACAAGCATGAGCATGCGCACTTGGTACCGTAAGGGCACGTGTTAACATGACAGTGCGCATACTTACACTTACCATCAACCATACCAACCATACCATACCATACCTACCATCACCGGTGGGGACCAATTCATGAAAATTGCTGCCGATTTTATATCTTCTCACTGTAATGCCTGCGGGCCCTGAGAGTACGAAATTATATATGTATATCACTTGAGCTTGAGTCGATCACTTGCAAAGTGATCTGATGCAATGTGATCGACTCACGCACATTTTTCATCAAGCTCTCCGGCTTGTCTACTGCTAAGGTAAAAACCTCAGTGACATTCTCACTTCTTCTAAAACAAGCTCAAGTGTGACAATCGGCTGGCATCCATCTAATGAATCGCGTTGCAAAGTCTGTGTCCAGATGAGGACATCAGTCACGGCTTCCAGCTCTGCATCTAACTTTAATGGGAAAATTAGGCGAAAATACTCATGTGATACCTGCCATGTAATCTGCATGCTTGAATGTTCAATCTGAAAAATTAAGTATATTGGCCAAGCAGAAACAGCATTCAGATATCGTTTTAATAATCACAAAGCTCATTGCAAGACACGCCTAACCTTCCCACCTAGAAAGATGTGAACGACATCAAGCACCCTTTTTTAAAAAAATCAAGTAACTGCACTGGAATCAGGCTTCAAGACCCACCGTAACGCGAAATTCGTGAATCATTCCTTATACACAAGTTTAATAGTGTTCTTGTGGTCTGAATGACAATGTTGAGAAGCTGACATGTCCATCGTCATAAAGACAATATTTTATAGTACCATGCTGTCTTTCATCTACAGTAATCATTTTTGTCCTCTTTTTCACTGTTTGCGCTGCTTTTGCTTTCTTAGTGTATTGTCTATCTCTGAAACGGCACCACATCTTAGTACCATACCCAAGAGGTTCAGCGTTGCGGTCAAGCATGCGTGTTTTCCACAGGCTATGGAGTCCAATGAGGAAAACATGTCCCTTTCCCACGAGGCGTTGTTTAACCAAACATTTTTTTTGTTGTTCGACTTTTCTCGTGATTTAAGCACACGACCATGTTTTATTTCTATTTTTTTGTTTTCCAATTTTATTCACCATGTGATTCCACAGATCCTTCACGATGCTTTTATCATTTTTTACAGTGCTTAGTTGACTAACCCTTATCTTTCACTGCCGACTCATAATGAGGTGTTTGCCGCTGGGACACTCCAACCAGAGTGAATATATTTATTTATTCAAAATACCTTACGGGGCCCAGAAGGGCATTGAGTAAGGGGGGCAAAAACAATAGATTAAGCAAATAGGAACAATAAATTAAAAACAACGCGTGATACAAGGCAAAAATTAAACGCAATTATAAATATACAGGGCGAAACGTAACTACAATACATACATCACCGCGAGCAAAAAAAATTAAAATAGTAGCAAGAATGCATCGCATGTGCCCAATACACATCTTAAGAAAAAGCAGTAGCCATAAAAAATATACTAATGGTTGAAATTGCACAAGAAACTAAAACTTAATACAATACCAACGAGAAGTAAAAGGGAACCAAGGACACAGAAAAACCTAAAACAAGACACAATGTCGTTAAAGAAAATGTTTGTGCAGCTGGTCTTGAAATGATTGGTGGTTGCCGATAGATGCGATACAGTTGGGAAGATCATTCCAAAGAATAATGGCACGTGGAAGTGCAGATGAACTGGAGGCTAGGGTTCTTCCGTAAATGCGTGTAATGCTATACTGATTATGTAGGCGGCGTGAAATGCGTGAAGGCTCTTCGAGGGGCAAGGGAGATGGCCTGGTGCTGTGACGATATTTATGAAGTAAGCATAAAAGAGCGATGGAGCGACGAATATGTAATGGTTCGAGGGAGATATCAAGTTTGATCTTAGTGATGCTGGACTGGGGGTGGTACCTTTGTGTGATGAAACACGCGGCTCTATTTTGTACGGATTCAAGCATGTTGATCAGGTAATTTTGATAAAGGGACCACGTAGGTGAAGCAAATTCTAGTTGAGGACGCACGATTGTTAAGTAAGCAAATTTTCTCACGTTATTAGGGGCGTTTCGCAAGTTCCGCCGCAGGTAGCCAAGTGATCTTGAAGCTTTGGCACAGATGGATTGAATGTGTGTGGCCCATGAAAGATTATCCGTGAGGTGAATACCTAGATACTTATAAGATGATGCCCGAGCCACTGTGATACCTTCAATGGAGTACGAGAAATTAGAATTAGTACGCTTGCGGGTGAAAGAGATAACCTTGCATATAGATGAGTTGAGCATCATTTGCCATTTACTACACCAATTTGAAATTAAGTTCAGGTCAGTTTGGAGGGCAAGGTGATCATGCATAGAATTAATGGGCGGGTAAATGATGCAGTCGTCAGTAAAGAGTCGTAAAGAAGAAGATATGTCTGTGGGCAAGTCGTTAATGTATAATAGAAACAATAAGCGGCCAAGAACACTGCCTTGGGGTACGCCAGACTCTACATCACTGAGTGGGGAGGTGAAATTGTTAACTGTAGTGAACTGCTGACGAAATGAAAGAAAGTTACGTAGCCATGACAGTGTTAAAGAATCTAGGCACAGAGCAGACAATTTTCAGAACAAGCGGGAATGTGCAACACGGTCGAAGGCTTTAGCAAAATCTAAAAAGATACAGTCAGTTTGAAGGTTAGCATCCTTGTTGAAATGCATGGTAGAGAGAGGGTGCGGTAGATGGTCCTTGGCGATCACAAAATGAACAAGGGAGGGGAAAACCTCAGTTTGCTAGAGCCAACGTTTCGACAAGGGGACTTGTCTTCGTCTGGGCAAAGCGTTCATCATCGGCAGGGATTATATAGGGCCTTCGCTCCGAGGAGGAAGGCCCCGGGGGTGGGGAAGGAAAGTGGTGTGGGAGGGGATGCGTGTCAGGAAGGGGAGGGAGGTGAATCATCATTCGCTAGGCTGCAATAGTGCAACAACCTATATCCGGGGGGTATGCAATGAACAAAAGGCTTTGAAGGGGCTGCGACGGGGGGGAGGGGGAGGCGCTGGGTGAACCTGCAAAACTCAGATAAAAGGATTAGTCAGCGTGGTACAGGGAAATGATAACAAGGGGGAAAAAAAAAGGGGGGGGGGCTGGCACTGGAAGGAGAAAGGAAGGGGGGCATTTCCAAGGAAGGACTAGGCAGGGGGGGGGGAAATGGCTCGTGTTCAGAGAAAGCCAAAAAGTGGGGGCAGAGGGGGTAACAGGAGTGTCATGGTTTCCGAGAACTGGTAGCAGGGGATTAGGAAAAAAAGAAAAAAAAAGAAAGAAAAGGTGAACAAAGGAAGAGGGTGACAAGGCCGGAAATGGGGTTGAAGATATGACTTGGGAAGGGTGCAAGGAGCGACAATATACTTATGTGAGGTTCTAGGAAATAGTCTGACCACGTGCAAGACATTTGTTAATTTAAAATTATGCTGACCCTGGAATGTACCTGAGAGATTCCAGGTTTCCTCTGGACATGTTGATCCCTGTTGGTTGCAGTGTTTTAAATTTGTGGATTAGGAATGCTTCTCTGTATTTTCTGTCCCTAGTCGATTTGAAGCCTGACTGAAGAATGAACAATTTGAGTTCGTCGAATTTGTGATGGCGTTGATTAAAATGGGTCGACACTGCCTTCTGTTCATTCCGTGTTGTGTCAGCCCGGTGCCCGTTTAATCTGGCACTCATTGTTTGTCCGGTTTCTCCGATATATTGTTTCTGGCAGTAGGAGCACTGGAGCATGTAGATAATATTGGACGATGTGCAGTCAAAACTGGTCTTTATATCGAAACTGAAATCGCTTGCCGTACTTTTAACCGTAGTGTCCCTTTGTAAATGTTTGCATGTCTTGCATCTGGGTCGAGAGCATGAAGTTACTGTCGGTGGTGGTTTCTTACCGAGCCTAGCATGCACCAGGATGTCCCTCAGGTTTGTGTTGCGTCTGTATGTTACCCTTGGTGCGTCGGGAAATATTTTCTTGAGACGGTCGTTACCAGTTAAAATGGGGTGGTATTTCCGCAGGATATTGTTTATGTTTGGAAGCGCGTTTGAGTATTTCGTTATAAGTGCAGGAGGTCGTTGACTGTTAGCTTTTGTTCGTTTTTTAAGAACTACATCTCGTTTCAAAGTGGTTGCTCGTTGGAACGCATTATTAAGGGTTGTCTGTGGATGGTTTCTGGTGATTAGTGTGTTTTGTAGCGAGTGGAGGTGTTTCAGGTAGTCATCGTCGTCGCTACATATTCTTCTTAGTCTCGTTGCCTGTCCTACGAATATACCTTGTTTGCAGTGTCTTGGATGATGGCTAGTGAAATCTAAGTATTGTTGTCGGTCAGTAGGCTTCCTGTAAAGTGTGGTTTTGAGCTTGCTATTTTCTAAATGGACAGTGGTGTCAAGGAAATTGACTTGCGTTTTCGAGGAGTTGAAGGTGAATTTAATGCTGGGGTGGAATGAATTGAAATGTGTGACGAATGCCTTCAGGGTCTCAGCCCCGTGCTCCCATATCATGAAAATATCGTCTATGTACCGCAGGTATATGAGTGGTTTTTTTAGAAATGAATTTAGAAGTTTAGATTCTAGTAGCCCCATAAAAATGTTCGCGTAGGTGGGTGCGAAGGGAGTGCCCATGCTTGTTTTAAATACTTGAAGGTAGTAAGAAGAATTGAATTCAAAGTAGTTGAGTGTTAGTACCAATTCAAGTAGCGTGAGGTACACTTCAGTTTCGTGCGGGTGAGGACTTTGAGTTAGAATTTTTAAGAGTGCGTCGATACCTTCATTAATGGGAATATTTGTGTACAAAGCAGCGACGTCAAGTGTGACAAGTATGCTATCTGCTGGGATAATGGAAGCGTCATTCAGAGACTCTATTATGCGGAGAAAGTGCGGTGTATCCTCGACAAAGGAAGGGAGGCGGGTGGGAATATCTGCAAGATAGTTGTTCAGGAAAATTGATAAGTTCTCTTTGGGCGTGTTATTGTTTGAAACGATAGGTCTGCCGGGGATATCTGCGGTAAACAAGTCTTCTGCGGAAACCTTATGGATTTTGGGAAGTAGGTAAAAGCGTCCTGCCTGTTTGTTTAGCGGATTTAAGAAGTGGTAATCGGACTGCGTGATTAGTTCTCTTGATAGTAAGTTTGCCAGTTTGTTCAGAATCAATTTGCAGAACTCTGAAGTGGGATCTGAATCTAATTTCCTATAATGACAAGGGTTGTTAAGTTGCCTAAAAGCTTCTTTTTTGTATTTTTCGGCTGGCAGGATAACTATGCTACCTCCTTTGTCTGCAGGTTTAATGACTATATCGGTTCTAGAAGCTAAGTGGTTCAGAGTAGCCTGTTCCGTTGGGGTAACGTTTCTGCGTTTTCGAGCTTGCTTTGTTTGGTCTATAATTTCTTTCGAGACAGATTTAATGTACAAGTCTAATTCGGGACTCTGCTGCGCTTCCGGCGTCCACGTGCTTTCGGCTTTGAGAGGGATGGGATTAAGGCTGGTTACTGCAGTAGGGTGAGCACGTGTTGACCACGTGTTACAGGAAAGAGCTAGGTTAGTAATTGGGGTGTTTGCTTTTTCGGCAAAGAATTCCTTAATTCGCAATCTTCGCGCAAATTCTGTGAAGTTCACACTCGTTAAAATTATTGTTAGTTGGACAAAATGTAAGGCCATGCTTCAGAATCCGTTTGTCGCTATCACTTAGGGATTTGGAAATATCGACAATGTTGCTGTCAGTGTCCTGCGGCGGAAAATACGCATCTTTTGTCTGTATCGAAATTGGAGGGCGGTTGTTAAACTGTCCAGATGTATTCGTATCTAGCGGAAATTTATCTCTAATTTGTTTATGATGCTGTTTATCGTGCAGCTTGCGTTCCTTTCTGGCTACAAAATCTGCTAGTGCCTGGCTTTCGCCCGAATTTAGTTCTATCTTACTAAGTTGATCATCGAGGGAATTTAACTGCTCTTGACAATGTTCTTTTAAAATAGCTATGAATGAAAGGGATGCGTCATTTGAAACCTTTTCCCATCGAGCGAGGAGTTCAGGCCTGAGCGCACCGAGGGAGCACCTAACATTAACTCGAAGTCCTTTGGGTATTGTCCTGCGCTGCGAGTAGGATTTGTAAGTGTGTAGGTGGAATCGGTAGTTAGTTAGTTTAGTGGCTATTTTTCTGGCGACCAGGAAATTTCGTCTTTTGGGTTCGGGGCGATTGGTGCTGCCAGATGTGAGTCATCTGCGCTTGTGCCGAGTGGACCTCTTGACGGGTGTTGTGTGTTTAGGGGACTTCTGTTTGGGGGTGGTATCGGTGTCGAGGTCCGCGTCGGTGACAATCTGGGTGCTAGTGTGCGTCACTAATCGCTTAGGTGTCTGTGTGAAGTGGTCGCTTTGTTGTTTAGTGGCTACTTTCGGTGTGATTCCTACGTGCTGTTCCGCTGGTGTGGGATCCACGGTTACCGTCTGTGTGCCAGCGTCGCGAGTCTCTGGAGTGAACTGTGTGGAGGTGTCCTGGGTCCTAGCGGGGGCAGGCTGTGTTCGTTCAGGGGTGTTGTCTCTTTTGTGGGTGGTCTGTTGTTGAGTGTTGGCCAGAGTGGGAGAGGGAGCATGAGTGGGCTGTAGCGTCCGCCTAAATGTGTTTCTCAGCCGGTACTTTATGTTGTCTGCCATTACTTGGACGCCAAAAAAATTAGGGTGAAGTCCATCTCTGGCCAGGAGTGCCTCGGGGTCATGATGGATCTGAGCGTGGTGGATGATTTCAACGTCTTTTTGGTAATGTTCCATGTCCAGCAAAAAATTGTTGAGCTTAAACGAGTCCTGTGCGTGAGCTGCGAGTTGGCGGAATTGTGGCATGTGTCTGTGGTGCAAGTTGACTACCCTAGGAAGCACGGTTGTCAAGTGCAGTTTCGTGTTTGGTCTGTTGGCATGGACCTCGTGTACCAGTGTATTCATGGCCTTAATGGTCTGTTCCGCACTGCTGTGTTTCAGGTCATTAGTCCCGCAGTGAATGACGAAGTGCGTGATGTTCTGTGGTGCAGCGGCTATCAGTTTCCTTATGTCATTGGTTTTGGCGCCGCTCTGAAACCTAATGTATGGTGCATGTTCTCCGGGAGGAAAGTGATTGTGGATGTGCTTGTATTGACTATCACCTATCAACGCTACATGTGCCAATGAAAGAAGGGGGAGAGGCTTACCTTGTTCCGTCATCTTCCGTTGACTGGAGTCCATGGTAGAGAGAGGGTGCGGTAGATGGTCCTTGGCGATCACAAAATGAACAAGGGAGGGGAAAACCTTAGTTTGCTAGAGCCAACGTTTCGACAAGGGGACTTGTCTTCGTCTGGGCAAAGCGTTCATCATCAGCAGGGATTATATAGGGCCTTCGCTCCGAGGAGGAAGGCCCCGGGGGTGGGGAAGGAAAGTGGTGTGGGAGGGGATGCGTGTCAGGAAGGGGAGGGAGGTGAATCATCATTCGCTAGGCTGCAATAGTGCAACAACCTATATCCGGGGGGTATGCAATGAACAAAAGGCTTTGAAGGGGCTGCGACGGGGGGGGGGGGGGGAGGCGCTGGGTGAACCTGCAAAACTCAGATAAAAGGATTAGTCAGCGTGGTACAGGGAAATGATAACAAGGGGAAAAAAAAAAGGGGGGGGGGCTGGCACTGGAAGGAGAAAGGAAGGGGGGCATTTCCAAGGAAGGACTAGGCAGGGGGGGGGGGGGGAAATGGCTCGTGTTCAGAGAAAGCCAAAAAGTGAGGGCAGAGGGGGTAACAGGAGTGTCATGGTTTCCGAGAACTGGTAGCAGGGGATTAGGAAAAAAAGAAAAAAAAAGAAAGAAAAGGTGAACAAAGGAAGAGGGTGACAAGGCCGGAAATGGGGTGGAAGATATGACTTGGGAAGGGTGCAAGGAGCGACAATATACTTATGTGAGGTTCTAGGAAATAGTCTGACCACGTGCAAGACATTTGTTAATTTAAAATTATGCTGACCCTGGAATGTACCTGAGAGATTCCAGGTTTTCTCTGGACATGTTGATCCCTGTTGGTTGCAGTGTTTTAAATTTGTGGATTAGGAATGCTTCTCTGTATTTTCTGTCCCTAGTCGATTTGAAGCCTGACTGAAGAATGAACAATTTGAGTTCGTCGAATTTGTGATGGCGTTGATTAAAATGGGTCAACACTGCCTTCTGTTCATTCCGTGTTGTGTCAGCCCGGTGCCCGTTTAATCTGGCACTCATTGTTTGTCCGGTTTCTCCGATATATTGTTTCTGGCAGTAGGAGCACTGGAGCATGTAGATAATATTGGACGATGTGCAGTCAAAACTGGTCTTTATATCGAAACTGAAATCGCTTGCCGTACTTTTAACCGTAGTGTCCCTTTGTAAATGTTTGCATGTCTTGCATCTGGGTCGAGAGCATGAAGTTACTGTCGGTGGTGGTTTCTTACCGAGCCTAGCATGCACCAGGATGTCCCTCAGGTTTGTGTTGCGTCTGTATGTTACCCTTGGTGCGTCGGGAAATATTTTCTTGAGACGGTCGTTACCAGTTAAAATGGGGTGGTATTTCCGCAGGATATTGTTTATGTTTGGAAGCGCGTTTGAGTATTTCGTTATAAGTGCAGGAGGTCGTTGACTGTTAGCTTTTGTTCGTTTTTTAAGAACTACATCTCGTTTCAAAGTGGTTGCTCGTTGGAACGCATTATTAAGGGTTGTCTGTGGATGGTTTCTGGTGATTAGTGTGTTTTGTAGCGAGTGGAGGTGTTTCAGGTAGTCATCGTCGTCGCTACATATTCTTCTTAGTCTCGTTGCCTGTCCTACGAATATACCTTGTTTGCAGTGTCTTGGATGATGGCTAGTGAAATCTAAGTATTGTTGTCGGTCAGTAGGCTTCCTGTAAAGTGTGGTTTTGAGCTTGCTATTTTCTAAATGGACAGTGGTGTCAAGGAAATTGACTTGCGTTTTCGAGGAGTTGAAGGTGAATTTAATGCTGGGGTGGAATGAATTGAAATGTGTGACGAATGCCTTCAGGGTCTCAGCCCCGTGCTCCCATATCATGAAAATATCGTCTATGTACCGCAGGTATATGAGTGGTTTTTTTAGAAATGAATTTAGAAGTTTAGATTCTAGTAGCCCCATAAAAATGTTCGCGTAGGTGGGTGCGAAGGGAGTGCCCATGCTTGTTCCAAATACTTGAAGGTAGTAAGAAGAATTGAATTCAAAGTAGTTGAGTGTTAGTACCAATTCAAGTAGCGTGAGGTACACTTCAGTTTCGTGCGGGTGAGGACTTTGAGTTAGAATTTTTAAGAGTGCGTCGATACCTTCATTAATGGGAATATTTGTGTACAAAGCAGCGACGTCAAGTGTGACAAGTATGCTATCTGCTGGGATAATGGAAGCGTCATTCAGAGACTCTATTATGCGGAGAAAGTGCGGTGTATCCTCGACAAAGGAAGGGAGGCGGGTGGGAATATCTGCAAGATAGTTGTTCAGGAAAATTGATAAGTTCTCTTTGGGCGTGTTATTGTTTGAAACGATAGGTCTGCCGGGGATATCTGCGGTAAACAAGTCTTCTGCGGAAACCTTATGGATTTTGGGAAGTAGGTAAAAGCGTCCTGCCTGTTTGTTTAGCGGATTTAAGAAGTGGTAATCGGACTGCGTGATTAGTTCTCTTGATAGTAAGTTTGCCAGTTTGTTCAGAATCAATTTGCAGAACTCTGAAGTGGGATCTGAATCTAATTTCCTATAATGACAAGGGTTGTTAAGTTGCCTAAAAGCTTCTTTTTTGTATTTTTCGGCTGGCAGGATAACTATGCTACCTCCTTTGTCTGCAGGTTTAATGACTATATCGGTTCTAGAAGCTAAGTGGTTCAGAGTAGCCTGTTCCGTTGGGGTAACGTTTCTGCATTTTCGAGCTTGCTTTGTTTGGTCTATAATTTCTTTCGAGACAGATTTAATGTACAAGTCTAATTCGGGACTCTGCTGCGCTTCCGGCGTCCACGTGCTTTCGGCTTTGAGAGGGATGGGATTAAGGCTGGTTACTGCAGTAGGGTGAGCACGTGTTGACCACGTGTTACAGGAAAGAGCTAGGTTAGTAATTGGGGTGTTTGCTTTTTCGGCAAAGAATTCCTTAATTCGCAATCTTCGCGCAAATTCTGTGAGGTCTCTGTGAAGTTCACACTCGTTAAAAGTATTGTTAGTTGGACAAAATGTAAGGCCATGCTTCAGAATCCGTTTGTCGCTATCACTTAGGGATTTGGAAATATCGACAATGTTGCTGTCAGTGTCCTGCGGCGGAAAATACGCATCTTTTGTCTGTATCGAAATTGGAGGGCGGTTGTTAAACTGTCCAGATGTATTCGTATCTAGCGGAAATTTATCTCTAATTTGTTTATGATGCTGTTTATCGTGCAGCTTGCGTTCCTTTCTGGCTACAAAATCTGCTAGTGCCTGGCTTTCGCCCGAATTTAGTTCTATCTTACTAAGTTGATCATCGAGGGAATTTAACTCCTCTTGACAATGTTCTTTTAAAATAGCTATGAATGAAAGGGATGCGTCATTTGAAACCTTTTCCCATCGAGCGAGGAGTTCAGGCCTGAGCGCACCGAGGGAGCACCTAACATTAACTCGAAGTCCTTTGGGTATTGTCCTGCGCTGCGAGTAGGATTTGTAAGTGTGTAGGTGGAATCGGTAGTTAGTTTGTTTAGTGGCTATTTTTCTGGCGACCAGGAAATTTCGTCTTTTGGGTTCGGGGCGATTGGTTCGACGAACGATTGGTTCGACGAACAAATTCGACGAACTCAAATTGTTCATTCTTCAGTCAGGCTTCAAATCGACTAGGGACAGAAAATACAGAGAAGCATTCCTAATCCACAAATTTAAAACACTGCAACCAACAGGGATCAACATGTCCAGAGGAAACCTGGAATCTCTCAGGTACATTCCAGGGTCAGCATAATTTTAAATTAGCAAATGTCTTGCACGTGGTCAGACTATTTCCTAGAACCTCACATAAGTATATTGTCGCTCCTTGCACCCTTCCCAAGTCATATCTTCCACCCCATTTCCGGCCTTGTCACCCTCTTCCTTTGTTCACCTTTTCTTTCTTTTTTTTTCTTTTTTTCCTAATCCCCTGCTACCAGTTCTCGGAAACCATGACACTCCTGTTACCCCCTCTGCCCCCACTTTTTGGCTTTCTCTGAACACGAGCCATTCCCCCCCCCCCCCTGCCTAGTCCTTCCTTGGAAATGCCCCCCTTCCTTTCTCCTTCCAGTGCCAGCCCCCCCCCCCCCTTTTTTTTCCCCTTGTTATCATTTCCCTGTACCACGCTGACTAATCCTTTTATCTGAGTTTTGCAGGTTCACCCAGCGCCTCCCCCCCCCCCCCCCCCCCCCGTCGCAGCCCCTTCAAAGCCTTTTGTTCATTGCATACCCCCCGGATATAGGTTGTTGCACTATTGCAGCCTAGCGAATGATGATTCACCTCCCTCCCCTTCCTGACACGCATCCCCTCCCACACCACTTTCCTTCCCCACCCCTGGGGCCTTCCTCCTCGGAGCGAAGGCCCTATATAATCCCTGCCGATGATGAACGCTTTGCCCAGACGAAGACAAGTCCCCTTGTCGAAACGTTGGCTCTAGCAAACTGAGGTTTTCCCCTCCCTTGTTCATTTTGTTGAAATGCAAGTCAGTCATAAATTCTAGCAGTTGGGTGACACAAGGAAAACCTTTCCGGAAGCCGTGCTGATTAGGTAAAAAGAAAGAATTAAGTTCCAGATGGCAGCAAATGTGGGAAGCGATAACATGCTGGAGTAATTTACAGCAAATGCAGGTTAGCGAAATGGGGCGGTAGTTTTCTGGTGAATTTCTGTTTCCACTTTTGAACACTGGAACGATCTTAGCAATTTTCCAATCTGTAGGAAGTAAACCAGATGATAACGATTGCTGATAGATGAGGCATAGAATTTCACTAGAGATCGATACAGTGTTTTTCAATATTTTAGAATTTATGTTGTCAACACCTGCTGATGAGGAAAAATTAAGATTTGCAATGAGACGAGCGATGCCTTCAGAGGTAATGGTAATAGGGGCCATATATTGGCAATCATGATCAGGAACAATGGGTATGTTGAATGATCTTCCCGAGTGAACACTGACGCAAAATATCTGTTAAATGCTTGGGGACATTCACTCTCCGAAAGCTGCACGTGATCGTCGCTGCACAGTGAAAATTGGTTCGTAGTACTGTCGGGAAATATCACGCGCCAGAACTTTTTGGGATTAGATTTTAGGAGGGCGGGTTGGTGATGGGAGAAATATATTTTCTTTGACGCCCGGAGGGCCGAACAGGAAGATTTCAGACAATCGTTGTATTTTTTCCAAGCATCCGATGTAGATATCAACCGAGCCTTTCTGTACAAACCCTTTTTTTGTTTCGATGACGACGGAGAGATCTATTGAACCATGGATTAGATTTGTCGTTTGCAGTTGAAACCAAGGGAACATATTTGTAAACTAGATTGGACATCATGATCTTACAAAGTACCCAGGAGGGTAAATTGCTGGGCTAGTTGGTTCATAATGTTGTCAGGTTGGAACCAGCGGAACACAGACGCAGGACAAGAAAAAGGAGGTACACACACCACACCGCTGTGTGGTGTGGTGTGTGGTGTGTGTGTGGTGATGTGCGGTGTGGTGTGTGTACCTCCTTTTTCTTGTCCTGCGTCTGTGTTCCGCTGGTTCCAACCTGACAATATAAAGTTCCCAGTTGTGATCGACCGACCTGTCCGCAAATTAGGGCAAGAACGTTTGAATAAAAATATCATTAAGTGCAACATTCATATCTCTATAATTAGCTCTATTGTAATCGCGAATTTTCCTAGATGTAAGACCTTGAAACGGTAATGGGACATTAAGTTGTAGATAAATGAGCTTATGGTCACTAAAACCGTCAAGGAGCAAAACTTCGTTAATCGTTTCGGGCGCATTGCAGAAAGCTAAATCTAAAATGTTTGAACCGTGAGTGCGTTGGTTAATCACCTGAAATAAATTAAAATCTAACATAATGTTGATAAGCTCTGTTGACGCGCGGCAAGATGACGACAAATGTGACCAATCTATCTGCGGAAAATTGAAGTCAGCAACCAAGTAAATGAGTTCCGTTGGGCATATTTGCATAGTGAAGTAATACTGCTATGGAGTTGTGAGGACGAGACGTTCTGATTGGTGGCGTGTGATAAAGGCCCTGCTCAACTTTTTGTGTGAAACAGGCCTGGATACTCGTCTGTGACTGCCTGTGCACAACCTACATGGTTAATGACATGTGTCGGTGTTTGTGTTGCAGACACCAGTTTTATTAGTTTTATGTGCGTCTACTAACCGCGATGCGAGTGCCAGCCAGTGTGGTGTGTGTGTGTGTGTGTGTAGACATCACCCGTGAAACTCATTGTATTATGCCATCCTCAGCCTTCATTCGCACTTTCCTTTTCCTCCTCCTCCCTTTCCCCTGTGAGGAGTAGCAGGCCAGGGCCATGTTACCACCGGCCGACCTCTCCACCTTTCCCTCATTAAAATTCCTTTCTCTCTAGAAACGAATGAATGATCTGAATCAGGCGGACGGTAGCAAACACCAAACAGTATCTTCACCGATGCTAAAGTACAAGCAGCCCAGACTATTTCAAGCGAGGACCCGGTGTTAATGAGGAATGAATTTAATCCTTTTTTGATGGCGATAAGGACACCACCACCTTTTCTACCGGCGCGATCGTAGCGATATACGTTGTAGTTATCTCTACTGGGGAAAATTTCGTTATCCGCTACGTCAGGGTGCAACGAAGTTTCTGTTAGTGCAACAATATCATCGTCAGAATCATCCAGAAAAGAACACACCTCTTCACGCTTAGGCAGTAGGCTTCGGATGTTAGTAAATGATAACATACATGGTCTGTTCTGAAAGTAGTAGGACTGGTTTTTTCCTGGGCGAACGGGTGGACGAGAGGTGGTCTGCGCGTGCGGGATCGTTGAAGGGGGATATTGGGAATGCTGTGGAAAATGGGCAGTCGGCTCTCGGCCCTTAAAAAGAGGAGGTCGCTCGTACTGTGAACCCCTGTCGAAACGTCTCGTCACGCAGAATCGTCGAGCGTTTACTGCATCAGCGATACGCGATCAAATTTTGAGTAAATCTTGGTAAAACGGGCAAAGAGACTCACAACATGATTAAGGAGGCCTACGGTGACGCTTCCATGGGTAGATCAGGTGTTTTTGATAGGCACAAGGTTTTCCGAGAAGGTAAGGAAAGAGTGGAGGAAGACGACCGCTTCAGACGCCCTTCGACCAGCAAGACAAACGAAAATGTGTAGCGAGGGAAACATTTACTTAACAGTGATCTATCAGAATGATTGCTGATGACTTGAGCATTCCTCAAACCCAAGTTTTTGGGATCGTGACAGAAAACTTACCCATGAGGAAAGCGTGCGCGAAGTTGGTGCCGGGAGTGTTGTCAGAGGACGAAAAGGCCAACCGGTAGGATCTTCTTCGTCATCTGAATGAGGACCCCGATTTTTTGTCCCGCACAAGGCGGCAACGCTGTCTCAGCCCCCCTACAGGCTCGACTTGGCCCTGCCAGACTTTTTTCTATTCCCGAGAATAAAATCGACGCTCGAGGGGAAACATCACGGATCGGTAGAGGTGGTTCAACAGGCCGTGACGAGGGAGCTAAACAGCATTCCGCTCCAGGCGTTCCTGGAGGAGTACGAAAATTGTAAAACTCATTAGCAGCAGTGAGTAGGTGCGGAAGGGTGCTACCTTGAAAAATTGTAATCGTTTGTACTATTCTCTTGAATAAATTTTGTCTAAAAAAATGAGTCCTACTACTTTCAGAACAGACGAGGTATATATATATATATATATATATATATATATATATATATATATATATATATATATATATATATATATATATATACATACACAGAAACATACAGGGTGTCCCAGTCAAGTTGGACCAAGATTTATAAAAAATCTAAGCGTTCTTCAGAACTGAAATCGCGTGGATTTTATCTAAAGTTACAGTACCATTTTTTCGCTCTTCTATTTGAATAATTAGTCGAGATTAATAAATTAAGTTTTTAATTATAGTTTGAAACGCTCAGGCGTCAATAGGAAAGTTGTGGAGCTAGTCCAAACTGGGAACTTCGAACGAGATCGACTTAGCGTGGCCGTTTTTATTCGGTAAAAATGAAAGCTCGCGGAGTGCCGCGATTACAGCGCTCTCATCCGTGCTTTGTAAAAAGCATCACTCGCTTCGAGCCTTTCGTGCTGCCCATGACAGGGCTTCGCGTTGGGCTTGGTTCTAAGATAACCTTCTTGGTGGGAACAGCCGAAATAACAAAACGCAGACACAGAAAGGAACACATAGAACGTAGACGAAGCTGACTGTCAACTAAAATTTTATTGGAAAACCCGCGCTTTTTGTTTCCTTGTCAAAAAGATCTTGCTTTTATCTTCCGTGGGGTTCGTTCAAGAAGGAAATTTCTTTTCTTGATAGAGATTCATGATGAAGTTTAGCGCCAAAAACGAGGACAAAGAAGGAGTGAAGACACAACACGAGCGCTTTTCCGCAACTTTTTCGCGTGTTGTGTCTTCACTCCTTCTTTGTCCTCGTTTTTGGCGCTAAACTTCATCATGAATAAGATTCAACTCGCCCAACTTTCCACCTTACTATTGATAGAGAGATTGATGGTGTACTAACGCACCGCTGTCCTGTTTCCCGTATCGCCAATGCCTCAAGGATCTCACGTGTCACTTGGTCTGCATACCTTTTCATGACTTGAACTTCATGCAACTTGGGCTCACACTTGCGCACTTTTTTTCCTTTTTTGTTTTCTTTACAATCTCTGCAATGCAGCGCTAGATTGCTGCTTAGGGCACCTGATAGCGATGATGCATGTTCCCTTATCCTATCATTAAGGCACCTTCCCGTCTGCCCTATATATTGTTTGCCACAAGCCAGTGGGATATTATAAACCACACCTTTTACACACTCGCTGAATCTTGTTCGGTGTGCGATCTGGCATTGCTGCTTCTTTTGCCTGTTGACTCGAGCACACATGCTCGTTGCCTTGTTCGGTGCAGAGCAAACAACCCGGACCCCGTGCCTCTTGCCAATCTTCATGAGGTTGTGGGTCAATCCATAACCACTGCTAATTTCTCCCTTTCATTGCCTTCTTCAGGTCCACCTTTCGTTCCTTGCACTCCTTTCACTTTCCGCAGCAAGCTTTCAGCTACGCTGCTGAGCATCGGAACGGGGTAGTCCGCATTTTTTAGCGTATCAATCTGCCGCCGAAAACTTGTCTCCATCTGATGCCCACACGATTTCTTCAGAGCTGACAAGAGAGCAGCACTCGATATTGCCCTTTTCACGGTCTTTGAATGGCTTGATGAAAAAGGGAGAAACTGTTTCTTCGCCCTAGGCTCGTACCTCCAACATAAGTGTCCTGGTTGGAATTCAAGGCGTAAGTCCAGGAATTGCAGCGAATCCTTGGCTGGAAGCTCGTGGGTGAATTTCAACTCTGGGCAGGTTTTGCGAAAGGTCTCCATTACGCTATCCTTGAGTCGCTCAAAGTCTGTTGAATCCCCTGTTCTGCACAGAACCAAGAAATCATCAACATAACGAAAAATCCGTGCGACGCGATTTTCTTTCACAGATTCTTGAATTCTCTTGTCGCATGCGGCCAGGTACCCAGAGTTGAAATTCACCCACGAATTCACGGACGGACGGACGGACGGACGGACGGACGGACGGACGGACGGACGGACGGACGGACGGACGGACGGACGGACGGACGGACGGACGGACGGACGGACGGACGGACGGACGGACGGACGGACGGACGGACGGACGGACGGACGGACGGACGGACGGACGGACGGACGGACGGACGGACGGACGGACGGACGGACGGACGGACGGACGGACGGACGGACGGACGGACGGACGGACGGACGGACGGACGGACGGACGGACGGACGGACGGACGGACGGACGGACGGACGGACGGACGGACGGACGGACGGACGGACGGACGGACGGACGGACGGACGGACGGACGGACGGACGGACGGACGGACGGACGGACGGACGGACGGACGGACGGACGGACGGACGGACGGACGGACGGACGGACGGACGGACGGACGGACGGACGGACGGACGGACGGACGGACGGACGGACGGACGGACGGACGGACGGACGGACGGACGGACGGACGGACGGACGGACGGACGGACGGACGGACGGACGGACGGACGGACGGACGGACGGACGGACGGACGGACGGACGGACGGACGGACGGACGGACGGACGGACGGACGGACGGACGGACGGACGGACGGACGGACGGACGGACGGACGGACGGACGGACGGACGGACGGACGGACGGACGGACGGACGGACGGACGGACGGACGGACGGACGGACGGACGGACGGACGGACGGACGGACGGACGGACGGACGGACGGACGGACGGACGGACGGACGGACGGACGGACGGACGGACGGACGGACGGACGGATGGATGGATGGATGGATGGATGGATGGATGGATGGATGGATGGATGGATGGATGGATGGATAGGAGCGCCCCCTTTGAAACGGGGTGGAGGCAATTGCCACCATGCTCAGCTTTTCTTTCTTTATTATTTTTTTGTTTACTGTGTTGGCAATTCTCATTAAGAATCGCCGTCATCTTTACCTACAGTTTCCTACAATTCTAACCTTATGCCACATCTCTGCTTTGCAGCCACCAATCTTCCAATCGCGTTTTGCTAACTTCCACTGCAGATTTATTTACATGACCGTTGTTATCTTTAAACCCTAGGGCCTCAGGAAGAGTGACTGCGCCTGCATCGACATCCGGACGGATAACATCACATTTGATTATGAGGTGTTCAATTGTTTCCACAGATCTACCACACACGGCACATGTGTCATCTTCCTCGTTAACTTTCTTTTTGTAGCGGCGCGTTCTAAGACACCCTGACCTAGCTTCAAAAAGTAAGGCACTGCCTCTTAAGTTATCATAGAAAAATTCTGTCCTGATCTGCCTTTTCCAGTATCGATATAGTTCTACACTATGTTTCTTTTACATTGAATTCATCCAATTTTTAACTTCCGCGTTTTTAACCTGTCGTTTAATGCTCTTTCTTTCTCCGTCCTCATGTCCGGCATATTTACTGGTTAGGTTTCTAGTTCTTTTCCGCCACGGTGAGTCTACGCTCTTTCTGTATAAATATTTAAATACCTTAGCTGCCCAGCTGTTATCGTCCAATTTCCTCAGGCGTTCTTCATATAGTATTTTACTCTTAGCTTCCCGTGCTTCGAACGATGGCCAGCCCATATCCCCTTGTACTGCCTCGTTTGTGGTTTTGCCGTGGGCACCTAGTGCTAATCTTCCAACAGCTCTCTGATTTATATCTAATCTCGACTGAACTTCTGCCCTTAACACAGAACCGCATTACCGAAAGTAAATCCCGGCACTATTATTCCTTTCCAAATACCTCTTAGTACTAGCCTTAGCTGCTTATGCGCCTATAAACCCAACACAACACAACAACACCTCCTAGTACTTCATATTTGTTGTACCCCCATAATGCCCTATGTTCATTATCCCGGCGTCTCTTCGTCCTTTTGCCCTAAGAGCCTGTTCGTGCTTTTCCGTGTATATCTGCCCTTCGTTTAGCAATATCCCGAGGTATTTGTATTCGGCCACTTTGGGCATTTGGTGGCCTTGTATTGTAAGCACCTGGTCAGTTGTATCGTTAAAAATCATCAGACCTGATTTAGTTGCGCTAAAACTGAATCCTAGAGCGTCTCCTTCTTCTCCACAGCAAAAAACCAAAGTTTGTAAATCTTCCTGGCTATCTGCGAACAGTACAATATCGTCCGCATACATTAAACCCGGGAGTCGCTGCTCAACTACATTTGCGCCTAATCTGTACGGCAGATTATAACCTAGATTACTTTCTTCTAGCCTTCTTTCCATATTTATCACGCAAAGCATGAACAGCAGCGGTGATAGAGGACAACCTTGCCTTAATCCTTTTGCACCCCACAGTTGTGGTACTTTTTTTCCCTTCCCATGTAATTTCAACTTCATTATCTCGGTAGATTTCCTGTACAAAATCAATTACCTCATGACCGATAACTAAATCTTTCAATATGCTCCACAGGAGTTCCCTGTTCACGTTATCGTATGCACCGCTTATGTCCAAAAAGGCTAAAAACAGAGGTCTGTTTTCCGCCTTAGCTATTTCTATGCATTGGGTAAGCACGAACAGGCTATCATCTAAAACGCCTACCCCTTCTGAACCCATTCTGGAGTTCTCCGAGTGTCCGATTACCTTCTACCCATGCCTGCATTTTAATTTCACCGCCTGCATTGCCACTGTACATAACAGATGTTATCGTAATCGGACGGTAGGATTTGAGGTTGATCTTATCTCCTTTCCCCTTTATAAATCAAATTAATTTTACTCTGTCTCCAGCTATGCGGAATTTGCTGATTTGTTATGACTGTCTCCAATGCGTTTACCAGCGCTTCCTTGCTTCTTGGGCCAAGTTCATTAATCAGCTTAATTGGAATTTCGTCTATCCCTGCGGATGTGGTTTTAGGAATATTTGCTTCCGCCTTTTCCCAATTAAGACTAGTCAGTTCTAAGCTGTTCTCTATTATGCTGTCCTGTGTTGCCGCCTCACTTGGAGAGATTACTCCACTGTCGTTGCAAAAAGACGCAGCTATAAATGATGTAATGTAGTTCACAGCATCGTCTCCCTCTAAAAATTTTCCCTCAGCATCTATAATCTGTTCCTGCGTTCTTTTATTTGTTTTTCCCAACCAGCTTATATGGTTCCAGAATTTTCTTAACCCCCCTTTATTTGCCTCGCGAACTTCAGCCAGCCATTTATCAGAGGACTGCTTTATTTTAGCCTGGACTAGGACCGGAACTTGCTGTTTCTTTTGTCGATAAGATTCCCATTTTTCGCCTATTTCCTCTTCAGATAACCGCGCCTTCTTTGCTTTTCTGTGTTCCCTTGAAGCCACCCGTCGATATGCGAAATGCGCAGCGCCATCTCTCGGCCCTCCGGGAACTAAGTCCTCCACGTTGGTCCGGTGCAAAAAACGAAACCACGGCCCTGTGTTGGATTAAAACGGATGCGCTTCGTTTGAAAAGTGGAATGACGATGCGCTCTTACTCTATGCTGTCCACTATGCAAAGTAACTACGATGCGTGCCATAACAAGATGCGTTCCAGCTTTTCGCTTTTCTATTTTTTCTTTACTCTGTCCCAACGTTTTAGTAAGAGCAAATGCCATGTGAGATATCGTGTGTCAGCACGCCATTCAGTGCACAGCTTGCGCTTTCTGCGCTGATTTTTCACAAAGGTTTCTAGGTGATTTGGGTTCACATTAAGATACGGACCATATCCTTTGTTGCCTCTGATCAAAATTAGAAGACGATTTAGTGCATTTATTAACTCTCCGGTCGGGCGTGAATATATGTAGACGCATACTTGAGCAACGAAATAGAGAAGGCAATTTTTCTTGAGCGAGCCTACGTCTGTGTTCCTCGAGCGTTTATTCCAGTCGCAAAGAAGCACGTTCATTAATGTGCAGGTAAATCGCGGCCATGGGCACTCAGTGAGCTCCATCTAAAAACCTCAATTGCTCATGCCGTGGCGTACTAAGCGCACTCGAAGAACCAGACGCACATTAGTGCTTAATTTGTTACGTGTTCAGTTAAGTTTTTCCCATGTTCGATTAGTTTTGGAAGGACTAGCAATCTCTCCGGACCATGGGGTTGTTTCAAGATCCCACACATTGTTTTCTTATGATGTCGTACGTGATCGCGCCCGCATATGTTATGCGCGCCAAGGCGTCTTTGTGAAGCAATACATCCTACGTACAAAAACTGAGGTAGGAATGCTTTATTTTTGAGGATTCCTACACATTCGATATCTCCGGTGGCGAAAGTCTGAAAAAAAAAAAACATAGCTACTTTATTGGGAAGGCGGGATGCATTTCCAAGCTAGAAAGTACGTGCAACATTGTTTTGAAAACGCTGCAGGGCATCATATTTTATTATCGTTGTGGCAAGCTGCAATAGCTTCCTTCGCAACAAAGATATTTGTGTAGGTTTGGGAGGAAGCGAATTAAGTGTCGGAGGCAACCGAACATGCGAATTTCACCCCTGCATACACAGCTTGACCAGCGTATCGAGTCTGCGCAGGCACCTACAGCTGTACGCTCTTTCTCTAATCAAGCCGCCGCGGTACCTCAGTGCTTATCTGACAAAAAAACTGCGTCTCTGCTTAGAACATTTTGAATTACATGTGCATGCCTACTTTCCTCTTGCTAATATCAACTGACAACATCGCAATACTCGCTTCAACTGCTTCTTAAGCAAGACGCGGTTTCAACGAATTGCGGCGAAAACCAGCCGGCACCGGGCTCTGAAACGGTGACATTCAAAACCGCGGATCAGCATTGTACATTGCACTAAAGGAATCACATTACGCAGCTGGTCGAGGGTCCTGTGTGAATATACTGCAATGCACGAAGCTTCTTGCGTCGGCGCGAACGAAAGTTCACACTGTCACAGAAGTTTGTCAAGACATTTGTGCACTCAGCGCAAAATAACCGCTCGCTACCACACCAGATGAAATCGCGTCCACCTGGGAATAAAATAGCCATGATATTGCGTGATGCTTGAACCGGTGCTTTAATGAGCGAATTAAAATGACAGTGGCCCAGAGTTCGACTTGCCAACACACTTCCCAGTGCCGATTCTGGATATCATCAGCGCCAGACTTCAAGCGAAGCTCAGGACGCGGTAGGAGGAAGTTATCGGTTACTGAAAGCACCTACATTTGGTAAAAGATCAGCAGTGAAAACAACGCAGCAGCTGAAGCTTGCCTGTTGAAATTTCACACGCAAGATTCATGACAGCTATACCGATATCAAGAACGTACGCAAAGCAAACGATGCACCAGCTCGACGAGCTCGCCCGAACCAAGATGGAAACAGGAAGTTGTGGGCGCGGTGTTGCCAAACCACCAAGCAATTTCGCATATCGTCTATTCGGGCGCACGGAGGGCGCTGTCACTTGGTATTTGTTAAACTCCGCGGGCTTTTGTTTTTCCGCAATAAAAACGGCCTCGCTAAGTCTACCTCATTGGGAGCGCCTGGGTTGGACAATATTTGTAGAGCTCCACAACTTTCCTGTTGACGCCGGAACGTTTCAAGCTATATTTAAAAAGTTAGTTTATTTATCTATACTAATTAATCAGATAGGAGGAGCGAAAAAACGGTACTGTAACTTTAGATAAATCCTAACAACATCCTCGCGGTTTCAGTTCTGAAGAACGCTTAGTTTTTTTATAAACCTTGGTTCAAGTTAGCTGGGACACCCTGTATAGATATAGTCATGATTGTGAGGAGCGGAAGGGCGTGTTTTTTCCTTGTTGGCTGTTACTACGCTTAAAAAAAAATGCGTCTCTTCTGAACTGTCTTGTAAATCGCATATTTGGTTGATGAGATGTTTGCGCAAACAATTTCAAATTCGACTTAATACCTCACGTTTCCCAAGATTATTGAATTGCCATGCGCGCCACGGGGAGAACCGGCTAGACTGGCAGCTGTACGTAAGCAGAAGTCCTTGCTGGGCTACTTGGTCCCTGATACGAAACGAAGGAGCGCCGACACAGACGAACACAAGAAAGTGACACTGACAGGCGATTGTCCGTGTCACTTTCTTGTGTTCGTCTGTGTTCACACTCCTTCGTCTCGTAGCTGTAAGTAATTTAGAGAAGGCGTATAACTGACTATGATGATATGATCTCTAGGTTTTGAATAAGTGCTACAATGAGCGCTTTCTGTGCGATACGTCAGTTAGTTTTGACTCGGTTTCTAATGCCGACAAGAACACCTGGTGCCATGTTGCAACAAATGAAAGCAATCCAAGCGCCGGTGATAGCGTGTGGCGGTCGTAAGCGAAATATCCCAGCATAATCTCTCACTGCTGTCATTTCTTGCAGGGCTGTGCAACTCCGCACGTTCCCCAGGACGTTCGCTACATGCTGGCGGGTCTCATGTGGATCAAGAATCTCGTTTCCGGTTGAAAAATAAACGCGATAACAAAATTGCCGTCGTCTGCGTAGTGTCAGCCTTGCTTTATTGTATTATCTCCAGGCTGTGGACAATAGCTTCGCCTGAATGCTTCAAAGGACACTGCGACGGGCGCCTACAGCACGTCACCTGCGCTTAAGGCAATGTGGCACTGCCTTTGGGAACCACTGAAAAGGCGCTCCCTTCATCAGCAACTGTTGGCGCACAACGATGGGTCTTCCGTCCTTATTACCGGCCTCAGTGACGTCCCCTACAAGACTGCACGTCTCACCGCAAATGGTCGCCGTTGCGCGCTCTTCCAGTCAGCTTCAAATAGAGCATTCAGATCTGTTTGCTTGCAGCAAAGCTTTTCCCAAACGAAATCCTCCGTGCCAAAATAAAACTACGGACACAGGAGACGAGCGTTATCGATGGCGTAACTCTCCAACAATACAATAGCGCGAAAACCGCGATTTACACAGTGAAATGCTAATGATTTGTGGATTAACATCAAAACAGACAAAAGTATTTTTAAACACGAACGACGGATGCATTCCTTTGTGTTGGCTGGTGACCGTAAGGAATATGCCATTGTGATTGCATGTCAGGAGTCCAAACCCAAAAAGTTCGAAACGACAAATGTACGACGATGCAACAGCGCACGCTGCGTCTACGGAGAATGTTGTAATCAAATCAGAGGCCATTTATTTTCCACTTCACTCTTCCGCGATGGCTGCTAAGAGGGCTTGGACGCAACAAACTCACATCGAATACTGGCTCTCATGAGTGCCGCGAAACAGCGCTGCACGCATGAATCATGTCTGAGAGATGTTTTCTTGGTAAGTCATTATTAAACTAAGAATAAAATGTGCATAGTCTGATAGAAAAAAAAACATAGCGGCATTAACCTCTCCGAGGAACCCCTTCAGCCAATAGAGTCGCCGCAAGTGGGTAACATCGCGGCATTTTCAGAAAACAAAAAAAAAACAAACAGCCAAAAAAAGGCGTTCCTCTGCGCTTAAGGTGCCCACGGACGTTTATCGAAGTAGTCGCCTCCGTTGCTACTGTCGGCCTGTCGGCGTGGCCACCATAATTGCGCTCGCAGTTCGACATTAGGGCTGTTCAGTCATGCTCCCAGGTGAACTTCGGTGAAAAGCCTTGTTTGCGTGGTGTGTGGTGCGATTTTTGTGCATGTTGACAACGATCGCTCTTGCTTTTCGCCTACTGCGTTATCGGTCAGCACCGGCGGGACTCGAGAGACTGCCATTGTTAACTGCGATAATCCCAGCGTTCATCAGTGCTTCAGAACGTGGTGTGACGGAGAGCAATCGTTAGCGCCCTGTTGGGTTCTGGCCATCCCACCGCTGCCACCACTGTTGGGACTGGGAGTCCGAGCCAAGAAACGGTCGAGGCGACGGTGAGTCAAATGACTTTTAGGTACAGTATGTACAAGGGCTTTTACATGATACAAGGGCCAAGAGCACCACGGGCTAGCACAAAGAAGAAGGGCGGCCCCGGCGGTGAGCGTAGCTCCGGCGTGATGGCTCTTCTGCTGCCCGTCTGCTGCTCGGGTTCACCGCGGCTCCGCTTTTGAAGCCGCTGGTGACCGTTGCGGCAGCCAGCCGTTCAAACCCTCCAATCAGGTCACGGCACTGACCACCGTTCAAATTAGACCAATGGTCGAGAGACGCCGGCCGTTGAAGGCTTGAGACGGGAACGGGCGGCCGGAGAAGCGCCGCGGGTGTCCGAGCCGACGGTGAGGAGGGGGAGGAGGAAGGGTCCGCGTCGGCGTCGGCGAGACGGGATAGTCACGCTGCACGCCGCGACATGTCAGAGAGAGTCTGGGCCTGCTTTGAGCGCCGGCGGGCGCGCAGCGCTGCTTTAGACAGGCCAGCCAGCGAAAAGTGTGCTCCGGCACTAAAGCACCACCGCCGCCAGACAATGCGCCACGAAGACGAGCTACTTCCGCGTGGCTCGGATGCGGGGCGCGCTCGTACACCAGGCTCCTCCAAGTTCTCGTCCGGTGCTCAGCCGCAGGTAGCTCCAGGCTCCTTTCCGAGAACGGGTCCCGCTCGTCAGGACAGGATCACTGCTCCGGAGCTTTGTCGCCCAGGTGACTGGATCAGCTTCGCTCGGTCCTTCGGAAGAGCTTGCTTCTCAGCATCGGTCGTTGATCGTTCTGCATGTTGCCAAGAACCGACCGACAACAGGCAACACCCAACACGAGCAAGTGCCCTCCGTCACCCGTCAATACACCAGACTCAAAGTCACAAAACTCTGCTGGCAATAGTTCTGTCCCCTTTTAGTTCCCTCTTCTACAAGAGACACATGTGGGATACAAGAACTCCAATGTAATTAACTCAGACAAAGTGTCAAACACATGCAACACTCGGAATGAAATGAATGCAAAATAAATTCGCTTTCTTGAGATCACTCGGCCAGGAAAACAGTCAGGAGAGGCCACAAATGAGGATATCAATTTTTCTCTGACCTGCGAGCGAACTTAACAGCTGTTCGCGAAGAGAGAAAATGTAGGTCACGAGGAGGCGAAGGCAGCCTTGCTTAGAACACACGGCTTAGTGCGTCTACGCCAGCGTTTAACTCGGTTAAACGACACCCGCTACCGCGGAAGCTAATGACTCTGCCTCTTTCGCTGTAGCTGCACTTTTCTCTCTCTCTCTACTACCGTGGAAGCTAATGTCTCTGCCTCTTTCGCGGTAGGCGCGCTTTCCTTTCTCTCTGTACTTGTCTTTCCAGTTTCTACGGGCGGTACAAAACGAGAAAGATTCGCTTTCACTGACTTGCGACTTGTCCCTTTCTTTGCGCTTCGCGCGCCAGTTGCGGCGTTCAACTGCGATTGTGCAAAGCTTCCGGTGGGACCTTTCTTTCCTTTTCTTTGTTCTTCGTGGCAAGTGAGACATTTCACGAGTCTTTAATTTCTCGCGCACCCGTTTGCCTTTCCGCTCGATGTGCGGTTCGCCTCTACACGGCCTTTTGATTTCACGCCTACCGAATAGAGTTATCCGGACACACGGCTTTCCATCGCGATAACTGTGCTTGGCCGAGCGCTTAGACGGTTTCTTCTTGGCAATTTTCTTGCCCCTGTCACTGCGGCCTCGTACAATCTTTCGCTCTTTGAGCCGTACACGCGCTTTCCTTCCGCGCGCGTGCCGCTTTCTATGGGAGCGCGGTTTCTCCCGTGACTGCAGCGGAAAGCGAGAGACTTCATGAGAGCACGCGCTTTTGCGTGTTTTGCTCTCTTTGTGCTGGCGGCAAAATTCTCTCCTGTCTCGCTCCTTAATTTTTCGCCTCCCGGGAAGCGCTCTCTTGAATCTGGGTTTGCTGCCTTGGTGCACTTTTCCGCGCGAATGTTTGTACGATTTCTTTTTGCAGTTTATCCGACTGCTCAGATCTATATGCCTCGACACACTTATGCTCTTCGCGTTGCGCGATAGCGACGCCTCACATATTTCACTAGCTCTGATTATGACTCTAGTTTCAAGGCTGTCGAAGTGACTCACCTTGCTGCTATCCATATGCCGTTGGAGCCGATGCTTCCGATGGTGGCAACCCGTTTTCGCGCGTTTGCCCTTTCTCTCTCTTCGGCGGCGCCCGTCTTTCTTATGCCTGCCTTTCATCTTTCGGCGGCACCACTCTTTCTTTTGCCTGCCTTTCATCGTCTTTCGGTGACAGCTCTCTCTCTTGAGCTTGCCTTTACTGTCCTTTCGGCGGCAGCACTGCTTGTCCATCACCTTGTGGTGATAGCTCTCTTTTCGGAACTGGCCGTAACTTTTCTTGCGGTTGCAGCTTTCTATCGTGAGCTTTCCTTTGACTTTCGCCTGTGGAAGCACATTCTGCTTCCGTCGCCTAGGTTTCTGCTCTATGACAACATCACTTTGATTGTCAGCTAATTCACCTGCGCTACCTAGCTCACGTCTATCTATGACGCCTTTACTAGCCTCCTCCAAACTGCGTTCTTCCTCGTCAGCCTCTACGAGTGCACATTCGTCTTCATCTTTCTCGGACGGGTTGACGTCTACCGCCCCTATGTCGGCTGGAACGTTCTGTTCTCCACTGTCGTCCAGCACCTTAGTTTCTTCAGGCGCAGACAAACCAGTGTTTTCTACTGAGATTACTGCTGACACGCAGCTCTCGTCATGCTCCTGACGCGTTTCAGCCAATTTCGGATGAGGGTCGGCTCTGCACTCAGTCGCGGTGTTCCCGCTACTGCCGCTGCTTTCTGGAATGTCGCAAAGCTCAGCGCAGTGCGAAAGCACGGGACTCGTTTCGCATTGCTCGCTGCAAACACTAGCGCACAACTCCGCGTCTGCAAACTCTGTATGCGTCCGCATCCGTTGATCGGAAGTCTCAGGTTTCTGCATTTCTGTTGAATGCGATGCACAACGCGGTGTGTCATCCTCGTTTACTTCGCTACCGTTGGCACTGGCGCTTTCATTAAGGTTGGTTGGTTGGTTTATGGGGTTTAACGTCCCAAAGCGACTAAGGCTATGAGAGACGCCGTAGTGGAGGGCTCCGGAAATTTCGACCACCTGGGGTTCTTTAACGTGCACTGACATCGCACAGTACACGGTCCAGACGGACATTCTTTCTGCCCTGTTCGGCAACTTCTCCTGCTTTCGACACTCTAGGAGATCCGCTTTCCGGTAACTCCGCCACAATCTGAATGGGCGAGACCTCTGTAAGTGCATTGTCCGATGCTGTGACTACCTTATCCGATGGTATAGAGGTTTTCTCGGTTGGCGAATGCGGGGCAATTCCCACTGTTACAGCAGCAGTTACATCTGCCAAGTACGGACTACGTTCCTCTGTGCCGCACTGGCAGCTCTGCTCTACAGCTACGCACTCTACCTCTGTGCCACGATCTTCCGACCCTTCAGCATTTTCGAGCCATTCTAAAATATCGGCTTTAAACTGGTAGGGAAAAACGTTAAACGATGGAGTGCTATTCTCTCGAAGGTACCTTTGGCGAAGGTCCAGCGGTGACACGTTATATCTCGTCAGTAAAAAGCTTTTCAGCTCATTGTAGTCCGCCAAGCCGCCGTCCAACAGGCGCTTGACAACGTCATACGCTTCGCTGGAAAGCAGGGCTACCAACTTCTGTGCCCAACCATTCCGCTCAACGCGCTTTCTCTCGCAGACGCGCTCGAACTCGGCCAAATATTTCGCCATATCTTCGGCGATCACGAAGCGCAGCGGCCTGTTTCTCAGCTGCTGACCGTTGGTCTCATGCAGAGCGGACAACGTTCTATATCTCTCATATCCGATCTCATGCGCTTCAAGCTCCAGGTCCATCAGCTTCTTAGCGCGAGCACGCCGTTTTATCTGACGCTGCCTCTGTTTTTCTGCCTCTTCGCGCTCAAGCTGCTTCTGTTTTTCTGCCTCTTCGCGCTCACGGCGTCTTTTGGCCTCCTCGCGCTCACGGCGTTTTTTGATCTCATCCCAGGCCTCATTGGCTTCCTCAGCGGTTACATTCTCCTTTCGCATGATCTCGAGAATCGCATGCTTTCGTTTCGCGGGGCCCAAATCAATGCCCAACTCTTCACAAATTTCGATGAGTTCCTTCACTTTGAAGTTCTCCATCGCGCACAATAGTCTCTTGCAGCTTGGCCTTTAATAATTCCCTTGCCGTTCATTACTATAGCGGTACTAGCATGACACGCGCAAGTAATTCTTTCCAAAAACGCCTCGTTAACTCCCTCTGCACCAGCTTTCGTTTCAAAGCGCTCCGACTTGGCTCGAAACAGCAAAGCTCTCTCCAGTGCAGCATACAGCCCTACTCTAAACTGCAATCACGTGTGCTAGAGCAGTCTGGCGAATTGAGGGGAAAACATCAGGCACTCAGCGCGCCGATGTAGCTGACGGCGGTCGATCCCGCTGCTGCCATCCACTGTTGGGTTTTGGCCATCCCACCGTTGCCACCACTGTTGGGACTGGGAGTGCGAGCCAAGAAACGGTCGATGCGACGGTGAGTCAAATGGCTTTTATGTACAGTATGTACAAGGGCTTTTACATGATACAAGGGCCAAGAGCACCACGGGCTAGCACAAAGAAGAAGGGCGGCCCCGGCGGCGAGCGTTGGCTCTTCTGTTGCGTCTGCTGCTCGGGTTCAGCGCGGCTCCGCTTTTAAAGCCGCTGGTGACGGTTGCGGCAGCCAGCCGTTCAAATCCTCCAATCAGGTCACGGCACTGGCCACCGTTCAAAGTAGACCAATGGTCGAAAGGTGCCGGCCGTTGAAGGCTTGAGACAGGAACGGGCGGCCGGAGAAGCGCCGCGGGTGTCCGAGCCAATGGTGAGGATGGGGACGGAGAAGGGTCCGCGTCGGCGTCGGCGAGACGGGATGAGTCACGCTGCACGCCGCGACATGTCAGAGAGAGTCTGGGCCTGCTTTGAGCGCCGGCGGGCGCGCAGCGCTGCTTTAGACAGGCCAGCCAGCGAAATGTGGGCTCCGGCACTACAGCACTACAGCCCAAAAGAAAAAAAAAACAGGTGTTTTTTTTTTCTTTTGCGTGAACGTCTAAGTGTATGTGCGCGAATTTAGGCGCATTCGGCGACATTGATAGTACTGGCGTTTGATCTACTGAGGCAATGCTCAGTGGCGCCCGTGGACCGCTGGTGTTCACTGGGCAGCATTCGCGCCGTTCGCGTAGCAGCGATTGATTACAGCGTGCGTGAGAGAGCAGTTGTCGAAGTATTATGCAAATGTTTTGTGTTTTATTTGTGAAAGGTGCGTGTGCCTGAATGTGTGCGTGCCGTATGCACACCTCTTTCCGCCCTACGTTTCCGTTAAGTGCCACTTATACGGCGGCAGTGAAAACTCGTTGGCACATCTATGCGTGCTCTCGCAACGCAACTGTTATTTCTATTAAGTAACTGCCACGTTTAAGGCTGCAATACAATGCAAACATCCTGACATCAAAAACTTTGCTTGGGGACCTCGTGCATGGAACTCTAAATGCATTCTAAGAAAGAAAAGTTTTTTTTGCAGCGTCACGACCATATCAGTTAAAAAAGGTTTGACTGACGTGAATTAATTAATGAATTAATTATAAGCAAAATCAGTGGACGGTTGAATAGGCTAGACGGGTATGTAGTAAGTGGGCGGAAATGAATCGTGGTGCCAAATATGAAAAACCAAAATGGGTGATTGAGATGAAATGAGGCTATAATCAGAGTGAATCGGTAATTAATCGATGATTGATTGGTTGATTCACGGGGTTTAACGTCCCAAAGCGACACAGGCTATGGGAGACGCCGTAGTGAAGAACTCCGGAAATTTTGTCCACCTGGGGTTCTTTAACGTGCACTGACATCGCACAGTACACGGGCCAGTAGAATTTCGCCTCCATCAAAATTCGACTGCCGCGGCCGAGATCGAACCCGCTTCTTTCGGGTCAGCAGCCGAGCACCATAGCCACTGAACCACTACGGCGGCTTCAATCGATAATTAATGAATTAGTTAATGATTGGTCAGTGAAAACAATTAGCTTCAAGTAATTAAACAGTCGATCAGTGATTAATTGGGTAATCATTGATCGATTAATGAGTCGATAAATGATGAATCGACCAATCAAACAGAGGCAAAGAGGGGCGACGAGTGCCGAGGAGGCATCAATGCTTTCGCATTCCTCCACTGCGTGTAGCCACAGTGATCACTAACGTTTCTCGGTCATTTCTCGTCAATTCTCTCTTCACTTGGACACAAGTGATTCAGATTCCTCATAGAAAGCAAGCATAGCTGTCATATATTGCATACATTACCTGCTGAGACACTTCGTTATGTTTCCATTGTTAAGATTAGTGCTGTAGATACTGTGAACTGCGATAGAAAATGAATTAACACTGTTACGTTCTCCTGTGTCCTGTGTCTGCATGGCCCCAATTGCATTACGCGACTCATGCATGAATGATGAAATGTTTAACCAGTGCACATGAATGAGACCTTGCCATACTCTGTAGAGTTTTGTCATCCTAATGCAGAACTGTGGCTACGAGAGGTGGTGTAGTGGAAAGCAAATTTACTTCAACCGCCTCTAGCCTTCGGTATTCACCAGGATGATTCCGCATCCTACTGCCGCTGAATTGTGGTTGCAGTGACGGGGGTCAGATCTGTAGCCCATGCTCTGCGAACGAATCTCCTCGCCCCTGTGTCAGCAGGGTCTTTCATACCGTACAAGGTTGAGAAAAAGGTACAATGCTGGTATACGTGTATTATCCTTAAAGTTTGCATGTAAAAAAAAAACACGTCAGGCGTGGTCAAAGTTAGTGAGAAGCAGAGAGGGCTTGTTTAGGTTTCAGGGGTCTCTTTTTAGGTAGGGCTATATAGGGAAACGCAGACATGTTAGAAAAGCTTCGCGCGGCGAGTGGTCCTTGTAGCCTGGTGCTTAGGTTAAAAGCTTATCTCTTTGCTCACAGATTCTGTGAGGTAACACGGGTTAGCTTGCGCTCGTGGGTGGTCGTTCAATCTGTAATGCACTGTCTTTGCAACATTGTCGCTGAATGTATGCCATTATAACCGAACAAAACAAACCATTGCCGCTATCAGTGTCTGAACACAGCGAAGCAGAATGCGACGTTTCTTGTGGTGCCCTTTGTATTACAAACAAGGGCCGTTTGTATTATTTGTCTATCTCTGCGTTTGTCAGGGAAATATATCACAAATATAGTTCTTAAAACTGATACGTTTTTCAAGCATAGGTGATAACGTATGCGTATATGGGACCAAGTTAGTAATCTACGCAACAAAAGGTACTTTACGCATATGCACTGTTCTATGCATGGGATGTGAATTGTGTTATGACGTATAGGAACCTGTCTGCATTTCCTGCGACAGGGCTGAATGCTGTCCTGGAGTGCCTAACTCACGCTACATAGGTCAATTAGAAAATTGGCCAGCAGTTCTGTGACACCATGAGATGTGTGTTATGCTTCAGTTATCACGCGACAGCCGTAATTGGTGCATCAGTTCAGGAAGAAATTATGCTTCCAAAGGTTTGGCATTGAATGCAAATTATACCATGCATGAAGGGAAAGTGACACTCAAATTTAGTAACATTTCGACAAATACATGGCGTATCATATTTTTCAAAACAACACTTCTACAATAAAGGCGTATGCGATATATTTCACCAAATATACCACACAATGGACTGAAACCTCGTTCGTTATACTAACTGCTATATTAGAATCTAACAAGCCCTGCAATTGGACGGGTAACTTTCACAATACACACACTGTTATGCTAACCGGGAAATCAGTTCAGGAATGGAAGACTGCAGCAACTTCTCTTATTTTCTCACATTTCTGGCTTGGCAAACCCCCACCCCACGCGCGCGCACGCACGCACGCACGCACGCACGCACGCACGCGCACACACACACACACACACACACACACACACACACACACACACACACACACGCACGCACGCACGCACGCACGCACACACACGATAGCGAACGCACGCACGCACATACACGCACACGCACGCACGCGCACCACACACTGTTGAATTAGTCGGAGCAAATGAGATGAGGAATAAAATATCGAAGCAGGATCAGGACTTCATCCCTCCTGTATCAGAAGGCATTTTTGGCTCAGCCAGCTATATAGATATGCATTTTTAGCTACACTGCCAAATGGGCAAATTCACCATTACTTTAAACAAATTGCGCTCGCCTTAAGTGTAATTTGAAAAGCGTCAGGTGATGAACCTCAGTGTTATAGCCTGACAATTGTATTCAGCTGTAAGCGAGTTTGGCGAATAGAATGCAGTCGGCTTGGGTACACCTGACACTGTACACGACAGCAGTCAGCTTTCGTCTGCAACCAAAATTCCCGTACAGTGCCAGAGTGCGGCCTTACTTCCAGCATTTAGCTTGGAAGGGTGCCAAGGTTGTTGAACCCGAGCAAATGTGTGCTTGCCGTCAGTGCACCGATCTGCTGCGAAATGTACTGTAAGTGCAGCACTTAGTTCTAGACTGGAGAAAGCAGGTGAACTGACTCTCCTATTTTGGGCAGGTCAGTGCGGGGACTATGTGCATCAGTGTGGGCTCAGATGTTAGCACTTTACCTAATATATCACCGACAGTGTGTCGTGTCATTCCCTAGAGAAATGCGTGATGTGGACGAACAGATGCCCCATCTTCTCCTTCTGAAAATGGCGGACGAGAATATTAGGTGCGTGCGCAGTATGCAGCCGGAAACAGATCCATTCCAAATGGCACTTTTCTTCCCCATATAGCACCGCACCTTCCGCCTGGCCTTTAACGAGGCCAAGTACACATGTTGGGAATGACGTTAAATTTGCCCATATTATCCCCTTGATAATCACAGGAAGTGATACCAGGAATCAAACACTGAGGCAGCTTTTCCCCTGCTGATTGATACATCCGAAGGCGACTTTAACCGAGCCAGCTACACTGCACACACATTTAGTTAATCATAGAAAATAAGATTTTAAATGAAACACTGAAGCAGCTCACGCTGCTATCTTGATTAAGTGAGCTACTCGGCACGCATGCCGAGTTTATCAGAGAAAATGAAATCAGGAATGAAACACTGAGACGAGACAGCTTTTGTCGTGCTCACTGCTATATTTGAATGCGATCTTCACTAGATGATCTACATAGGACGCAGAATACGAAAAAATGGGACCAGGAATAGAAACACTTAAGTAGCTTTACTTATGTGCACCCTAGGCGATCTTTACAGAGCCAGCTAGGCAGCGCAGAAGTCATTAAATTATTCACAGCAAATAAGATCACGGATGAAACACTGAAACAGCGTTTTTCTATCAGTAGCAGAGAGGTGTGGGACCATGCAACTACGGTACTTATTTATGGAGACTGGGGAGTAGCCGCCAGCCTTTCAAGTCTTCAGGGTGCTCAGCACCAGAAGCGTCACTGTCAGAGTCCATGTGGTCGATGATGGGCTGAACATGCGCATTTCCGCAGCTGTTTCGGACTAACTTTTATTGAGCTTGTGACATGCTTGACGGGGTTCGCTCAGTGCTTTGACGTTATTTGGTGGATTCTTCTTTCAAGAGAACCTCTACATCTTCCAGCTTAAACGCGCCATTTCTGGCTACCACAGCATGCTTCATCTGAGCCCATATGAGCTGAATTAGATTGAACTCACCGTGGTAGGGTGAAATCGTCAAGACAATGTAGCCCGCCATTTCGGCTGCTCTGCAGCGTGATGCCAAATGTGTCGTGCCTTCACACAGGTCAAAAAGTTCGGGGGCTCCTTTTTCAACATTGTCGCTTTCCAAGCAACCCCTTTTCGGCGAAAACTGCGGGACTTCCTTGCGGGGCACTGTCGTACACACTGGTTCTTGCAACTGCGAGTGGTACGAGGCACTATTCGTGACAATGACACCGCCTTGCGCTTATTTATCCAGAACACGTTCAAACAACTTCTCAAAGTGGGCTCCGTCCATCTCTTCGTGGTAGTCGCCAGACTTTTTACCACGAAAGACGTTCAAGCAACCGTCCACGAAGTCCTCTTCGCTGCATATATGTGTCATGATCAGGCGTTGTCCCTTCTTCGAGGGCTGCTCCAGACCCGTCGTCAGACCACGCATGAAGGCTTCGCATGGGAAAACAACAGTCGTGTCCACTTACACAGTAGAGAGAGTGTGTCCTGTAGTCACCTCAAGTTTCATCGACACAAGATTTTCCGGTCCTTCTTTCTGTACCTAACCATGTTATGAAGGTATATACAGCCGCAAAGGTAAACTTTGGTAAACCAGCAAAAAGTAAAGCAGCAAAGGTATACCTTTGCTGCCAAACGAGGATGTTTCCCCGCTCAACCAGCCTCGAGTCTCGACCCCTCTTCTCACTTCGAAACTGTATATCATGGAGCAGTCGGCGTACAGTCCATGGCTTTAGGGGAGTAACATAGCCGCTAGCGTTCGAATCAGCGGAAATCTTTTGCACTCTCCGGATCTCGCGGCGCAAAAACCGACGCACGCAAGACAGCAGTAGCAATGCGCACTTCATGAAGTCGGCGTGCACTTCGGTGCGTCGTGTTTCGCCGTCACTCGTGGGCGCTTTCGGTAGGGCGTGGAGTCATTGTCATCATTCTTCTTCAGCTCCTTCTTGACATCCATCACCAATATCACGTCGACTCCAAGACAGCCGCTCACTACCGCGCATATGTCTTCTATGCTTCGCTCCGGGCGCTGACACCACAAGCGACCGTACGTATTCCGGATCATCTCTAGTCAGCAGCTGCAGATAACACGGGCGCTCATGTTCTTGTACCTCTTGCGTAGCGTGGACGTTAACTATCCGCCGCCCTCACTCGAAAAGGATGAAGCGCGTTGCGGTGTCACCTCATTGGGCTCCATGGCGGAAAAGAGAAGCGGCGTTAGTGCTGCTCAGAACAAGCAAGAGGCTGAAGCGGCTACGTGAAACCTGGAAGAGCAGGGATTTGTTGCCAACATGGAAGAGAGATTGAGTTCGTCGTTTTACCTGTTTTACTCTGATGGGAAAACGATGAGTTCGGCCAAGATTCTTATTTTTGCTGGAAATAACGACGTATTTAGGATTTGAGAGCGCGAACGCACTCGCAGGGGCCGCGCTCGCCGCGCTATTCATAGTTGCAAGGTGGTCGGCCGTGACATCTTCGCAACAGGCCAGCGCTTTTGGTTGGAGGGGTGGGGGTCTGTTTAGGGGCGGATGCCGCTGCGTTCTTAAGTTGTATGCGACAGTAGTAATTACTAACTAGCTACCAGGTGACGCTTGCACTTATTTCTCACCTAGCGCCCACGCTCAGCTCCATCGGGTACAATGCTTCTTAGAAAATCGAGTCTTGTTCTACGAGATGCGTCTTGGGCATTTGTATTGTGGGATCAGTAATTTAAGGTCGGTTATAAATAGTTACTTTACGCGAGATGCAAATATTTCCGCCATCTGTTTGTTGAGACGATGTACTTTTCAACTGAAACCCTGTTCCTGAATCCAGCAATTGAAAACTCAGAAAATAGTCCCGACTGATAATTTATTTGGCATACTAAGCCACTGGACTCTCAATAGCTCTCAGTAGATTTCACGGGGCTAGAACACTTTGTCTTTTTAAAAGCTTAGATACCTTTAGCTGGAACATCCGATATATACCTTGAGAAGACGGCACTATAAGTCAGAAGATGAAAAGTGTGTCTCAAAAGACTGAAAAATGTACTGTAAACCGTTGACGAGCTAAAGCGTCCCACTGTGGTTGGCAGACGCCTTAAGCATCTCAGGTACTCTGCGTTTCACGGGTAATAAATTGTTTCATAAAAGTTGAATGTCTAAATTGTACCTATTGAATTTAGAGGCTAAATGTTATTCAAAAAGTTTCGCGAAGTCCCCATGAGGTCAAACGAGCTCTGCGTGAAGTCAGCCTTACTTAGGCAAACCGACCAGATCTACTCGGACCAACCTTGCTGAAAAACCCTGGGCAGAGGTTGGGGAATGACATCGGCCCGCCGCATACCGCCGACTTTCCGACTTAGGGCCGAGCAGTAGCCCATACACAACCGATATCGAATTTTAATTGTTTCGTACCTGGCCCGAGATCATGTGCCAATTCCAGCCCAAGTAAAAACCGATCACTTTGAGACCTCTGTCCGACCATCTGCCACCACTGCCCCGATAACCGATAAAGCTATATTAATGCACATTTTGTCTCGGGTCCCTCTCCTTTGTTACTTTTTTAACCTCGACAGTTTAACTTTCCACATGTTTAATCTCAAATGCTTCTGAACGCTCTCGTGTCACTTGTGTGCAGCTCTATGCAGTGTCCGAGTGCAGGCCAAAATGACCAATAACATTATTTTTATTTTCCTATAACACTGCTCTTTTAGTCTATAATTTTAAAGCGCGC
The DNA here is from genome assembly GCF_055824585.1 of Amblyomma mixtum. Taxonomy (NCBI): domain Eukaryota; kingdom Metazoa; phylum Arthropoda; class Arachnida; order Ixodida; family Ixodidae; genus Amblyomma; species Amblyomma mixtum. Next base: position 170,737,926 of record NC_143016.1, read on the forward strand.
CCTTTGCCCAACACCTGCCAGGCCACAGGATGACGAAACAGCGTAGATCTTCTCAACAAAAAATAATAAATTTGTACTGGTGCTGCTTCTCAGGGAGCTGCACTGCATGATAGTAACCAACCCTCAGTAGTCTACACATCTAGGCAAGCCCTTTTAGAACATATAATAGTAACTCAACTATGGCCTATTAGGCACTTTTCTTTTTCAGATACAAGGAGGTAGCGTCATCCTATGGAATTCCTGCCTTGTTAACTGAATGTGTTTATGTCTGAAGGTAGGGTCTTGCTGGTTCATTGGGATTCCTGAACACGTTTGCAACCGCGAAAGAAAAATGACTGTACGGATATATCCAGGTTCTGGAGGAATCTTGGTGTTTATGACATCCCCTGTGAGTCAAAGGTAAAATGCAAGGAGAACGGTAATGTGAAGTTTAATGCTCCGAAGCTGCACGTGTGCTATGAATCATGGTGCAGGGGTGGGCTTCGGATTTGTTTACTCGCTTTGTTTACTCCATTATAATAAAACGGTTCTGAACACCAAAGCAGCCTCTCTACCAGATATATTTACTTAAACTTGGATTAAATAGCCTCCGTGGTGGCTCAGTGGTTATGGCACTCAGCTGCTTACCCGAAAGAAACGGGTTCGATCCCGGCCACGGTAGTTGCATTCCGATGAAGGCGAAATTCTAGAGGCCCGTGTACTGTGCGATGTCAGTGAACGTTAAAAAAACCCCAGGTGGTCGAAATTTCCGGAGCGCTTCACTACGGTGTCCCTCATAGCCTGAGTCACTTCGGGACGTTAGAGCCCCATAAAAAAGAAGCAAACAAATAAGCTCGTAGAAATTATATTACGGTCACTTACGATGCGGTAAAAACAGCAATCCTGGCCATACACTTATTAAAAATACATTCTTTAATAAAATACGTCAAAATGATAGGTATAGAACAAGACCTCTTGTGGGGAAGTACAACAGAGAGGATGATTCGACAACAAAATTTTGCCACACTGGAGTTGCAAAAGAAATCTAGATTTCCCTGAAAGCATCACTGTCAGCCAAGAGCTGAAGTTCATTTCAGTTGTCAATCATGAAGGGCACTAGGCAGGATCATCAGCAATAGAAACTTTATAAATGCAGTATTGCGAGACGGGCTACGTTCAAGGTAGACTAACTAGTACGACACAAACGGGCAGCTCTGAAAAGTGTACTAAAATTCGACACTAAATTTAACAGCCGGCCTTCAGTATTGCACTTTTTCGTTTAGTGGGGTTTAACATCTCAAATGAGCCGCCGTAGTGAAAGGCTGCGGAAATTTCAACCGCCTGGAGTTCTTTAACGTGCACTGACATCGCACAATACACAGACCTCTGGAATTTCGCCTTCATCGAAATTCGGCCGCCACGGCCGGGGTCGAACCCGCGTCATTCGGGTCAGCAGCCGAGTGTCGTAACCACTGGGCCACCGCGGCACGGCAGTTTTCCACTTTTTGTCATTTGTCGGAAGTTGCCTTTCAGAGTCACACGCCTGCCGGTTAGTTCTGGCTTGCTCTAGACCACGCCAGGCACTGTTGAGTCAAAATCCCCATAATTTGCCCACGCTAGTTACATTAAAATTTATTCGTGGTGCCTGTTGGTACAGACCAGTATAAAGCTAGGCCTTTATTGTCCAACTCAAAATATGATAAACTGCTGCCACTCACCAAAAAGAACAGTATCGTAACGTGAACACTGCTTCAGAGCGGACATTCTACCTCGTTTCTGCCTTTGTTGCCAATCCCAAGTCCTAGGTGCAAGGTGCGCAGTCTTTTTGAATTGAAGCAGTCGTGAGGCTGTAGAGTATCCAGCATATTTCTTTTGGGTACCAGCACGCCTGAAGAAAGGCACTGCGAAAGGTTGCGCAAGGCCATCTTAGAGGGTCAAATGGAAATAAATGATATCCGTGAGTGAAGCAGCACCACGAAAAAGTAGCCCAATAAACTAGACCCCCATTAAATTTCTTCATCTGAGCGACAGCATAATGAACAATCTGCATCACTCTTGTGTACAATGCTCAAGCACCGCATTGTCTTGAAAACAAAGGTAAGCTTTACTGCAGCTGCTATATACTGGAGGAAATGTTCCGCGGAATAAAGCAGCATAGACTAGTGAGTAGCATAGCAGAAAGTGAGTCGTAATGATGACTTAACTAGTAGACCATCGGCTACTGTTTACAGCAATGTATGTGCACTGCTTGACTATCGCGATGTGTTTTTAGTAATTAAACTGAAATGCTAGACAGCTCCACAAAATGTGTGCCGCAGACTGTACACTGTGTTACACGAGGAAACTTTGACACCTACTAATATGCACTAACAGAGGTGGAAGCCCATGATAATAATAATCATTTTCATTCTATAATTTTCTGACACAATTAGTAAAAATGCTGCTTGAGTACATGCTGACACTGCTAACGTAAATGACTATAGATATCAAAGTTTTGCTTGCGTGTTTCCTTCTTCGAAATGATGCATTAGACATTAGTATGCACGTATAGACTGACTTTGCAGCACGGTCGCGCCGAATTCTCACAAGAAACCTGGACACGGGTGAAGAACCCGTGAAAGCAGGACATGTTGAAGTAAGCGCGCTTCGCTGGCTGGAGGGTGCATGACATGGTTGCCTTAGTGCATCCGAACTTGTACCATAAGCGGCAAATCTCTGCAGTTGTTGCCCTGAGCCAAAAATATTGACCATAACGCTGATCAAAATACTGTTTACGAAAACTTCAATATTAAACCTTTAAAACAACATTCAAGATTCGCCAGCCGTCATAAATAAAACCAAATTACAGTGTTTAGGTGCCATCGTAAATGTAGCCCTACAGTGCATGTAGACTCAACGCCTGGCCATCTGCACACGGCATGCATTATGAGGTACGGCTGGCTTTACGTCAGGGCTGAAGGCTGGCCCGACCTTGGAGACCAGCATTGAGCCAAGCAGCCTGGCATGTGCTCACGGCCCGATCTGTTGTCGAGCTTGTTTATTTATTTACATTTCTGTAGTGCCATGAAGGTATAATTGCAGTGGAGAATACATACATAATCAATCGTACAGCATGTGCCAACTTTTTGCATAGGATAGGAAATATTGGAAGGCAGATGATGAAAAAGAGCGTCAACAGAGCATTCACATCAGTCAATTGGTCGGGAAAGGACAAGAACAGGAGAAGCTGGAAAACAGCAGGTGAACATGCGTGTACATCACAGTTTCGACAATAGTGCTCGGAACTTTGCCTCGGACTGGCATTAAACAATACTATGAGGCAGCTTATTTCATTCATTGATGGCGTGCGGAAAGAGAGTGTTTGAACACATTAGTATGACATTTTTTTTTACGTACTTTCCAGTCGTGGGCGCGCCTTCTAGATGCAAAATGAGGCGGCAGGAGATAAGTTTCGAGGTTAATAGCAGTTTTCTTGAAATGAATGCGGTAAAGGAATTATAATTTTATTCGGAAACGGCGCTCCTCCAGAGAGTCCCAATTCAGCTCCTGCTTAATATTGTTGCTTCGATAATTAAAAAAAAAACATTTATTGGTAACAAACCGCGCCGCACGATTCTGAACCCATTTCAGCATATTAAAATAGGTTCCGACGCGAGGGTCCCAGACTGCGCAGGCGTACTCCATAATTGGTCTGGTGTTAGTGAAGTATGAAAGTTCCTTAACCTTCTAAGGAGCGCCCCGAAAATTCCGTTTAAAAAAAATTAGCATTCTAGATGCCTTTGCCGATATACATTGAAGGTATACCAGCCGACTGCGGCGCATGGTCGTTTCATGAGCACAAAAAGGCAGTGATTTCGAACGGGCTTTATTAAATGCAGACTCAATATTGAGCCGAAATATTTCGGAATCAGCATGCCGAATGTTTATGGAAGCAGTAAAACTTAAAACCGGACAGCTTCATTTTCTTTTCACAACCCCTTTAAACCATGGCCAAACTGTACAGGACTCAATACGTCGCCTTCAATCCTCTCCGCGTCGACGTCAACATGAAGACTGCGCGCGGAATGCGGAATCCCTAAAAACTGGCCGCCTTTTGCCGTTGATTACTATGACCATGATACGCTTATAAGCATGCAAATTACTGCATACACCTACTCAGCTTTCGAGGCGTTCTTGCCTGCGTCATTTTTAAGCGCTATTAATTGTGTGACAAGAAAGTTTGACGGCCGTTCTGCGCCTTATTTACACATCAATTCTCTGCGAAATTGCGGGGTGCAGATTCGACACTAGTTTTTACAATTTTAAAGAGGACTGTCTGTAGGGTCAATAAATATTTACTGTTTTTATCATTAACACTAATCATTTCATCACTATCTAACGACTGTAAACTCATGATAGTTCAGGGTCTCAATTTGTGGTGGGGCAACGACAGCTATTGTGATTCGATGGCTTGAAACGAAAGGAATGAAAATTTTTGTGCCGATATAGGAAGGAGTCATTTAAAAAGACATTAGGCTCTCGAAGCTCCAACCCAACTAGTGACCTGCCGAGGTGGCTCAGTGGTTACGGCGCTCCGCTGCTGGCCCGAAAGACGCGGGTTTAATCCCGGCTGTGGTGCCTGAATTTCAATAAAGGCGAAATTCTAGAGGCCCGTGTACTGTGCGATGTTAGTGCACGTTAAAAAACCCCAGGTGGTCGAAATTTCTGGAGCCCTTCACAGCGGCGTCCCTCATAGCCTGAGTCGCTTAGGGACGGCAAACCGCAATAAATCAAATCAAATCAACCAACCAGGCTATTTATTAGCCTAAACCGTCTTTCAACATCGAACACACCTAAGCGGTCATGTTTTTGCGTCATAATGAATTGGTTTATTGGTTTATTGGGGTTTAACGTCCCTAAGTGACTTAGGCTATGAGAGACGCCGTAGTGGAGGGCTTCGGAAATTTCGACCACCCGGGGTTTTTTAACGTGCACTGACATCGCACAGTACACGGGCCTCTAGAATTTCCCTTCCAAAGAAATTCAACCTCCGCGGCCGGGATCGAACCCGCGTCTTTCGGGTCCCAGGCCAACCGCCTCTACTACTTAGCCACCTCGGCGGCTGTCATCACGAATTGTCTTGATTTTCGTAAATATCTGCTTAGTCTTGCATGTGGTGTTTGTGCCCAGCATTACCTGTAGTAGCCTAGGTGCATCATTCTCGCTGACAGCGGCACGTCTTTCTGGCAAAACTGCCAGCCATAACTGTCGCAAGGAATACCTTGGTTTTTTTGTCTATGGCACGCGTTCGCAGCATCAGAAGTGGCAATGCGCAACGATATTCCGCCATCACCGGCATCAAATTTACCCTGTCTATACATGGAACACTTCACTCTCGCTCATGAGAACGTTCCCGATGTGGGCCAACTCTGTGAACCGAAGTTGTTGCCAAACTCACACTATGCGAATAAATGCGAAAGGCTGCGCTGCGTATCTCATGCGCAGGGCAATCAGGATTGGCACGGCATGTAACGAACGAACTGCTGTTTCCGCTCTGTAAAAGAGCTGTGCAAGCAGTTTATCGCCTAGGAGTGTTGCATTGAGAACCCTGTTTCGTTGGTACAAAACCTACTGCGATACTGCTATAGCGCAGTAGAAGGCGTAATGAACTGACAATTCTTAACGCGGTTTTTCATCCCTGTGATAGCGCGACGCTGGTTGTGACGTCATGGCGTACTTGCGTACCATGATTCGAGCCTATAGATTGCTGCGCATTTTTCAATAAACGCTCTTCCGTCGTCGTGCACGTCTGGCGTCAGTCATATCATCTAGCGATGAGGCATTTCGGCCACGCGTGGGGCCGCCTCGGCACTGCGGAATAAACGTTCTCCGCTAAGAAGACCAGCCAGGTACCCGGCACGTTCTTCAAACGCTTGACCGTCCGGCTGAGCTGTACAGAGGGCAAAATGCATGTCTAGAACGGCCGAACTGCGTGCTCCGGGCCGCTCGGAGCTACGTGCGCGACATCTAGCGATATAACGCCTGTTTCGAGACGACGGAGTGTGGGCATGCGTGGACAAACTGATAGCGCTGCCTGTCTTTTCGGGGCTCGCAGGTGGCCGCGGCTTTACCTCCTGCTTTTGTCGCTCGTAGCGCTGATTTGCGCTACCGTATGCGAAAGAGCATACGCGGCAGAGCGCATACCACTGGCTTTTTTTTTTACTTTCTTTTTGTGCACTTGCACATTTCTGGCAAGGAGAAATTCACCGCATCACATACGCGCCGGTGTACTGCATCGTCATCGCGGCTACGAGCTTTAGATAAAGGAGCGAGGTTTGGCATTTTGCGTTCTTCGGGAAATGCCAAAATAAGCATGTGATTATTGAAAGCATACTGGGGCCTCAGGTGAGGTGGCTGTCGTCGCACAAAAAGAAAGTAAAAAAAAAAGCCAACAGTGTGCGCTCTGCCACGCATGTCCTTCGCAGACGGTAGCGCCAATCAGCGCTACAAGCGACAAAAGCAGGAGGTAAAGCCGCGGCCGCCTGCGAGCCCCGAAAAGACAGGCAGCGCTATCAGTTTGGCCACGCATGCCCACACTCCGTCGTCTCGAACCAGGCGTCATATCGCTAGATGTCGCGCACGTAGCTCCGAGCGGCCCGGAGCACGCAGTTCGGCCGTTCTAGACATGCATTTTGCCCTCTGTACATACCTGTTCAAGGAGAACAGAAGTGTGGACTTAGTCCACCAGGAACGCTGACGGAGGGAAGACAGAAGCAGCATCAACGCTGACGGAGGAAAGACAGCGCAGCGTGTGATAAGTACTGCCAAAATCTCTTCTTACGGAAAGATAGCGGAGTTTGATGCTAAAACTCAGAACTTCGAATCATACGTGGAACGTTTTGAACCCTTTATTGGCGCGAACGAAATCGATGAAGGGAAAAAACTCTCGGTATTTTTTGGTTTGGTTTGGTTTATTGGGGTTTAACGTCTCAAAGCAACTCAGGCTACGAGAGACGGCGTAGTGAAGGGCTCCGGAAATTTCGACCACCTGGGGTTCTTTAACCTCCACTGACATCGCACAGTACTCGGGCCCCTAGTGTCTGTATTTTTTACTCTTATTAGAGCGGAAGCTTGGCGTTGAAAAGTGTGCTCCGAAAACGCCCGCTGAGCAAACGTATGTGGAGGTAAAGCGACCGCTTCAAACCCATTACTGTATAAAAAGCTCTGTGGTTGCCGAACGGTGCAAGTTCAATCGCCGCGTACAACTAGAGCATGAAGGTGTGGAAGAATTTATTGTTGAACTGAAACACTTGGCTAGGAAGTGCGACTTTGGCATATTCTTGGAAGATGCGTTACGCGACAAGTTAGTTGCAGGCTTGCGGAACGAGGAAAGCCAGCGCGCATTGTTCGCTGCCGAGAAATTAGCTTTTGGGGGGGCGTGCAAAAGTGCGTTGGACCAAGAGTTTGTAGCAAGGACGCCGCTGTAATGGAAGCGAGATAATCAAAATCATCGTTGCATTCCTTGCAGGCTGAGAGAAAGAGCGCAAAGAAAGAAAGATTACCGAAGTCGATTCCTGACCGAGTGCCAGTGAAAGTGTTTTGTGAAAGATGTGGCAGAAAGCACGAATCACAACAGTGTTGGTACAAAAATTTTAAGTGACATAAGTGTTCAAAAGTCGGTTACCTGCAGAAAATGTGCCCAAACGCAAGGCGCCTGAATAAAGTGGATGGTACTGAGGACGAGAAAGAAGAGATAGACGTGTACCATTTTAGACACTTGACTCGATCAAATTACGCAGTGAATGTTGAAGTGGAAGGTAAACCATTAAAAATGCAGATCGACACAGGCGCGGCGGTTTCAATTGTTCCAGAGAGCGTGTACAATTCTGTCTTTCGGCACGTCAAGTGTGTGCCCACTAGCATGTCGCTGTGCATCTACAAGGGGGAGCAGTTGTCTTTGACAGGCCAGTGTGACGTATCAGTAGTGTGCGGCAATCAGCGCACGAATCTGCCCGTTTTCGTAACGCGCGATAGCGGGAGGCGGCAACCAACACTGTTAGGTTGCAAATGGCTTGAACGGCTTCAGTTGGAGTGGGGGTAGATAAGCCAGACTTCGGGCGGAAGCCGCGTTGAAGCACAGCGTGAAAAATTTCGTTGGGTTTTCCGAACACGCTGGGCGCAGTACCCAAGTTTGAGGCGCAGATTGTGCTGAAATAGAATGCTGATCCCGATTTCAGTCGCGCACGGTCGGTTCCCTTCGCGCTACGTGAAAGAGTAGAAAAAACAACTGGGCCAAATCGTAGAAACAGGCATGCTTCGGCAAGTTTCACACAGTTACTGGGCAACACCAGTTGTAGTGGTCCAGAAGAAAGATGGTAACTTGCGGCTATGTAGAGATTATAAAGTTACGGTAAACCGAGTGTTGAAGACCGCACACTATCCGTTACCAAGACCGGAGGACTTGTATTCAGCACTAGCAGGTGAAAAGATATTTTGTGTGCTCGACCTGTCTGCTGCCTACGAGCAAGTACCGCACGCACCAGAAGCCCGACCAGTTTTGACTATTAACACTAGTTTGGGGCTTTTCGAATTTCAACTCCTTCCTTACGGGGTAGCTGGCGCTCCAGCCCTATTCCAAGCTTGGATGGATGAAGTGTTGAAGGGCATTCCGAGGGTCGGATGCTACATTGATGACGTCACTGTGGCAGGCTCGGACATCGACGATTGCCAAAACACACTCGAACGTGTCTTTCAGTGATTATGTGCCTACAACATCGCACTGAATATCGATAAATGCCGTTTTTTCCAAGAATCGGTGACTTATTTGGGTCACAAAGTGACGGCGAAGGGCATTTACCCTATTGACGCCAAAATAAAGGGAATTCTGGAAGCACCGCAGCCAAGTTCCGTTTCCGAACTGAAGGCATGCCTGGGGATGTTGAATATTTATTCAAAGTTTTTGGATAACGTGGCCGCAGATAGTCAGCGTGGGTGAATCGAAGATGCCCCTGCACTTTCACAACATATGTCACAGCACGCACAGCAGCACAACTTGGTGCACCACACCTTCCTCCCAAGAGGCATGTTCACCGCTCACTGTCTTCACGTACACGCAATCACCTTCACGAAACGCACGCTGAGTAGAGCAGGTCCAGTCCGGGTGCTGGGAGCGAGTTCACGTTGATTTTGGTTGCGAAAACTCTAATGTGTTCCCTGTTCTAGTTGATTCTTTCTCTAACTGGGTGGAAGTTTGGCCGATGTCATCAACGACTACCACGAAGTCAATTGAAAAACTGAGGACTGTCTTTGCAGCCTACGAAACATTAGTCAGTGACAATGAACCGCAGTTCACGTCTGCACAGTTCTCTCACTTCTTCGAGAACATTGGTGTCAAGCATGTCCTTACCCCGCCGCATAATCCCGCGTCCAATGGTGCGGCAGAACGCACCGTGCAGACGAGGAAACTATCGCTGCTAAAGCAGGTCATGGAACGCGACGACACTCGCGTGCGCTCGCTTCAGGAGTGCAGTGATAATTTTCTTGTCGCCTACAGAAAAACACGAACCAGTGTGACGGGACAAACGCCTGCGCAGTTGTTTTTAAAGCATCACCCACTTACAAAGCTTTCTTTGATTAAACCCAGCTTTGTCGGTGATATTCAACAAAAACAAGTTGACATGAAAGAAAAGCGTGATGTTTCGCGAGGGTGATCACGTGTACGTGAGGACAGTGCGCGGTGACCATGCCTCTTGGGAGGAAGGTGTGGTGCACCAAGTTGTGAGTGCTGTGACGTGCGTTGTGAAAGTGCAGGGGCATCTTCAATTCACCAACGCCGACCATCTGCGGCCACACTATGCTGATCCTGCGGCAACCTCAGAATCACCATGTGCAGCAAAAGCACGAAATGGACTGTCTCCACTAAGCGGTCCTCTGCGTAATGAGGGGGCCCTATCAGCGCAAGCGTCAGAAGAAAGGAATCTGACCACCCCTCAACCTCCGCTGGTGGATGACGCAGTGCCAGCCAACCTCTGCAAGTGCAGACCTGTCACCTTAGCAAAGCCCAGGGCAGCTGCCAGCATCGGAGCCGCCGCCATGCACTGCGGGGAAGAACCACCGCTTCATAGGAGCGCTCGTTTGCGCAGGAAACGGGACTGGTTCAGACACGAGAACTTTAAGTAGAGCCCGCGGGGGGGGGGGGGGGGGGGGGGAAGAAAATGCGATAGCGCGACGCTGGTTGTGACGTTATGGTGTTCTTGCGGACCATGAATCCATGCGGCGCTCTCACGACGCTCGAGCCTATATATTGCTGCGCGCTTTTCAATAAACGCTCTTCGTTCGTCGTCCACTTCCGGCGTCAGTCATATCAATCCCCTTCCACGAGAATGTTGTTGGTGCGAAGACATGAGAAGGGCTCAGAAATTCTGCTTACGCAGAGGCGGTTAAGTGTTCTAAACCAGAGCGTTAGAGAGCGAAAGCGCGGAAATAGTAGAAAAACACACGCGCCCTGCTCACAGCTGGAGTAATCATGAGTGAATAGCTCCCGCATACGTGCAAGAGAAGTATACACATACGCTAGAGCCTGCGTTACTTCATATCATGCTTTCAGTTCGAATGAAATCAACTATTTTTTTAGCGTTCCGAAATATGTTACTGTCTTCAAGTGTGTCACGATCACTGATGATTTATCCACTTTTCTGATGGCAACATAAACTGTCATGAGTTCCACTGTTGTCATGACTTTTAGCGCAGTGCTGCCCTTTTTTTTTGGGGGGGGAGAACATGTTAAACACTGCTATGGGTGGAACTAATACATTTTGCACTTAGCGAGCCAATGCCAGAGCTAGCATCCCTGTTCACGCTAGCTACGTTGGCGCCTAAAATTAGCCTGTCATAGCTGTGCTCTCGACAGCAAATGCTTTTCGTTATGAGTCACTGCAAGTGCAGTCATTTAGAATGCCTAGCTTGCGGGGGCACACCACTTCATGTTTTCGTCCCAAACTTCACTTAGGCCTCGAGAAGCAGCTGCAATTCGCGGGCGACTTTTATGCTTCTGCGAGCGCTCTACATATACTCGCTAAGCGTGAAACACAGTATACCTCCTAACTGATTTCTTTGAAAAGCTCGCAGTGCGTCGCACTGGCAATGTGCCCTTGAATTTATTCTCCCTCGAAAACCGTGGCTTTGCACTGCTGGAGTCAGCAAAATATGTCAAGATCACATAGCCATCAGAGAACAAACTGCGGGCATTCCCGCTCTTCAAGAGCAGGTGCCATAGAAAAGCTTCGAAAGAACCTAGAAGACGCAGAAACTGAAAACACAATTAACCGCACTTCAAAATACTCGAAAGTGAAAACAATAAAATGAGACGCTTTTATAAAGAAGGTAGGCAAAACGTTTTCGAAGAGTTAGATCATTCGACCAATGACCTTTAACTCCCATAGCTTTCCAAGTCTGATATCCAAGCACTATATCGTCTTCTGGCTACAAGGTTCAAAAACTGAGGCTATTCCCAGCCTGGCGTGATTATTAGGGACAATTGTCTTCCAAACCAACGCAACTGGAAACAGCAAAGTGGAATTTTTTTTTTTCACTTAGAACTGAGCAGTTGTTAACTATGCGGACGCAGAAGCGACTTTACGAGTTGAACGCGATAGCAGAATTCCGGTCTGCCACAGCTGCTGTAGCAATTTTTGTGTTGCATGAGTTTCTTTGCAGTTTTTGTTCTCATTTGCTTTCTGGAAACTAGGTTGCTCAAAACCTGGTGGACCTTTATTGCCCCCCTGCTCGCGGTGCGCAGGTTGCTCACAACACAGAGGCCAGGCCTCCGCCTGCAACCTGCCCGCGTGGGCAGGTTGTTGTGACGTCACTAAGTCACCTAAGTTCTCTCGATCAACCAGGGCAGGCTGTGATTAAATCGCAAGCCAATGTGACCTCTTGGGCAATCAGCAAATTTCGTGACACCGGACATCGACGACATTGTGGTGTAACGGCAACTGTAATGTTATCGCATTAAAACTGCTCTGAGGCCGAAATGGCAACTTTTTGTTTTATTTCTCGTTCGTGTGATCGTGACGTCAATCACGAGGGAAGCCATGGGAGGCGTTGAAGCAGGCGACCAGTCACAGAGACGACTAGTCTGCATGAGGATTAACCATTAGGCACCGATCCTCCGTCGCATCTAGCCCTGCCAAGTGACAGGAACCATCCAGCCCACAATATTTTGCTGAGGTGGGATTAGCGCAGATAAAGGTCGTCACGTATGCCAAACATGCCTTCGGGCTCCGTCACTATTCGGCGCAGGCCCACAAGCACGGTAAGAGCTTGGGGCACATATATACAGTGAAATCAGATCAAGGGTGTGTTCTTGCCAAGACCAGAGTTATGTCAACCCATAAAAAAAAAACGTCATCCGCTCACCCTACCCAGCATGGTACTGTCACCACCAGCTGCTGGAATTTGGAACGGCCGAGTGAAACGAAATAGCTTGTTGCAAGAAATCGCCCTGATAGTCAATTCCACTTCTAGTGCCGCATAAATTACAATCGGCGGGATCGCTCCTAATTTTAGAATAACAAAGATAGAGGTAAGTTTAATGATGAGGGAAGAGAGGTCGGCCGGAAAGTTTGATATTGGTCTTTAGTAACGTTGCAGGCCTTTAGAGCAGTCAATGTTCCAGACCCTCAAATTTCTTTCAAAACGTGCCAACGATCGACTTAAGCAGCCCAGGAGTAGTACGAATTTGAAACTTCACTTCACGTCCCTTCATTTCACTTGAGTTAATACCTTGAGAACTTTTTTACAGGATGCTATATAAAAGGGTGGGGCAAGAAGAAATTAAAACCAGAACATGCACAGAATCGCTTCGAAGCAAGTTATAAAAAGAAAAGGCTTCATTGTGCAAGCACAGGTCTTATGCTGCCAAGAAATATAGTTGGGTAGGTTACAACAGTCAGTTCTCGGTTTTAAGCATTGAACATGAAATCTGGACGTTCGATGTGCCACCACGTCGGCAGTTGTTTTGGCCAAGAGGTGCGCAATGGCAGCCTTTGACAGGAAGTGATGCTTTAACACGAAGAGTGCAATACGGGCTGGTTGGTACAGAGACTTCAGAGCTCCCCTCTAATAATAGGCTCAGATTTTTAAACATGAAACTGACAATTTCTAACAACCATATTTGTTGGGCATACTCGCCGGGGTCCAGGAAGAGCCATCTCCCATTCCTGTCAGCTCACTCCAAAGTTCTTAAGCGAGGTGTCGCCAAGGCGTGCCTAAGAGCCGCACTGCAAAGATCATGTGTGCATCAGACAAAAGACAGTTTCTATGCACAGGTGAACAGGCTATCCGCAACGGGATACCCCAAGAAGATGGTGCCAAATTTTGCTGAGTCCCTGCTTGCTGAATGTAGTCACGAAAGATCAAGCACACCGATGCGGGTCAGGCACAAAGAAAGAAAACAGCGTGCATCCCGTATGTGCACAAAGTTTCGCACAACCTAAAGAAAATAGGGAGGAAAGGAGGCATTAAACTAGTTTTTTTTTCAGCCAGGAATTGCAAACGTGTAAATGAGGATGGAAGCAAAAAGGCTGCCAGAAGAAGCATAAGCGAAAGTTTGTCCACTGTCGTGTTGGTGTCGTTTAAAAGATCCCGATGTCTTGCGGCAGTTTCTACATCGGTGAGACGAGACGCTGCGTCAACGATAGACTACGTTAACACGCAAAAGATATAGAGAACAAGTTTCGCAGAAACCATCTTGCTTTGCATTGTGCGGGTTGTAAATATTGCGAAGCGCATCTGAATCGGACCACTATCACCGTCCGTTATAAAGGTGAGACCATGAGCCTCATTTCGGAGGCTTGTCATATTAAAAAGCTAGGTAACACCTGTATTAGGAGGCCATCGACAAATCTACTACCTAAGCACCTTGCGTATCTTAATCAGTGACGTGCCTGTTTTCTGTCAGGTTCCGTGGTTGTGCGGTATCTTTTTCTCGTGCTTTTTCTTGTGACAGTGCTGGTGTTTGTCCTTCTCTTGTGTCGTCTTCCGTTGGGCTGTTTTTTCCATTTCTTCTTTAACACGAACCTATATCTCTCGATATTTTCGAAGTGTGTTTTCTACAGAATTAGTCTCTCGAAGAAACAAAACTCTCGCAAATTTTCGTCATAATAATTTTAAATGATCACGAGGAGCACTACACGTTTGGCACAGCGATCGGCACATGAGTGCGTGATATCTATGCTGAAAACCGGATGCCGTAGCAAAGGTTTGTTGCCCTCCAGAAACGGTGCCTTACGAGTCCATGGTTTTGCAAGTTCAGAAAGGTCCTGCTTAACTGAGAAAAAAAAAGATGCTTGCAGTAATTCAGCAGGGATCATGAGAGACATCGAAGTGCTTTCAGCGCCAGCTCAATTTAACATGAGCATTTTATAAACTTCATTTTTATACTCTGGAAATCTCTGGCCTCGCTGTATATAGGTGAAATTAATGGGGAGAAATGGGCTTGGGTGGGGCATGTAGTGCGAAAGCAGGATAACCACTAGTCCTTAAGGATAAAGGCGTGGATACCAAGAGAAACCAAGCGTAGCAGGGAGCGGCAGGAAGTTAGGTGGGAGGATGACATTAAGAAGCTCGTTGGTATACGGTGGCCGCTGCTGGCAAAATACAGGGTCCACTGTCCTTCCGCCGGCCGCGACCAGCATGCTTCTTCTCGGCCCCGATCCTTTTACAGGCAGCCAGCGGCCCACTGGAATCGCTTGCACATCATCGCCGACGCTGTCTGCTTGGATGGTCAGCATCCGCCAACGCGACCCTCCCGTTTTCGCGGGCATTTGTCGCGACGACGTTGAAGTCTGGCTGAAGCAATACGACCACGTAAGTGCTTTCAACCGCTGGGACACTTCAATAAAGATTATCAATGTCTCATTTTATTTGTCCCATGTGACCCAGACTGGGTTTCTCTACTATGAAGATGCCATTCCTGACTGGCAGCACTTCACGTCACAAATTCACCAAATCTATGGGATCGTCGGCACTGGCCCTACAGTCTACAAAATGATTTGGACACTCGCGTTCAGCTTCCAGGCGAGTCTTAAGCATCCTACAGTAAGGACGTGCTTGTCTTTGCCACCGTGTGCACTAGGCAATGCTTGAAGCCGAACGCATTCACCATGTCCTCGTTCACCTTCGCTGTTCTAGCTGCTCAGAACCTTACCTCGATGCTGGGTATTTACACCACCTGCCGGCGACTTGACGACATGCCGTCGCACCATCTTCAAGTAACCTTGGATTGTCGCCCCTCTACTGGTGCCGACTTGCGCACACTCATTTACTCCATAATCCACGAAGAACTCCACGGCGCCATTTGTGCCAAGAGTTTCCCATCTCCTCCTTCTGCCTGCCGTTTGCGTGACGTGATCAATGAAGTGTTGGTCTCTTTAACGCGCCAGATTAATCATGAGCCACCTGTCTCCCGCAGCGTCCCAACGTATGATGAGGCTGCTGCGACACCACCATCACCTCTCTTGCCATTTTGTTCCAAACCTGTGCAACACAACCTCGACGCTTTCTCTTCAATATCTTCCGCCGCTGCTTATCTTCCTTCATGGCGTCCGTGTCCACACGGTCCCGTTTGTGTTTACTTCGAAATTACTGGTCATGTCACCCGTGTCTGTCGCCGGCGAATGCGTGACGACCGTGCTAGTTACAGCCACCCCCGGCACATCGACATTTCCACAGTTCCACATTTCCGCATCGACATCGACATTTCCACCTTGTCTATGCCGCCCGAACTCCTGTCCACCGAGGTTCGACCGTCTGTGCATTGTGCCGCTGTTTCCCGTCGTGGCCTCGTGGCAGAGCGCCCGCCTCGCCTTCGGGAGGTGGTGGGTCGATTCCCGCCACCGGCCGGGTACCCACCGGTTTTCTCAAAAATGGGTACAAGCTATGGCCCGGCCTGGTGCTCGGCTTTCTAGGGCTGCATTGCTTGGGAAAGGAGCCTGCGCCTTCAAATCCCGTCACTGTGGGCAGAGAGTCGTGTAGATAAAACGTCCTTGAACCGAAGCGTGGCCTTGTGGTAGAGCATCCGCCTCGCATTCGGGAGGCGCTGGGTTCGATCCCCAGTGGCGCCGGCTACCCACCGGTTTCTTTAATGGGTACAAGATTTCCCCTGGCCTGGTGCTCGGCTCTTCTAGGGTGAAATGCTTGGGAAAAGGGTCTTAGACCAAACAGTTGACTTGACGGATGAGTGATAAGTTCCCCCGCCAAGCAACCATAAGTCCGCCTCGTGCGGCATAAGCCCAATTTGTGGCCCTTTCTTTTTTTTCTCGCAAGTCAGACAGCCGGAAAAACCGCCATGTCTAGTCAGCTGTGATACTCTGAAGTTTTCGCTTCGAAACGATGGATCGCTTACAGTGTTTGTCTTGAGACACGCTGGTTAGAGCGTACGAGTTTTGAGTCGCAACTCCTCACTTTGCAGTGAAACACGAACCACCTTTGCAGGCTGAGTGCTCGAAACTAGGTTGCCCCCGTAGGGGCGCAGCGGGGTTTACGGAGCTTCCTCCAAGCGCACACCCCTGAAGAAGCCGGGGGGCCGGCCGGGGGTGGCTTGTACCCATTTTTACCGGTGGGTGTCCGGCGGTGGGTTTCGAACCAACCACCTCCCGCAGCCGAAGCGGACGCCCAGACCGTCACCTTTCCATCGCTGTTCATCGCCTCTTCCGTAGGTGAAACTGCACCGCCACCTCATCCTGGAAATTCTGCTCTGGCCCCGTCCAATATGTTGTTCGTAGAGGCTGAAGGAACTCTTGTGGAAGTACTAATTCATACCGGCACCACTCTGTCCGTTTTCAGATTTTACTTTTGTTTACTTTTGAAAACAGACCGTACTCCCTGCTTCGGTCCGCGTTTACGTGCTGCTAATAAGGCTCCAATACATTCTTCTTGATAGTGTGCCGCTAGCATCACTATCAATGGCATCCGACATCGCATCGAACTCGGCGTGCTGTCTTCCTGTGCTTATCAGCTCTTTCTCGGCTGGGATTTTCTTTCATCGGTGTCCGCTGTCTATACCTGCCGCCAACCATCCGTCGAGGTTACTGAAACCGCAAACTGTGACCTGTCTGACCGGACGTCTCACCTCTTGGTTACAGCCGCTGACCATGTCCTCTATCCTGGCTGCGACGATGTCATTTCAGTTTTCTCCACCTACATCGCCGATGGGGACGTGGTAATTGTACCGAGCCCGCGCTTTCTGCCGTCAGGAATTTTTATTGTTACTTTGCTTCTTCCTTTTTCACGCTGTTGGTTTCTACTGGCCGCCTAGAACACTGCGCTTAGCCTATCCTTCTGCGCCAAAGGTCTACTGTCGCTTCAATTGCCAGCGCTCAGCCGATGACGCTTGTCGTTGTTGTTGTTGTTGTCCTCATGCTTTACAAAAGCGCGCAACCAGCTTCCTCCTCTGCTTCTTTTCGTCAGACACTTTCCGCTAATATCAGCTCTGACCTCAACTCAGACCAGGCACAACACTCTTAGAACTAAAGGAGTGCAGAGGAGTGCCCAGAACACACTTTGAAGGAGTATTCGCTTGTCCCATATTCCACTCCTTTTTCCTGAATAAAATTACTCCCTCTGGACAAAGAGTGATCCAACACCTACTCAAGGAGTACTGTACTACTCCTGCAATAGAGTACAGGCACTCCTCCGAGGGAGTAAAGCTACCACATTGAAACAGCATCCTACTACTCTTTCAGGTAGAGTTCCAGGACTCCGTTTGTTAGAGTGACTATACTCCATCAAGGAGTATCAGCCCAGATCTTATTTTACTCCTTCAAAAGGAGTTTCACGTGTTTTCAATGTATCCTACTAATTTTCTCATTTCACATATTCTTCAGAGCAAGTTGGTCATATGTTTTGCAGGATCCACCTGCGCTACATCTACAAAAGAGTAATGAGCAAAAGGGATTATAATCTTTGAGTAGAATAATTTTTGCTCAAACAACTACTTTATGGCTACACTACAGTTATCACATTAGTATGGTGCTCTGTCTGCGTTGGGAATAACAATGGTTCAAGAAATAATGACACAAATGTACAACACTGATAACTTTTATTTCTCAGGTCATTGCTGTGATTGCTGTGGCTGCCCAAAACACGCTCGGGAGGCGCTCGCTAGGATCAAGCCCCATTAGTGTCTCAAGCAGCAGACAAGCCCGATTTGTTTTTGGGGTGTACTTGACATTAAATGCCAAGAACACTGCCAAAAGCAAAGTAAACCCATCTACCAAATCCACCGCAGTGAGCTGTAAGCGCTCAAAAGAAACTAAGATGCTGGATGATGCCGTAGCTTGCTCGGCTGAGTGAAGGAGCTTTGGCTATGCGTGCATTTCTCCGGGTGCCTGCAAACATGAATGAAACTAATGCAAGTAAGAGTCAATTCCAATGCCCTTTTCATACTATCCTGCATATAACCCCATGAAAAAAAAAGAAAGAATACAACTAGAATGTACTGATAGTGTGTGTCATGTCGCCACTAGTGTGTACCTATATTGTGACCAAGTGCAGACACCTTTCATTGCAAACCTTCATTCAGAGCTACAATTTTATGAAGCACAATACAATTCTCTATGCTAGTCCTTTCAAAAGCTGTGTGCATGTAAAACAAGCACACATTTACCAAATGAAAATTTTAACATAAGCAAGCTCTTCTGCAAGTATCATGATCAGCCTGACTACGCCCACTGCAAGGCAAAGGCCTCTCCCATGTTCTCCAATTAACCCTGTCCTTCGCCAGCTATGTCCACCGTGTTCCTGCAAACCTCCGCCCATGGAACTTTTTGCTGCTTCCTGCTACGCTTGCCTTCTCTTGGAATCCACTCCGTTACCCTTAAGGACCAGCGATTATCTTGCCTTCGTCTTACATGCCCTGCCCAAGCACCCTTTTTTCTCCTGATTTCTACTAGTATGTCTTCAACCCGCGTTTGTTCCCTCACCCACTCCGCCCGCTTCCGATCTCTTAACGTTACGCCTATCATTTTTATTTCCATACCTCGTTGCGTTGTCCTTAACTTAAGCTGAACCCTCTTCGCTAGCCTCCACGTTTCTGCCCCATAGGTGAATACCGGTAGGATACAGCTGTTGTATACTTTTCTCTTGAGGAATATCGGTAAACTGCCATTCATGATCTGAGAGAACCTGCCATATGCACTCCACCCCATTCATATTCCTCTAGTTATTACCCTTCATGATCCGGATCAGCGGTCACTACCTGCTCTAAGTAAATGTATTCCCTTATCACTTCCAGTCATTTCTAAAACCACACCTATTGTGCTTGACGGTTTCTTGTCACATAATACATTGTGCAGTTTAAAATATAGGGTAACCTTGAATCGGGAAAAAACACTTAAACCAATGACAGTTTTCTTGCTGAAGAGAAATGGCTGTTGTGGAATGAAGATGATGATTCAGCACCGCCACCAACGACGACGAAGCGCTAGCGCCGCCCGTGAAAGGCTCGTGCTGGAGAACTGCCGCTTGTGTGCCGGGCTCTCGCCTCGCTGGTTCCTAGACGACTTGCGCCCAGGTCTTCGTTGCCGGCGCTTCAACGTGCCAATAAACCACTCTTCAGTTGCAATTCCTGTTTCTCAGATACCATTAACTGAATTTCATGCTCTAAAATAGTGAAGGAAAAATTCAAAATTTTTCATCTCAAAGAGGCAGACAACAAATTTCAGTTTGGTTTGGGTTGGTTTATGGGGTTTAACGTCCCAAAGCGACCCCGGCTATGAGAGACGCCGTAGTGAAGGGCTCCGGAAATTTCTACCACCTGGGGTTCTTTAACGTGCACTGACATCGCACAGTACACGGGCCTCTAGAATTTCTCCTCCAAAGAAATTCCAGCCGCCGCGGCCGGGATCGAACCCGCGTCTTTTGGGTCAGCAGCCGAGCAAATTTCAGTTGCACATTTTTTTTTTTGTTTTTAATGATGCATAAGGCATTACTATGCACGGATAACCACACAGTATTCGCCTATGACTGCTAAATAATTTGTAATTAAATATCTTCTCTCTCCTGCTTCACTTTTAAAAACTGAGCAATGGCAATGACATCAAAGGTCAGTATAAGCCAGGGGAGGCATGAGGAAAACTGCAATATAATTGCGGCTTCGTCATTCATTGTGATTCCGACTCTTAAGGCAGGCTGGCTTCAGCATTGTAACTAATTAAAACGATGAAGTAGCGATATCGTAGCTTTTTTGTGCCTTCCATAACCTATACTGAACATTGATGTCATAGCAATTGCTATGCTATTGAAACAGGGAAGAAAAGAAATCTGGTTGTAATTATTTAGCGATTGGAGACGAATTCTATGCAACAATTCTATGTATACGAATGCCCAGCACGTCGCTACAAAGAACACACATAACCAAAAATTTAGTGTTTATACTCATTTAAGGTAATACTACTTCCCACGCAAGAACACGACAGCCATGTGTAAACTTTTTGCTTTCATAGTAATAAAATCTATCCAACGACAAGTTAGGCGCAGCATGTCTGCTCTTTATAAATATGCAATACTGACAATGTTTGACACTAGCATTTGGCATGAACGAGATAACTGTGATTACTTCGCACATTACGTGCCAGTCCATACTATTATGCACAATTTAGATTTGCAAATGTAATGTGTAATTCTCTATGACTGCCACGTTAGTGCAGTGCAAACCAATGAAGTTGTCTTGCATTTGCAATGTTCTCACTACTTTTATGCAACACTGATCACTTCAGTATATCTGCATCGTTCTGTTAGACGGCCACGGGATAGCTAGAATGAAGGCTATTTTATGCGGTGGAAACCATTGACTAGACAACAAAGAAGAAAAGCCTCAACTACTGTCCTGGTGCTGGGACGTCTAATAAGAGCTCAGAAAGACTCGGTTTCAATACGCCAAACCCTCCGCATAACATTACCCTGTGCGAAAATACCCCACCCCACCCTAGCTTAATTTCTGTCCACATGCACCAAGGCTCACTGCACCTGTTATAAATATTTCCCTAAATATTGCAATCAAGCTGCCCGTGTATGCATAGGCTATCTGTGCATGGAGAAAGAAAGAAGTTGTTAGGAATGTTTCACACCAAAACAGAAAAAAAGGCAGCCTGTTTCTCAGAAACAGCTAAGAGCATGAAATGGTGTGTCCAAAAAGATTAGGCTGCTTTGTACTTATTTATGACAACGAGAACTGTCAGAGCTGCACTTTCAAAAATTCAGGAGCTTTGCGCACAAACGTAGCTTCCGTATGCACGTCTTGCAGCACCAACGCTTCCGAATTGAAACGACCGATGAATATGCACAGGAAAAAGCAAATAGAGAGCGCTTGAATTTAAAAGAAAAGCTACCTTGCACAATCAGAAATTTCGCGACAGAACCTTCCAAACAGTGACGTGTACTGGTTGCGGTATACCGAATATATACCTAGCAAATAAGTGTGCGCTTTGTTAACGAGCGGGATTCTGTGGCGGCAATGCTACAGCTCCAATTCGGAAAACCTAACGCTGCAAAAATTCAGTTTTCAAAATACGTGCGAATGCACGATACACTTTGGCACGCATTTAGAACTTTCAGTTGTGAAACACAGACAACGAATCTTGTGTATGCGTCTTCCTTGGCTGGTAAAAAAATTCTTCTATAAGTCTCCAGTTTGCCTGTGTACTCCACAAATTCTAGGATCCCTGTCCGCTACATGTCAAATTTCACTGAAGCGAAAGTAATACAACCGACAGCTGATGATCTGCTAGGGCAACAGGATTTCAAAAGTTTGAGAAGGGCAGTGGGAGTCCAATCCAGGTGGAGTAGTGAAATTTGACTAGTAACAGACAGGGATCCTCCAATCTGTGGAGGACACCGGCAAATTGGAGACTTACGGAGGAATTTTTTTACCCGCCAAGGAACACGCTTACACAAGAGAGAACCACAGAGGACTACGGCTTTTACCAGCCCTTGTCCTGTGCGGTTCTCTCTTGTGTATGCGTCTTTTTTGGCTGGTAAAAAAATTCTTCCATAAGTCTCCAATTTGCCTGTGTCCTCAACAAACCGCAGGATCCCTATCCACTACTAGTCAAATATTTCAACTTCACCTGGCTTGGACTCCCACCGCCCTTCTCTGTGGAGAAAGGGTGACAGCAGCTGGCAAAGGACAAGGTTAACTGCAGATCAACTGGGGAAGCATTATCCTGCACTGATTTTGACGGCAGGTTCACAAGACAAACAAAATCAACTCGAGGAGCGGGGTGCACATAATGCGACTGAATGTCAATGGCCAGTGAAAATGGCACCAGCACTGTGGAATGCACATGCAGAAAACGAGACGCATTTTTTTGTCAACTTTGAGTAGCAGTCTACTGCACTTTTAAAGAGCAAAGCTCTCAAGTATGGCAACATTGGCACTTTTTGTTTTACTGGGGTGAGGGTCGTCGTGAGGGTTGAAGTCCATATTTCTTTTCCATCCACTGTTTTAATTGCGAGCTATGTTTACCTAATAGGGGCTGGGCATCTAACATCACCGTTATTTCTTTGCAGCAGTTAAAACTATACAGCATACATTTTATAACATGCTTAACGAATTTTTGGGAGCAGCATGCTTTTACCCTTCTACTATTTGTTGCTACTGAATCAGTTTGGCGTTGACAAAAGATCTGTAATAAGGAGTAATTACTCATTGACATCCACTCGAGCACAGCCAAATGGCTACAAAGGAAAGCTATACAGCTTTCACAGAAACTTCGTAGTTAAAGAAAGATTCGTCCTGGTCCGGTGTTCGAACTCAGAACCACCACTTCCCTGGAGCAGTCGCTCTACCAATTCGTCCAACCTGGACGGCAAGCTTATGGTAGGGCGAGAGCGAAGTGATCAATAACTCGAGTGGGAACTGTGTTGGTCCAATATTTTAGGACCCCTAAAACATTGGACAAACTCAGTTCCCGCTTCATGTTACCTCTAAAACATTGGAAAAACTGAGTTCCCGCTTCATGTTACAATACTGAGCGATATTTTCGTCTATACACCAGAAATACCGGTAAAGCATCATGATAGAACATAATGTTTTTTAAAGGGATAAAGGAATATGTTCGCCCTTTCAGAGGGCACATATGCATAAGAGGCAACATGTGTGAAATAGTCACTGCACCTGAAGCAGTGTAAACTCCATTATGTTAACAGCGACTATTTAATACAGATCATGCAATTACATTCATGTAATTCAGGATCAGATTCATGTGATTATACAGGGAGCTACTGCTGCTAAGTGCACGTAGAGCTCTGCATGCATTTCTAAACCCGGCTGTGAGCCTATGTCTACGAAATTTTTCTAACTAGGCAGGTAAGGTATGCATCACTGGAAAACAATACCTACCACAAACAGCTGAGGAGAGATAGCACAGCCAAAAGCTGGAAGCACGAATGGCGCAGCAGATACTGGCAGCTGGCCACTGCAAATAAATATGTCAGAGCAACTGTTGTCAGTGGCCGTAACAATGTCATGAATGACAAGAGAAGAAATTGTCTACTGCTTCATAAATTAGAATAAGGTATTAACATAGGAAGACAAAAAGCAATGAGATGGCCCATGACAAAAGAAATGAACAGATTGTATGTGATGCACCGATATACGTTTTTTCAGTAGATTTACATGACAGTCACAACCGCATAGAAAGATGAGCAGGCTGGAATAACACTATTTTTATGCATGATGAAAAGAGCGTAACTATTCGAATATAGCATGCACAGGATTTAATTATTACTACTAGGGTGCTTTGCAGCAGCACCGAAGGTATTTTTAAATTGAACGTAGCGACCAGTAGACCCGTCTGCTTTGCACAAATGACGAGAGGATGGAAAAGGCATGCATTCATTAGCAAGAAGCACGATATCTCACATCACAGCATGAAACGAAAATTGGTATTGCATTTAACAAATCTGCACAGAAATAAAAACTGCCTAGTGGCAATGCAAGTAAGAGCAAGGGAAAAAAAATACCGAAGAAAACTGGTGAGTGTGGTGCAGGGAGGTCTGTGGGTAGGGTCTCGTGTCTGGGAATAGCTCCGAGCGCGGAGAATCGCCGGCAGCACAGCTGGTGGCAGTCAACCAAGAATAAATAAGAGAAAGTGAAAATCAATAACAAACCATCACCGATATAGCGAACGACTTGAAAGCGGGCCGCACAAACGAGGGATATAGCAAAAAGCTTGAAATCCTAAATAAGTGCGCAGTTGCATCCCAAACAGTTCTCAAAATCTGAAGGCGAGGAAGCATCGACACCTACACCTCAGGGCAGACGCAAGAACGATTTAACTTTGACATAATACTGTGTCAAATTCTGTTCCATGGGGAAGCACCGATAAAAATTTACAAATGACTAGGCAAGGGATATGCCCCAGCCTTTTACACGCGATCATTGTCCCCGAAAAAATTGTATGACAAATATTAAGGCGTAAGCACTAATCCGACGGGTACACACACTGAGCACTGTCTGTTGGCAGCTGGCCTAGCGCGAGTGCTCTGTCGCGCGGCACTGCCGCTCATCGTCATCTTCTAAGTAGCACAAATCAATCCGACGGGCACCAGCCGCGAGGCAACTCGACCGTTGTCAGTTCCCTTGTC
The DNA here is from genome assembly GCF_055824585.1 of Amblyomma mixtum. NCBI lineage: Eukaryota > Metazoa > Arthropoda > Arachnida > Ixodida > Ixodidae > Amblyomma > Amblyomma mixtum. The sequence continues at coordinate 170,762,532 of NC_143016.1, forward strand.
TGTCCGCAGCTGGCCTAGCAAGAGCGCTCTCTAACGTGGCACTGCACGCTCATCATCCTCTCCTACGTAGCACAAATCTATGCTATTGGAATGTAGTAAACATTGTCTGTTGTTTTTCGCAGCTCTAGCAAGCGACCGCATAACTCTGTTGTGATAACTGGTGGCATTTTTATTTACCGCGGCACCCGAGTACTAAACGCAGATAGAGACTATGGAGAAACAGTTGCCATGCGGCCTATACGCCCGTTCTTTTCTGGTAAATGCCGATTCACACGACGGTCAGTTCGCCCGCTGCCGCGGCCGACAGCGCGCCTCTCAATGTGGTGACGCATGAATACGTAGTGCGCGGGCCGCGGGCGAACGGACCGTCGTGTGAATCGGCCTTAACGCATTATAGCTGAGGCAACCGCACGCAGACTGCCTGCACTGCCATCCCTATATAGGCGCACACTAATAACGCGTGCGAATAGAGATGAGAAGTAAAGAAACGTACACGGGACTCACCGTTCAGACGGCTCATCAAGGCTTAGCAAAACCGCACATTCTTCTTCGTTGCCTCTCCAGATGACAAGAAGTCGTAGCGCTACCTTTCTTCACGGCTTTACCCGTTCAAAATCACCAGTGTTGACAGGGCGTAATTCTCGTCGTTGGTTTCCAAAACACACTTGTGTTCTTCATACACGTCCACCGCACGAGCACTCAAACAATGCTAGGAAAACCCAAATAACACAAAATGTGACGACGGCTGCAGTTTTGCTTCGTTGAAAAGACCTACAAATGCGCTTTTTTTATTACTAATATTTGAATTGTGTTCGCAACAAAAACAAATTATATTTTTTCATTTTGTTTCTTTATTAAATGCGAATACCAAAGCGCTTTTAGATACTTTTGCTGACATGTCGTTTGTAGAAGCTGCGATCCTGTGATCCCATCCCCGGGTGTCCTAGCAGACTACGGCGCAGACGACGCTGTTGACGGAATGCAATTTCGATTGACGGCAGCGAAAATCCCTTAAATGCGACAAAAAAGGCAAAGAAACGCACCGTATCGCAAACTGGTCCATATCAAGGATATATGTTCGACGCGAGCGGTAGGACAAAGAGCAGCTGCGATGCATTACTCTACGCGACACTGGCATGCTCGACGGAGATCTACATGAAACAGAGCTTAAATGTGACCCGTACAAGCGGATTACTGTGATATCAACTGCGTTACGGAACTACGACGATACTTGCTTCACACTTTAGCTTACATGCAACAGCGGCCTGAACTCGCCGCATCCTGTTCGAGTGTACTTTCACTAGCAAGAGCCCACATGCATGGAAGCCGACAGAAGCAACTGTCTTTTAGAGTTCAGATTGTTCCGAGAAATACGAGCAGCTTACTTTAGCACGTACTCGAATTCAAGTTCTCAGCCTGTGTGTCACGTACGGTGACGATGGCGTCGAGGACGAGCTTAAGAATCGCCTTAACGTGGCCGCAACGCAGCCGGTATCCCAAGCATTCGTGCGCTAATTGTTGTTCACCTGTACTGCGAACGTGCGCTCAGTCGCAGGCCAGCCGCTAGCTGCTCGATTTGCCAGCCTTGCGAGTACAATTCGCAAGTTTCTGAGCCAATATGTGAGCAAGCCGAGCTTTCAGCAATGACGCTGCTCGCGAGCGCGCCGCGCGACGAGCTTCGGCCTGCTCCCTGGCTGCCGTATTCGTAGCTAAGCCTAGGAGGTTTCACTTCGATGCCAGAGCTGAGAGCGCTTCGAAACTGGCTAGCGCTGAGGTGCTACTCTTTGCATTGTAAGTACGTTTTATTGTGAACTACGTCTTGTAGTGAAATAAAGATATGCTCGGGTCCACCCGAACGGTGATGATGGCGTCGAGGAGGAGCTTAAGAATCGCCGCAACGCAGCCGATATTCCATGCATACATGTGTGCTAAATTTGTTCACCTGTGCTGCAAACGTGGGCATAAAGGCTCGCTCAATCGCAGGCCAGTCGCTGCTCGATTTTCCAGCCTTGCGTGCGCGATTCGCAAGCTACGGAGCGAATCATTGAGCGAGCCGAGCTTTCGGCAACGACGCCGCCCGCGGTCGCGCCGGGCGACGAACTGTGCGCTGCTCGCTGGCTGCCCTTGTCGTCGCTAAACCTAGCCGATTTCACATAGATGCTGTAGCTGAATGCGCTTCAAAACTGGCCAGCACTTAGGTGCCACCCTCGGCACCGTTTTACTCTGAACCCCGCGTCATAGGGAAATAAATATATGCTCGGTTTCCGCGACCCCTTCAGGAGCGGAGCTATAGCAGAGGCCAGGCGAACTCCAGAGCAGCAGCAAAGCGGCTATGGGAGGAAATTTGCATGGCTGTTATCGCTTCTACCAACAACTCGACATTGGCTAATGATACTCTATCCCAGAGCTTTGGTCGTGAACAAACAATACCAGTGCATTTTTCTGACGCCGGCAGCCGGCATCCAGGCTGGCAGGCCGGCCCCGAGAAGCTAGCGCGCCCTTACGATTGTATGGCCGTGGCTCACATCAAAACCGCCACGATATTCTCCTCTTCGCTCAGGTTGTAGCAGAACATTGCTAATAACGAGGAACCAGACCACTTTAAAAGACCGAGCGCGAGGGCGCCGGAGCCTGGGCCAAAGCGCGTGACTGACGTCATTCCCGAGACCTCATTTCACGTGAGAATCAAACGAGCAGGCGACCCGCAGGTCACCCTTGTAGGTGTGAGGAACGGTGTCGTGGAGCTGCTGCCTGGTCGCATGCCCTTTGCTACTTGCAAGTGTGAATGGGCATTCAATGCCCGTTTGCAGTAGTGAGTCCCTTAGTTCACGTAGTTCACGTATACGTATGTATACGTATATAGTAAGTGCTTCCGCGAAAATACAGTTACACGCAAGTTTGAAGGAATGCATGGCGAGCGCTCTTGGCAAAATGAACAACGCGTCCTCGCTGTAGATTATTCTTTGCGGCATAAGAAAATAATACGAGTTGCTTGCTACGATGAGCAATGATATCTATTGTGCAGCCTGTGGAGCCGCATGAACGTTATCATTTGTTTGTTAATTCCTTTGGCGGAGGAGTAAAACAAGCACTGAACTCCCTTGGGGTATGCAGGAGTGGAAATGCCATTTTACTCTTTTGTCAAGAGGAGTGAACAGGACCTTTCACTCTTTCTCGTTTGTAGAGAGAGTAGATTGAGACCTGCAGGAGTAGCGAGGCTCTTTTACTCTTAATGCAGGAGTAGCAGTTCTTAGAGTGAAGCCTTGGTCGCCGTCTTGAAGAAGCACGCCTATTCCTTTGACATACATTCTGCACTTTTGGGCCAAACATGTGCAACTATCTATCGCATCGAAACTGACGGCTCTGGTACTGTTCGTGGTCGCCCGTACCGAGTGTCTAGTTCCGAGCGCCAGATTATCCAGACCACTGACATGTTTAATCGTGAAATCATACGTCCTTCGTCCAGTCCTTGGTCCTTGCGAGTCGTATATGTTCAAAAGGATGATTCGGTGCGTTTTTGCCTGATTGTCGTGCCCTGAGCAAGATAACTCGCGAGGAAGTATGTCCACTTCATCGCATTGACGACGCCCTCGACTGCTTACAAGGGCCGAATTTTTACTCAATCTCGACCTGCGATGCAGTTACGGATAAATTACTATGCATGAACATGACAAACAAATGACATCCTTCACTACACCGGAGGAGTTGTACGAATTCAGCGTTTTGCCTTTTGGGTTGTGCAGTTCTCCCGCTACGTTCGAGCGCGTGATTGATACAGTTCTCCGGGCTTCAAACTAAAAACTTGGGTTTGTTGCCTGGACGATATCGTCATCTTTTTGTCAACCTTTCCTGACCACCTTAAACCCTTGGATTAAGTTTTAACCGCGCTTGCTGGGGCTGGCCTTCAGCTCAGTACTAAAAAAAGTCGCTTTGCCTCCAAATTTAATAAAGTGCTTGGCCACGTCGTCAGCAAGGATGCAATACGGCCTGACCTCGATTAAACTGCGGCTGCTCTGCATTTCCCACATCCGCCCAATGCCAAAGAACCACGCAGTTTTCTTGGACTGGGATCCTACTTTCGTCGCTTCATCCTCAACTTCGCGTCTGTCGCGTCACCTCTACACAAATTCCTGACTACCGCAACAAATTTGGTCTGGTCTGCCGATTGCGAGGCACCATTTCGATAACTTAAACAAGCTCTGGTGTCCAATCTCGCACTCTGCCATTTTGATGAGTCTGCTTCAACAATTCCGCACACTGACGTCAGCTGACACGGTTTTAGCGCTTGTTGTTGACTAGGTTGTTAACTACGCGAATCGTAAGCTGACTCCAGCAGAGCAGAACTATACCATCATCGAATAGGAGCGCCTTGCTGTCGTCTGGGCGGTTCAAAAAGTTTCGCCCCTATATGTACGGCAGTCACTTCACGATCGTAACTGATCTATATGCTCTCTGCTGGTTGTCCTTAAAATACCTGTCTGGGTGGTGGATTGGGCGCATGATGCTCCACCTCCAAGAATTCGATTTTCCCATCACTTACAAATCTGACAAACAACATAAGGACGCCGACACTCTTTCTCGCTGTCCACTCACTTTGCCGCCGCCCCCAACCATGTCTTCTCCTTCCTCTCCAGGCCGTCCTGCGGATACTCCGTCTAATCCCTTGGCAATCGCCCCCATTGATTTCGTCTCCCCATCCATGCCCGGAGATCTCGACTCCCAATAGCAGACCCCTACTTACTATCGAGAGGTCATCGATCGCCTCACCGATGCTACGCAGCCTCCGAACGCGCGACTGCGCCGCCAGCTTACCAGTTTCACAATACAGAATGGAACGGCCCTTTGGCACTATTACAACCCTCTCGGCCACTCCTGCATTACTGTTGTTGTCTGTTCACAGCATCGTCAGCTGTTGCAAGCGTTCCACGACGATCCGACCACTGGTCTCCTGGGCTTCCAGAACACCCATGACCGCGTTTAAAGCATTTACTTCTGGCCGACCTTTCTACCAGCGTTGTAAAATACTTCGCCTCCTGTTTTCTCTGTCAGTATCGTGAACGGTCAACGTCTTCTACTGCAGGCCTCCTACAACCTCTTCTTTGCCCATTCACTCCGTTCGACGCTGTCGGCATCTACCTATATCGACCTCTGCCGTTGAACCTGCGGGAATTTGATGGATGGTCACCGCCCTGGATCATCTCGCCAGATACGCAGAAACTGCTGTTTTTCCTTCCGCTTCGGCTGCAGAGATCGGGCATTTTACCTGCACGCCACTCTTCTGCGCCACGGAGTCCTTCGTGCTCTTATCGGCGATCGTGGTAAGGCTTTTGTCTCTGCCGTCTTGGAGCAAGTTCTTCATGCTTCGAATACCACCCACAAAACATGTTCTTGTCACCCCAAACAAATTGCCTCACACAACGCTTCGATAGGACCCTTTCGGACATGCTGTCCACTTCCATGCAACCTGACCACACCAACTGGGACTCCCTGCTCCCATTTGTTGCCTTTGGCTACAATACTGCGCTGCAAAAGACAACCAGTTACACTCCTTTTCTCCTTGTATAGGGCCAATGCCCTACCTTCGCTATGGAAGCATCTTTCTTCTCCGTCCCCGTGCCCTCTTCAGAACCCTACCAACAACAATTTACTTCGCTCATAGCCCACTGTCGCGAACTTGCGTGATTGAACACAGACTGCTTGCCAGGCCTCCGGAAAACGCAGTTATGACCTTACCCACAGTGCAGTTTTTTATTCCGCCAGTGATGAAGTTTTATTCTCGACACCCGTGCGCACATCAGGTTATCGTGGCACCGGGATCGTCGTCCACGTGTCGCGCCTTAAGCCCATCGCCTGTCATCACTCTAACTCGTAATCAGGATGGTCGCTTTCTTCCGGGGGGGGGGGGGGGGGGTGCAATCAGTGTAAGCAGTCTGCGTGAACCTCATCTTCATTTGTCTATATTCATCATCTTCCACATTCATCTTCGTCGCGAACACCATTCCTGCGAGTGGCAGTAAAGCCTGCTCCGGGTGTTCTCAATCTCACAATACACTCATGCAAAATGACTTACGTAAGCAGACGCTTCATGCCCGTGTTGCTTGTCTTCGTGAAGGAATGAAGGTTTCCTTGTATTCCGCTGTGCGGGTGCAATTCTGGGAATTCTGTCTGTATGCTCGCAATGAGAAGTTTTTTTAAGAAAGGGGTGAAGAAAACGAGGCCGCCTACATTCTTTATCAAGAAAAACTTTTAGGCTTCGAGATAAGGTGCCTGCATTTTAAAATACAGGTTTGTGTTACTAGTATTCATTTATAGGTAGAAATATGCAGGCTAATGAAAAAGGTTGCAACTCAAATTGAGCCCAACGCAGCCAGGCCCCGAAAGCAAAACTAAGAGATAAGAAGAGGGCAGAATGGGATAGGAAATAAATGTCAGTTAATGCCACCTTAGTTCAGGTTAAGAAGAAGAAATGAACCTTTGGCTGTGCATGCAATGCGAAGGCAATGTAACCGATATTGATGAGTGGTCATGGACTGAATTTCAAGAGAACGCAAGCGTAGCAGGTGAGGCAGAATGTCAGGTAGGTGGATGAAATTGAGAAGCTTGCTGGGATCAGATGGCCGCGGCAGAAGAACTTGGTTAACTGGAGAGATACGGGATAGGCCCTACTCCTGCAGTGGGTGAGGTTAGGCTGACGGTGATGATGATGATTGCAGATACCCGTATTTTACATTAACACTCACCAAAAGGCTCATTTCATATTGTGGAGATGGGATGCATCACTATTTTATTATTTTATTATTAGTACCTCAAATGCCCCTTGGTGTGGGACATTACATGAGGGATGGGCATAATGTTCAACTGAAGAGTGGTTCGATGGCAGTCTTGAAGGAATGTGGTTCGGAGTGGTGCACAGCGTCGACAGGCAGTTTGTTCCAGTCTCGAGCGGTCTGAACAAAAAACGAACGAAGATGGGCTGTGGTCTGTGCTGGGGGCGGATAGACGGCTTTAGGATGGCTGGCGCGGCTTGACTGTCGATGAAGTCGTAAGATTGCTGAAACATTGAGTGGCGTATGGTAGAACTTGTGAAAAAGGCACAGCCTGAAGATGCAGCGTCCCTTTTCAAGATTAGTAAGATTAGCCCGTGATTTGAGTGCAGTGACACTGGAATGATAGGAGTAGTCTGAGAAAATAAACCTTGCAGCGCGATTTTGTACAGCTTCGAGGGTGTTAGAAAGATTAGCTTGATGGGGATCCCAGACTGAGCATGCGTATTCTATTTTAGGTCTGATAAATGTAAGATAAGTAAGTGTTTTCACGGATGCAGAGGCTAGGCGCAAGTTTCGACGGAGGCAACCAAGAGTGCGATTGGCTTCGTTAGTAATGTTCATTATATGCTCTGACCTGGTTAGTGTATCTGAAAGGGTGACGCCAAGGTATTTGTAAGAGTGGACAGATGAGATTACCAAGCCACAAATGGTGTAACTTGATGCCTGATAGTTTTTCCGACGGTTAAAGGAAAGCAAAGACGTTTTCTTAGTGTTTAGGCACATTAACCATTTGTCGCACCAAGTTTGAATTCGTTTAAGGTCATCCTGTAAAATTCTAGAGTCAGAGGTAGTGTGGATGGGGCGATAAAGTACGCAGTCGTCTGCGAAAAGGCGGATGTTAGAGGATATGTTACTAGGCAGGTCATTAATATAAATTAGAAACAGCAATGGTCCGAGTACTGTACCTTGGGGGACTCCGGAGAGGACTGGAGAAAAAGACGAGGAGCGGTTGTTAGCGTACACAAATTGCTTTCGGTTCGTAAGGAAATTAGAAATCCAATCTAATACAAAGGGGTTAATGCACAATCTTGAGAGTTTAAGTAGTAGTCTCTGATGGGGAACTTTATCGAAGGCCTTTTCGAAATCTAAGAACAGCGCGTCTACAGGTATGTTGAGGTCTAGGTTAGAGCTTATGTCATTTATGAATGAAGCTAACTGTGTATCACATGAGAGGCCCTTGCGAAAGCCATGTTGTCTAGGATTGAAAAAATTAACAGATATTGGAATGGTGCGCCATTGAATGGAATGAAAGTTGTTTTTGGTTCTTCTGTAATCGCTTTCTGGGAATTCTGACGGGACGCTTTTTGATGATTGAAACTTTTCTCTAATGAGAAAAAAATCTTCATGAGCCGCTTACGTTCCTTGATCAAGGCACATATTTCGCTTTTGAGGTAAGGTATTTTGGTTTCAGTACTTACCAAAGCCAACATTTTTCAGTGGAGATGGGATGCAGCTATAAGGCACTATTTCTGTAGATGCTGATCAAGAATATGGTGGACAATGCAGTGATGTATAGTCAAGTAGAATCAGCTGCGCAGTTCCTCCGATTTGAATGCCGTAAAACGGGCATATAAGCCTTCAGATACGAGAAAAGATGGCGCAGAAGCAGCTCATCAACCCACGTGACTACCGATCGCTTGAGGAGAAGACGAAGAAAATGTCCTTCGCAGAGGGCTCCTTGCACAATACAGAAGATAAGTCTTATTACAGTCGTGACGTCTCTTCGGCGCAAGTACAATACGAATAACTGATCGCAAAGGTAAAGCTGAAGATGCATCCGAAGATATCCTTTCATCGGAGACCAAGTGCTCCAGCAACGCCAGGTACAGCAGCGGAGACCCCAAATCCAAGAGCGTGGTTGCGACCTCGGCAGAACGTCGTCCCAAAGGGGAACGTGAACGGCGAAGATCGACGAAATGCTGGCGGCACGTGCAAGCCATTACCGCACTTCGAGTCGAAGGCAGCAAATGAACGCCACTTAACCACAGCTTTTCCTCGCCGCAAGGTATCAACGTGTCTGCAACCAAACTGTGAACTGGATCATCCTGTGGGAGCCTCCCGACGGTCGCAGTACCATTTTGGCAAGCGGAACGCACTCGCCCAGCATATCCAGCATAACCAGCTGCGGCCAAGAATGCCAGCGCCAGCAAGGGGAAAGTGCTCCCAGAGACCATTGTTAATCTTCAAGGAATCCCCACAAACCAAGCCCCAAGGTGTGGAAAACTCGGCTACGCCTAGTCAGCAGAAATATTCGCCTCTTCTGGAGCGCAACGTCGAATCGAAAAGCGGCGCTTCCGGCGGCCTCCAGGCTTTTCCTGGCAACCCGCGAACGAGTGCGATTCCTGGATCACCACAGCTCAGCACGAGGCACAACCCCAATGACTCATCGCACATCAGATTAGGCACCATGAATACTTCTCTGCCTGAGAGTCTTTTTAATCCTGTTGGGGCTGCACCACAACCCACCAACATCAGTTGGCTGGAGGCACCGATGGCTATTGGTATGGGTCATCGTGATGGCACCAGAGCCCAGTATGGACTGTCTCCAAAGATACAGTACTGGCGCATGGACTCTGAAATGCCCACGCCGCGGCCTCACGGCACCAACCCGCTTCTTGTCATGCCGGTCTGGCACAACGCGGGTCGTGACAGGGAGTGCATGAAGCTGGCTGCCGATAACGAGGCTGCAGGAGGCTCACGACACAAAGGTGCATGGAAACAGCCTTCGCAGAGTTCGCAGCGTCCGGTGAGCCTTTACGTTATTCTGATTGCCCTGTGCGGGCTTACGTTCGCTGCGCTGTGGCTAGGATTTGGCCAGCGACGAGGCACTGTCGACAATGCCGAGGAGGATAACGTCACAGCCCGAGGATCTTGGACTTTGCCGCTGCTCGCACCCACAAGGCAGGCGGCTACAACACGTTTTGTCCCCTCTGAAGATTCGGTGGAGGGCACTTCTACCAACGACTTGCAAGGCCGTTTTGAAAAGCACGAGGAGACGACTAGACCTTGACCCTTTACTAAGTTCGGCTTGATGAGTGTGATAACTTAATGCTTACTTTATCAGAATTAAACGTGCTGAAGAAATAACCAGACACACGGTGTACTCACGATTTTCGTAGCATGTTTTCATACATGCAACATGGGAAACGACCATGGCTCAAGGTTGATGTACAGCCTTTGTCATAAGTTTAGAGCCCAGGGGGTTTGCTTCTGGGCCACACTGCTTTGCTCGTAATGCGCGCTCAGCGTCCCAAATCTCCTGAAGGTAAGAAGATTTTTCGTTCTGCTCCCTCCGATGTGTACGACTTTCATGAGTGCTACAGGAGCGCCACAATAGTGCTTTGAAGCAAACCCCCTGGGCTCTAAACCTTTGACAAAAGCTGTACTGTGCTTGCAATAAAAAGCTGAGACAAATTCTGATTGTTTTTTACAGGGATCGTTGCGGGAAAAAGTTAACTTTTTGAAAACCCTTTGCACATTTCGGAGAGACACCTTCTCTGCAGAGCGAAAAGTTCCCTTGGCCCCCTATTTACACTGTGTTCGCAATGAGATAGCTTTACCAGCTGTTGATGCTTACACATCGCGCTCTATGTCCTTCTTTCATGGCTATATATGCGGAGCTCTGCATGACTGTTTGCACACAACCAAACATTTGTTGGGGTAATCTAGCTGATAGTTATTGATTCCGCGCAGCTGTCTACAAGTGCCGACAAAGATGCAATTAAGATATATCGAAATATATAGTTGCCACGTCACTAGCGGTCATAAAATATATGTGAAGAAGGACTAATTTTTTTTCTCTGTTAGGCTTCTAACGTTACCGTATTAAAAGGCAATCACCATGGTGACAGAATTTGCCATAAGAGCAAAGGTGCAGCGTCTTGGCAAAACTGCTCTTCAGTCATCCCTGGCAATTTGAACATTTGGCGGGTATGTGCATGCAAAGCACAGGGTATTCTGCAGCAGCATGCACCTGCGAAGCAGTGGCCCATGCACATCTCGACTGCTCTCTAGAAGAGTATATCTCTAAACGATATCTCCGTGAAAAGCAACCGCTCACATTCCCAGAAGATTTGGGCAGATTTAAAACGGCGTGTGAACATATGTCTCATGTTCCTTATTGATGGAAAAGTGCATGGGAAAAATGGGAATGCAAAAAAAAACTGAAAAAGTGCTTACGAAACAAAATCTCGCATTTTTGTTAGTTACAGTAAGCAGTTAAAAATTCATAAGAATTGGGTTATGAATATCGCCATATCCCTCGCAGCCAGATTGCTATTTGTTGTAAATTAAAAGAGGAAACTCAAACAAGAAGCATAAGAACAACAACAATTCAAAGAAAAGGAGCATTCAGACGCAGCGAGTGAGCACATATGTCTCTTGGCAGCTGATATGATACAGTACTTTTCGCAGAACTGGATGATGTCATCTGAAGCAGAGCGGCCCGTGCGCGCTGACATCGGCAGAACGTTAACATGGTGGTATACTAAGGACCTAGCTGGTATTTCATAGGCTTTCATACGCGCCCACTGATGCCCACTAATGACTGAGCCACATGACTAAAGCATGCTTTCCGGCATCAGAGAGGTTTTCACTAAGGCTGTAACTAACGAAACGCTTGAATTACAAAGTTTGAATATTAAATAGGGTAATTAGCTACTCTCGACATGACGTTTATTTCAACTAAATTACTAACTCGCATGTTCTAGCTGTGTCTTTGTACAAGTATCACTGTTATATCTTGTTGTACTGTAAGTTCCAAGCACAAATGATCATATCCTTTTCAGAATATTAGTGCCATGGACAAGTGACCTTGAAGAAAGTGGTTGCTTCGATTACATATCCTAGAAGGGTTAATTTTCGTATATTTGAATTGTCTCTGCATATATTTCTCTTTTTTAAGGCGGAAGCCTTTAATGCCTCATCATTATAAGCAGTAGTTCTTGACAGAATTGTCACGCTTTTCAATTGGTCGATATGGACTTGACGTCACAGTGCGCGAATTTCAAACGGGGCCGATTGTATTTTGGGTAGTAACTATGAAACCAATTAGAGGGCGTTATAGTGATTCTCCAAGTAAAATAAATAAAGAACACCGAGTAGGAAATTTGTAAAGTTGGGGAATCGAACGACGGTTTCCGGAGTGGGAGACGAGCACGCTAACCACTCCGCCATGCAAGCTCGATGGTTTGGAATGAAAATAAGGCACGTCCAGTGAATAAGGTGTCTTCGTTCACTCCCATCTTCATTCCTTCCCTTACGGCGTCGTTCAGGTGTACACCGAGACATGCGAGATATGCATTTCCTTTCCTCAAAAACCAGTTTACCGGCGAGCAAGGCGAAGAGCCGAACGGGCGATGGTGTTCTTTGGACTCCTTGGCAGCGGCCACCCTTCCACTCGTTCCACTCTTAGAGGCGAAGCTTAACATCTTAACCACACATCAGTGACACAAGCAGCAACACCGCGCTTAAGGCTTTCGCCTCACCGCACTTTAGGTCAACAAAGTGCCCCCCTGAATTTTTACCCGCAATGGCCAGTGAGTTTCCTTATTTTTCACTGTACGACTGCTGACATACAAGGGGGCATTACCTTTGAAGCTGTCGACAGCAAGGCTTTTTCTCGTCATGTTCAGTTTTGTGCACGAAAGCTGGAATAAATTGAAATTTCAATTGAAATCAATTAAAATAAATTTTCACTTACCTCAGCTCCCAATAAAATTGCGGACCAAATTGCTTATTTCAGTGTTGTTCTTTCATTCCGTAATTTCCTAATTTATGTCTGCCAGCTTAGTTTGAGAAAAAATTACACTTGCTAAACTATGGTAGAGAGAGGGTGCGGTAGATGGTCCTTGGCGATCACAAAATGAACAAGGGAGGGGGAAACCTCAGTTTGCTAGAGCCAACGTTTCGACAAGGGGACTTGTCTTCGTCTGGGCCCAGACGAAGACAAGTCCCCTTGTCGAAACGTTGGCTCTAGCAAACTGAGGTTTTCCCCTCCCTTGTTCATTTTGTGATCACTTGCTAAACTAGGTAACCACTTCCATTAATGGCCTGTTAACGCCCATGGGCTGGTCACTAAATACTGGCTTCATTGTGATAAACTTTCCGAAAGCCTTCGAGGAGGTGCTTGAAGCTTCCTATTTAAAAAGCTGAGTAACCTTAACATTGATGAAAAAATTCTAACTGAATAGAAGGTTCTTTCTTTACATGTTATGTTCTACGTAAATATGAAGACTGTCGACTGTCAGTTGCCCAAGGGATAGTGCTCCGTGTCCTTCGCGAGGCTAACGATGCAGTCACTACTGTTACATCCACCATAAAGCAGTGGGCTGACTACCGTGTGCTTGATCCATGAGCGATACATGGCCCAGGGACAGTGCTGTCCGGGGTGTGCCGTCTTTGATGATGTAGTCGAGGTGACGAAAGGAAGGGGGCCAGCTTTCGTTATGATATGCCTGAACAGGGCAGGACGTAAAGTCAGGCTATGTTTTCTGTACACCTGTAATGCCAGAGTGTGCCTCTACTTACACCGAAAGTATTCACAAAGTATGGAAACCCATTAAAACCAGCCTAGGATTATTTTACGTAAAGGCTTCCATGATTAGTCCGAAATTGTTTACATAGGTAGGTGTGGCATACAACGCTGTTACCTGTGAAGTAACCTAAGGTCTGCTTTTGATGGTACAGAACTACATAAGTACTGCTTTCATTGGAAGTACTAGCTGCGTCATCCGGAATGCTTCAAGCATTTAGTTGGGTGAACTTGCCAACATCTAACGTGAGAACCTTTCGGCGATCTAAACTGTGGTGAGAATATTGGCATCATATGCTTCCGACATACGCGAAGGGCTCGGGCGCCGAAACGACAACGGAAAAAGAAGCCGTCGGTAAGTCTACCCGAGTGACGAAGCGCCGCTCTCCACTTCACAGATAACGAGTGTTTGCCGCTAAATATGGCTCTTGTAGCACAACTTCCGATTTTTTTCTTGCTATCTAATGATGACGAATAAAACTGGCAGTGGCTTAGCTCTGGTTAAGCCTGGATATACAAGCGAAAAGCTGCAGTTATGCTTTGTTTGACATCATGGCTGTCGCAGTTCGCGCACAGTGCACTGGGAGAACCACGATAACGCTGTAGGCAAGCGCGTTATATAGCCCCCCTTGCGCATGCGTAGTAACTGCGGTAAACACGCGGCTGCAACGAAAGGTCAAATGGCGGCGAGGAGGCGAGCGCGCAGTAGTAGCGGCGGTGAGGAGGCGGCGCACATGCGCAGTAGCGCGCGGCTGCGCCGAAAGGTCAGGCTGCGGCTGCGGCCACCTGCGCCGCGCGTGACGTCGCTCGGTTTCGCGCATGCGCAGCTGTGGCAAATTTTGGTTTCGACGGCTCACGCGAAGCGCGTCTGTAGTGCGGGTAGTGAAGCTTTTCGCTTCAAAAGTGGTCGTTGGACCATCCGGTGACCAACTTCGCTAAATGGCCGCTGCCGATGTCGCACCCATTCGCTAAGCCCGTTCTTTCCACTTTCAGGAGGGCCGTGGGCTGCTGGCAGCCGGACTGTGACGACTGGTCCGACGATATGTCGGCTGCCATGGGCCTGACTTAGGGCTCGTGCGACGACTTCTACATATACGCATGAGGGAACAAGCGAGGCACGAGTGAAGCTGTTTCCACTCGACGCTCCATACTTGTCCCCGCAGGTCAGCGGCTTCGCGAAATGCTCTGAAAATGAGATAGCCACCCTGCGAAGCCACTTTCAGAAGACTGCTGCATAAAGGCCTCGTGTAGACGGTGTCCAAACTAACTTTAGCCAGGGGTAAAAATATGCCGCGGCACTCTAAGACGACGGGACCAAATGCATGTTGCTGATTATTTTATGGAGCAAGTCACATTATTTTTTGTATTGCGCTTAACTGCATAATTAGTCGAAATTAATGAACCAAGTTCGCAAGCAACAAATATAGGCGAAGAATTCCAACAAGAGGGTTGTAGCACGGTCCACGAAACGTCCGATTATACAGTTTCTTACCTTTTATCTGTGACGTATCAGCTTTTTTTTCGGCCACTGTACATTCCCGCGAAATACAAGAAAAAACATGCGTGACCTGTCCGCTTGGGCGCCGCAATTGCAATGTGGCCGGGCGGACAGTCAGGCGCTAGCTGCGCTATTTACGCCAGCGTAAGCGATAAGGGCAGCGTCTGCTTATTCCTATCATGAGCAGCAGCGAGAGAAGCGTACCGCTGGTGTGAATGACACAGCAAGCTGCTGCGTCGCTTCTTGTCGCCTTTTAACAAGTTCGCTGCGTAGCCCCTTATACTAGTTTTGATCTCTGGGCGTCGTGGCCCATCGGTGGGTCACCTGATGCTTCCCTCGGGTGCGGCGTGACACACCGGTGGGGCACATTTCTGAACCTATTTCTTCCACCTGCTGAAAGATGGCTCTACTGGCATTTTCGGTGGTCATAGCTTCTGCGGGCTGCTTGAAACATGTATGCTAGCGCAGAAAGTCATCGCGTGGTTCACTTGGCCCGTGCATTTCCAGTAAGTTGCTTCACCTGGGGCCGTATTTTATAAGAATCCGTTGTACATTTTCCGCTCCGTTTCGCGTGACATAAAGGTCACGGAATCATCAGAAGAAAGCAGCAGTCGACCAATCACAGAAATGAAAGGCAGCGGATACTCGCGTTGACAATAGCCTTCGCCATTCGTTGCGTGGCCCGGTTCAATATTGGCTGCAAGGTGCATCCAATAGTGAGGTCCGGTCGCCAATGAGCCAATAGTCAGGTCGCTTCCCAAGGACGTTTGAACGGCACGGCTATGTCATCGAACAATAATGCCCTGACGTAGAGCACCAAATGGATCATGAAAACAAAATGGATAATGGATCCTTGTAGCGTACGGCAACTGAAGAAATTATCGACTCATTTATTACCGCTACTCTGCTCGCTTCATCCCCAGTGAACGCTACTGAAACACGTTCTCAAGAATGTCCTTGAAAAACGCCGCCCGTTCTATCTACAGAATTTCTGCGTTATGTAACTAGAGCGCGGTCAAGAGTTTCGGTCGTTCTGGTTCGAACAAGTGCCTCTGGCTCTCGTGCCCTCGATTCTTCTTTCTTTTCTTGGGCATGCACAAGTTTCCACAATAAAGAGTGCGTTTCGAACCCGTTGTCTGCTACGTTTACTACCCACCGACCAGCTCCCCTTTGTTGGGCAACGCCACGTAACCCTGCGTTTCAGCATTCACTAAGCTCCAAGACTCAAGAACAAGACCTCAAACTCGACATTTTATTGAACTACTTCAAGAATAATTTTCCCAAGAAAAAAAACCAGTTCAAATCACAGCATCTGCAACTGAACGTCTTACGTGCCACCAGCTGACGATGTCTAAAGTGTGGTCTATGTTCAGGAGTTCTGCTCGTATTTGGGCTGCCGTGTGTCCCGGCGGATCCGCTTCCTCCGCAGGGTCTTTTCGTCTGGTTTTCTGTACCTCCGTCGAATTTTTGACAGTCCATCATGATTTATGAATGTTCGTAAAAAATGGAAAGCACAAGGATGAGGACCACGAGGCTTGGCACTGAGAGTGAACCAAGTTATTGCGAATAGGACAGACGAATTATTCAGCTGACCTCTTGCCCACATTGTGAGCGCTTTTCAAAAGTACTACGTTGCGCATGTGGAAAGCGCCCGAACAAAAGGCTGGAGCTGGTAGCTGGAACATTTTCTGCGCCGTTTCCTGACAGCCGTCAGCTTTATCATCAGACGCATTTCAAGCGCCAATGTCAATAAATAGAGGCGCGCTTTATATCTCTACCGCCATCTGTGATATGATAGTGGAAACGCATTTGCATGCATTTGTGGCAGCACATCGTCGCCACACTGCAAGAAACGCCTCGTTGTTTGCGCCAGCACGGCTGGACTGCGTTGCGTGACCCACCGGTGGGCCACGACGCAGTGAACGTGTTAAAGGCCGATTCACACGACGGTCCGTTCGTGTTCGCGCGTCACCACATTGAGAGGCGCGCTGACCAGGCCGCGGGCCTACAGCGCGCCTCTAAATGTGCTGACGCACGAGCACGTGATGCGCGGGCCGCGGGCGAACGGACCATCGTGTGAATCGGCCTTAAGCGGCAGAAGACCTGCACCGTCAAAGACGGAATTTCGCATCAAAGCTGCTACCCGGCGTGCCTGATAATAAGAGCCGAGGATGGGGATGCTATGGTTGTGGAAGCCATGCTCTTTACTGTATAGTTCGGACGAAGCCACTGTTCAGGCCGCCGCATTCACGATGGTAAGATAGTAAGTTTGCACGCTTTATCTCGTAAGTTTGATATCAGCTTTAAATGCAGCACGGGCGAGAGCGGTGGCATTCTGTTCGACGACCGCCGAGCTCACCTGTTGCTGCGCCGCCACCGAGTCATTCATTTCTTTGTGGGCGCAAGTCAGCACAAATAAAGAGTCGTTTCGAAATCATTCTTGCTGGTTTCGTGCTCGTCGTACTGCAGTCACCACTACGTAAAAATATGAAACCTAAAGTTGTGTAAGCGTTGGCTAACATGTAGTCAACGTACTCCTTCCAAGATATATGAGGTTTAAATCAGTCCTAGGAATTTATGACTGCGTGAGCTCTCAACGGCTCCACCATTAATATTATAAGTGCGGTGCAACTCCTGATTCAGTATATTTGAACGAAAAAGTTTAGTTTTCTTTCACATTAATAGTCATCTGCCAGTCAGAGCACTATTTAGTCAGAATCCATAGGTTATTATCGAGTCTCGAGCAGTCACTAAGATTTTTTACAGAGCGGTATATCACGCAGTGATCGGCAAACGGTCTTAGTGAAGAATTAATAGTGAGACATCCTTGATGTAAAGAAGATATGATATAGGCCCTAAGACGGAACCCAGGGGAACGCCAGATTCTATCGCCTGTAGAAAGAATTCTGTATTTCAATGGGCGGTCGTCTCGTTATTTAAGCATTCTCGACTCAGTCAAGCACGGTGCTGTCAATGTTATTTTAGCACATTTTAAGTACTAGTCGTTTGTGTGCGACACGGTCAACGGCTTTCTCAAGGTCAATAAATATGGCGTCAGTCTATACTAAATTGTGTAGACTGCAGTGAATATCTGTGGTCAATTCAAATAGCTAAGTTCCGCATGACCGGCCACAATGAAATCTGTGGTGATTAGCGAAGAGGATCTTTCCCATGATCCATGATCTTTCCCTCGTTCGAGAAAGATCATGGTTTGCGGCGATATGATGTGCGAAACTAATTTGCACGCTATAGATGTTGGTGATATGGCGCTATAGACTGTTTTCTCATTCCTATTACCCGATTTATGCAGGATGTCTCGCGTAACATGTACCAAGGATTAAAAAGTGGCTCACTGGAGCTCGACGAAACAAAAGACTTATTGCTTCCTGTAGTGTGGAGCTCCTCAGAGTGTATTTAAATTCCGTTTAATTAGTTCATTAGCTAAAATTAATTATGCAAATTTGTTATTGTTCACTTTACGGTCACGTGCATTTGCTTAAGTTGCAGAGGAGGTGAAGAAAGAAACGATCGACTTTTTTTCCACCAACGTCTCTCCTACGTGGTCTTTTTTTATTCGGCGTTTCATGAAAGCCCGCGAATTATGAATAAAAGCCCAGTTCTATCTGTTGTGGTACTTAGACTTACTGGTAGTGAACAAGAAGGGATTTCATCCTGATAACCATAAAGGAAATAATCACTTAATTTGCGTGAAACTTTCTGAGGCCCCAGAGCAATGCCAGACTCATGGATGAGGTGAAGCAGTCCCTTCAAAGGCGCAGGAGAAATATTTCTTCAGATTTTTGGGGGGTTGGTGTTTATATTTTTGGGAATATCAGCATTATAGAAATCATCTTTAGCTTGTGTTACTTATTGTTTGCACGCATTTGCAAAGTTCAAATATTCAGGCCACGGTAAGAGTTTGACTACTTAAGGCTTTGCTGTACAGTCCTTCCTTCTTATTTAGGCAATGCTTTATGTGTCTTGAAAACCAATTCTGGTCATCTCTTATGTGAAGCCACTTTTTCTTTATATATTTTTCCTGCAGCTTTTAATTTTATCAGGGACACTCGTCCACTTTTCAGAGACAGTGCAAGTCTGGTAGGTTTGCAAAAACGAATGCCAGAAAACTTCAAGCTCATTGTTCAGACTTCCACAGTCAGCATTAGCGGAATCACAAATAGCTATTGCACGCAAGGCTTTCTTGAATGTACTGCATTTGAACAAACAGTGAAATACGCCATGGTCACTAATGCACTCCAAGATGTGTGCAAACATGTTTTGGGTGCGTTGTAAGTACTAAACCTGAGATTGCATCAGCGCGTGTTGGAGCCAGGACCATCTGTGTCAGTTGAAACAGTGTCAGCAGGGTTAATGAAGTGCTTGCATTCACTTGTGAGGCGTGTATACACAGGCGGACTATCTTGCCACTCTAAAATTGGAAAATTAAAACCTCCCGCTAGCAGAAGAGGTGCATTTACGTGCTGATTTTGCGCGAGTGATAATACGTCACTGAGGAGTTTTGAAAGATGCGTGAGGAAAGATTGAAAGAACAGACGCGCGCCGCAACAAGCGCGTCCGCCGGAACGCCGACGCCGGCTGTAACAGATACCGCAGTACGTTCGAGTGGGATCAGTGGCTGGTAACTATTGGTTTCCATAATGTGGAGATTATAACACAAGGCATTCGTAGCAGTGGATGGCAAAAAGTTTAAAAAGCTTGTGGCGATAATGTGGCCTCGGGTGGCGTACAACATAGAGATGTGTGCCAGATGTTGTGCCAACATGGAGAGACTGGGAGATGACTGCGTCCAGCAGCAGGCACAGTGAGGCTGATGATGATGGTGATAGTTGCCATGGAGTGGTATTTTCGAGTGCCTTCCTATAGGACTCTTATATACCTGGTTTCAAAACGCCTGCATGACGGCTGAGGTTTTCATTCTGCCGATTCCTTACTCGTAGTCTGTGAAGGCAATATATAGGGGCTGAGTATAGTCGGCGCACTTCTAAACGACCGAATTGGTGCAGTGAATATATCTATTGTCGAGTAGCCTTTTCGAAAGCTGGCCTGGTGCTTTGGTTGACGCCGGTATATAGTTGTTCTACACCCATTAGGCATTACCTTAGTTAATACACTCAAAGCAAAGGACAGCAAAGCAATGGTCAAATGTTTCCAGTTCTCTTCCCCTTTCTTGTGGATTAATACAATACTGGCGTCTGTACGATGTTACGGCACACTCGAGAACATGAGGAATTGCCCATACACTGCAGGGTGGCAAGCTTTTTGGCACAATCTCCTCACCTTCCTTCAACAGACGTGCATTTATTTTAGGATCAATATACGCTTTTTCTCTTTTCTGTGCGTATAAGAGTCGCTGTACTTTATGAGGCGCCACCGGTAGCATGTCGGAGGCAAGGAAATCGCGCAGTATCTCTCTCAGGTCTCGGTGTACCCCTGAACCATGCTGCAAGGAAAGGGAGCAAGGTGGGAGTGAGAGAAGAAAGGAAGAAAGAGTTGTCGTATTGGAGGCTGCAGAGTAATTTCAATCACCTGGTGATCTTTACCTGCACTAACATCGCACAGCTCACGGGCGGCTTTTGCGTTTCACCACCATTGAAACACGGCCGGCGCTGCCAGGTTCGAACCTGACAACTCACCGGCTCCGTAGCCGAGCGCGCTAACCACTGAGCCGTGCGTTAATTTTCAGAAAAAAAGTGCATAACTGGCTCCCTGGGTCAGTGGCCCCTCAATTACGGTTTCAGGTGCGTGGTGGTTTGCGCAACTGCCAAAATCCTGCTTTCGCACATTTCGCACTAAGAGTTGCTAAATCACCATCCACTTTTTTACACCTGCAGAATACGTTTCAAATAGGAACTAATGGCTGCGATCTCAATTTCTGAAGTGGTAATATGTATGCCAAAATGCATTCTTGATCTCTGTCTTACACCTTTTCACTTTTCAAAAGGCCCCCATTTTTGAAATGCTCATCATCGAACTTGGACACGGGTAATGAAGTGGGCGATCGTTCGGGATCAGCGTTAGTGATACCACCAAACACTTCGAAACATCAGTGAGAAATTTTGACACAGTCTGTGAGGCGGACATGGTTACGGTGCACTGCCACGAGGCGAACAGAACGTTGTTTTGTCGCTGTTGTTGGGTCTGGGCCTCCGGGCCAAGAAACGGTCGAGGCGACGATGAGTGAAAGATCGTTTATGTACAATACGTACACGGGCTTTTATATGGTAGATACAAGGGCCAAGAGCACCAGCGCCTAGCACAAAGAAGAAGGGCGGCGCCCGGCGGCGAGCGTAGCTCCGGCGTGATGGCTCTTCTGCTGCCCGTCTGCTGCTCGGGCGCAGCGCTGCTCCGTTTTTATAGCCGCCGGTGTCCGTTGCGGCAGCCAGCCGTTCAAACCCTCCAGACAGGTCACGGCACTGGCCACCTTTTAAATCAGACGAATGGTCGAGTGGGGCCCGGACGTTGAAGGCTTGCAGACTGGAAAGGGCAGCCGGCGAAGCCTCGTAGGAGTTCGAACCGACGGTGAGGAGGAGGAGGAGGAGGAAGGGTCCGCACCGGCGAGGCGGGATGATTCACGCTGCAAGCCGCGACATGTCCGATGAGAGTCTGGGCTTGCTTTGCGCGACGACGGGCGCAGGGTGCGGGTTTCCAGAGGCCAGCGGAATGTGGGCGCCAGCACAACAGCACCACCGACGCCAGACAATGCGCCACGAAGACGAGCTACTTCCGCGTGGCTCGGATGCGGGGCGCGCTCGTACACCAGGCTCCTGCAAGTTCTCGTCCGGTGTTCAGCCGCAGGTAGCTCCAGGCTCCTTTCTGTGAAGAGGTCCCGCTCGTCAGGACACCATCACTGCTCCACCGCCTTGTCGCCCAGGTGACTGGACCAGCTTCGCTCGGTCCTTCGGAAGAGCTTGCTCGTTCTGCATGTTGCCAAAAACCGACCGACAACAGGCAACACCCAACACGAGCAAGTGTGCTCCATCACCCGTCAAAACGCCAGACTTAAAGGTCATAAAAACTCCGCTAGCAATTGTTCTGTCCCCTTTTCACTCCCTCTTCAGCAAGAGACACATGTGGGATACCAGAACTCTCAAAATCAGAACTCGAACAAAGTGTCAAAGGCATGCAACACATGGAATGAAATGAATGTAATTTGGGTCCCTCGAGATCACTTAGGCAGGAAAATAATCGGCTGAGGCCGGAAATGAGGACGTCAATTTTGCCCCGATTTACGAGCGAACTTGACAACCGTTCGCGAAGTGAAAAAATGCAAATCACGAGGAGGTCGAAGCTAGCCTTGCTCAGAGATCACGGCGTAGTGCGTCTGCATTCACGTTTAACTTGCCTTTCTTATAACGAACGACAAGATTGTGCTGCTGGAGTATCATACTCCACCTCAGCAACCGTCCGCTCTTAGACGACATATTATTTAAACAAGTTAGTGGGCAGTGGTCGGTTTCTACTACGAACTTGGAACCGGCGACGTAGCAGGCGAGCTTCGGAACGGCCCATACCAGGCAGGCGGATTCTGTTTCAGAAGTGCTGTACGCCTCTTCACGGCAAGTCAACTTACGGCTTAGGTACAAAACTGGCCTTTCTTTGCCCTCATCATCCTCTTGGCATAGCACAGCTCCTATGCCCCGATCACTGGCATCACAGTGAATTATGAAGCCTTTTGAAAAATCAGGCGCCATTAGAACTGGCTCCTCGCTCAAGGCTTGTTTCAGCATTTTAAACGCGTTCTCTATTTTTTTTTGGTCCCATATCACCTTCACGGGTTCCGACTTTCAAAGCGCGTCTGTGAGAGGACTGGCAAGCGTCGAGTATTCTTTTACATAATGCTGTTAATATCCACCTAAGCCTAAAAATGCCCTTATCTCGGTCTTGGTGGTTGGCCGGGGGTAGTTTACGACAGCGGCTACTTTGATTTCTGACGGCCTACGCCGGCCACGCCCCACCACATGCCCTAGATAAGTCACTTCGGCGCAACCTAGCTGGCATTTGGCAGGTTTAACTGTGAGGCCGGCATCTTTCAGCCTGCTCAGCACGACTCGTAAGTGAGCTACGTGTTCTTCCCATGTGTTAGAAAAGATGGCGACATCGTCGAGATACGGCAGCGCGTACTCATTGGAGCAGACCATAGAGCACGTGGTCCATTAGATTGGAGAAGCAATATGGCGCGTTTTTGAGTCCGAAATTCAACATGACTGGGCGGAACGTGCCGAATAGGGAAACGAACGTGGCGTAGCCGCTGGTGCGCTCTGTAAGGGGGACTTGCCAATAGCCTCGCACGAGGTCTAGTGTGGATATGTATTTCGACTTTGATACTGTCTCTACCCTTTCCTCAAGGTTTGGTATTGGATAGGTCTAATCACGGGTTATCGCGTGTACTCGCCGGTAATCAATGCATGGTCTGGGATCTTTTCCCGGTACTTGCACTAGTATCAAGGGCGATGTGTAATCGCTCTCACCCGGTACTATGACTCCCAGGTCGCACATTCGCTTCATCTCACCTGCCATGATTTCTTTCTGTACGGGAGAACAGCGATACGGCTTACTACGGATCGGTTCTTCACACGTTAGCTCGATATCGTGCGCAATTAGCGGCGTCTTTTTGGGACGATCCGAAAACACTCTTTCGAATTCAGAAACAATCGTTCTCAAGTCTTCCTTCTGGGCTTGGCTTAGACGTGGTTCTAGGTTGACCTGTTCTAACAGTGCATCCGAACCGCATTCCTTCATGTCCGCAGATGTCAGGATTTCTGCACCTTCCTCGTCCGAACTATTCAAAATCACATTCACGACAGCGTAACGCGGAATGTACGGTTTCATCAGGTTACTATGATATATTTTCTTGGGCCTTCTACCTCGTTTAACTTCGTAGTTGGTATCAGAAAGTTTCGACACCACGTTTGCTGGCCCCTCCCACTGTACCTCAAGCTTATTTTTCTTAGACGGTCGCAGTATCATTACTTGGCTGCCCACTTCGAAAGTACGCTTCTTTGCTAACTTGTCGTAGTACTCTTTTGACAATTCTTGCGCTGCTTTCATGTGGCTCTCGACAAGATCTTTCGTTTTTGCGATCCTTTGAAGTAGGTTAAGGACGTACGTTTGGGTCTTCCTCATCGCCTTCCCACGACTCTCGCAGCATGCACAGCGGTGTTCTTAAGCTCCGGCCGTACAAAAGCTCCGCAGGGCTGAAGCCTGTGCTCTCATGGGGAGCGGATCGTAAAGCGAACATAGCTGCAGGCACGCAGGCTTCCCAATCGCGTTTGCGCACAAAGCAAAGAGCTCGCAATATTCTTTTGAGCACCGAGTGCATTCGCTCTACTGGGTTGGACTGCGGGTGATGGATCGAGCTGTGTACGACCTTGATACCGCACCTTTCGAAAAAAGTAGACGTTAGGCAGCTGGTAAAAACACTGCCATTGTCACATTTAATTTCAGAAGGAAATCTGACACGAGCGAAAATTGAGAGAAGGGCGTCCACGACCTGGGGAGAATTGAGCTCCTTGAGAGGTATCGCTTCAGGAAACTTTGTCGCGACGCACAGAGCAGTCAGAATGTACCGACAACCGTTCTTGGACTCGGGCAGTGGCACTGCAATGTCAATTACCAACCGACGGAATGGTTCAGTTATGATTGGCACCAGTTTCATGGGCGCCATCCACTTTTCGGTAGACTTGCCTTCTCTCTGGCAACTGTCGCAAGAGCAGACAAAGCCTTCAAAGTCCTTCCAGCAATGAGGCCAGTAATATTCTTGGGCGAGCCTAGCTTTGTTCTTTTTCAATCCGAGGTGCCCTGCCCACGCGTTTTCGTGCGCCAGGTTAATAGCTGACGGCGACACTTTTGTGGGATCAAAAGCTGTTCGTACTTACGACCACGGGCGTCAGCGTAATTATGGTACCACAAGCCGGATGTATGAAGAAATGAAACATTCTTTTTCTTAGTTCCTCCTTTAGCATTATCCAGCAAAGCTTTTATTGAGCTATCTTGCTGCTGTTCCCGAAGGAGCGTCGCTCTGTCAGCCTGAGTTAGCTTGTGCCAACTGTCAGAAACTGGGCTCAATGTGGAGTTAGCATCGCTCAGCGGTGCCACTGTTACCTTCTCGTTGCTACTAGTGTTGAAACTGTTTTCAGTTTCGGGAACAGCGAGTTCTCCGCTTCCCCGAGAGTCCACGATCTGAGGTTCTACCAACACCGTATCCAGGCTACAATGCTCATCTGCTTCCCTAAGTGGTGTTTCCCTCTCCGGTGCAAGGTCAAGTTTCTGCGAAAGCTTCTGTGCTTGAGATCGCGTAAGGGCCATGCATGCCATACCGGCAAAGAACGATTTGCCTTTATCTCTCAGAAGCTGCTCTGAGCTGTTCGAAAAGAGGTAAGGAAAACGCTCAGGGAGGGCGGCCGGCACGGCCGCCTCGGTGTTAAGCTGACCAAAAGGACCCTCAATGAACACTGTAGCGATCGGTAAGCAAGCACATTGCTCCTTGGCAACTTGCCTTATCCACGCGAATTCTACTGTAAAGTCATTCGGAGAAACTAAACACGGGTGGACAACGTCCATAGTTGCCGCCGAGTCACGAAGGGCTTTGCACCTCTTACCGTTCACACTTAACTTAGGAGGGTAGATGTGTAGGCCAGTTGGTGAGACATGAAGGAGCTAGACACCGCAGCGGACACGGGACAGAGAAAGAAGACGACACAGGGCGGTACTTGCAACTAAAATTTTATTTGAAACTTCATGGCTTTATAAAGACCGAGGCACGTGTGATCTTACAATCGGGTAAAAAAGGATGAATGAAAAGCAACAGATAACAACACCTAACTGACAACAATGCACAGGAAAGATATGCGAGTCGGAAAGATATGCGAGTCCGGAGGTCGTGGGTTCGGATCCCACCGGCGGCATGTGGTTGTTTTTTCTTCTGCTTTTCTAATCAATTAGCTTTAAGCGACAGTAATAGTCTTGCTTGATCAACACCACAAAAAAAATAAATTAAAAAAAAATCCCCTGTGCTCCTTGGTTTCTGTGGCTGTTGGCTTCTCTCATATTTATAACGAGCCCCTCATTCCCCTTCCCTTGTTTGCTTAACTGTACTATAAACACCTTCAATTCTTTGGCAGAGACTACTCAGAACCAGTTGCGAGTGTTCCACTTGAACGTGCGCAGTATAAGAAACAAACAAGAAGAATTATGCGACTTTTTCACTTCATTGTCCGTTAAATTTGATTTTGTGTTATTCGCAGAAACGTGGTTAAGGTATGACAACACCTTTTTCAAAATTTTTTTAAATTTTGACTATTAAATCTTTATTTCACATTTACCTTATAAAACACCGTTTTATATGATATTCAAAAGCAAAAAAGAGTGAAAAAATCCATGCTGGCGTTTATTATTCACAAAAAATTGTCCAAACTTGGCTGTTATGCAAACATTCATAACTAGCGAATGGTGAGCAGGAATTGTAAACTTTTTGGCACAGAGTTAGCCAACTAACCTTTCTGTGCAACCAACTAGGATCTTTGCCATCCGATGATTGGGAAAAAAGTTATAGCAAAAATGCCAAAGAAAACAAAAAAATGTGTCATTTTTGCCTGCATTCCTTGACATAAAACTTGATTATATCAAAACTCCTCATTCGATTTCATTTATCCTAGTTCATTGCACAGACTATTAACAAAGGAACGAGCGAGCAAAGTTTCAATGAAAAATATTTATTCATTTCGAAGTTATCACTGTTTGCGCAACACGAAAATGCAAAAAAACAAGTTTTGAGAAAAACAAGATTAAAGTTTTTCAATCCTTGTAGAAACAAGATCATCATGCCCTAAGAAGTTAAAACCCTCCAGGTCCATAGCAAGGGCCCTCCTTAACTGACACGAGCTCTCTTTTGGCATTTGTTGCCGCCCGTCTTTTTTTGCGGAGATGTTTTGCCTCACCCGTTGATTGGCGCTGGGCCTTCATCACACGGTAATGGTCACTGGTGCAACATGCTACGAGAGTGTGCTGGCCAGATTCGATGCCTGCTTCCATCAAAATATCTGCTGTACTTCTTTTGCCATCATTGAAGGACGAATCCGGTAGCATTCAAAGCGATAGCGTGAAGCGCGCGCAAAGTAAACAACTGAGACGCTTGTAGCGTCATGCATCCCTCTTGCGGAAATTTAAAGCAATGTTTAAAAAAAAAAGGAAGCCCTACAAATTGCTTTTGAATAATCTTTTACATATAAAACTAAAACAAAACTAAAAATTTTCAATACACGCCGTTGATTATCACCGAGTTATCATTTTCTGTTACCAAACCACATCAGTTTCGGTTTCAGAACTGTCCACCACCTGTTCGAAAGTTGGCTATAACTTTTTAACAAAATAAGATACGAACATTATTCTTAATGCAAAACATTGTTGAATGTTTGGGGATTCCCAAAATATAAAAAGAAAAATGTCATTTGTACAAAAAAAACGCCTTTTCAAAGGTGGTGACATACCTTAAGAGTTGAAGAACAACCTCTATTCTTTCAAAACTATGCTTATCAAGGTGCTGTTAGGTCGCATGGAAGGGGCGGTGGCGTAGCCGCGTACATCAAACGACCCATGTCACATGAAGTTTTGCGTGATTTTTCTGTCATTAACAATGATGTTGAGTGCCTTACGAAACGTGTGGAAAATAATGTAGCTGCCGTTATCTATAGGCCACCCGCAGGCAACAAAACAAATTTCTTTGAGTTCCTAGACGGTCTACTGCGACACCTTACTTGTACTGGTCTGTCTTTCGTGATAATGGGTGGCGTCAACATAGACATGCTATCACATGATGCCCCTTAAAGACAACTCACAGAATTAGTCACATCTTATGCATGCGTAAACACTATCGTCGAAGCAAATATACGTCCCATGGGGCACCCATTGCCTTCTGTGTAGGAAGGAGGAAACAAGTGACCATGTTTTTGTCGACTGTAATAATGCAATCTTCTTTTGGGACGTGTTGCAGCGAACCATAAAGAAAGATTTGCCGCTCACACCGCACGGCATTAGGTTTCTGCCTGTCGAAGACGATGGAGCTCCATATGACACCATTTTTCTGCTTGGCTTGCATGCAGTGTGGCGTAGTGCCATGGCATATCGCCATTGCGATCCTGGAGCCAGATCTGTGTATCAATATTTTGTTGAGAGTATTCTGAAAATTTACGATGTGTTAAAAGACCGAGGTTTTGACGAAGAAATTGTATCCCTTTTCCAGAATCTATCCCAACTGATGAAGTTGGAATGGTCGCTGGAAGCGAGGAGTGCTGTAGCCATGTAAATAGCCATGTAAATAGTCACATATGTTGTAATGCACTGTATTCCCACGTCTTTTAAGGCAGTAAAGAAAAAAAAGTCGAAGCAACAAGTGAGCCCCAATACTGCATCTTTGCTTGATGTATGTATTACGAACATACACCCACCGAATTGTGTGTCTGGATTGCTGGCGCTAGGAATTAGTGATCACCTTCCAGCTTTTTGTCTTATCCCCTCTTTGCGCGGTAAACGTAGTCATGTACCAAAGAAGATTATCCGCAGAATAAATGATCAGTCATTGAAACTCTTTCGCGTTCTGGTTGCTACCGTTGACTGGGCATGCGCATTAAAAGAAGACGACCCTAGTAAGGCGTACAATATTTTTTCTTGATAAACTTATTGCATGCTACAATCAAGCGTTTCCAACTGAACTGAGTAGGTCAAGGTGTAAAAGAATACGGAAGCCCTGGATTAACAACTCCTTATTAAAGAAAATAAGAACCGTTTGTTTCATATGTTTTTAAAAACGCGAGAAGAAGATGCTCTCATCACATTCAAAGAGTATAGAAATAAACTGAGCAGTGAAATTAAAAATGCTAAGGTAGAATACTATGAACAGATTTTTGCCAAAATAGGAAAGGATCCCAGGAAAATATGGAACGAAGTAAAAAATCTAACTGGGAAGAAAGAACAATGCACCCTACTAAAAATAGTCACACCCAAAGGCACACTAACCGGTCTTGAAGCGGCCACCGCCCTCAACTCCTATTTTGCTACGAGCGCAGTGTACGAGCAGGAAAATGATGAAGAAGAGCAAAACTTGGTTGATAACAGCGTGACGATAGCGAACTCCATGGTACTCGCACCAGAGACTCCTCACGAAATCAACAAACTTATCAATGGGATTAGAAATGACGCTGCTTCTGGTTTTGATGAAATTAAAGCAATGCCAATTAAACATGTGTCTGAAATCTTATCCCCCATCCTAGCAGACATAATAAATAAAATGTTTGAGACTGGAATCTTCCCTGGCTCGCTCAGGATAGCTCGCATCAGTCCTATTCACAAGGGTGGTGCTGAAGGTGACATAAGCAACTATAGGCCAATCTCTGTCCTGCCTGTTCTATCGAAAGTATTTGAAGGGGTCATAAATATGAGACTAGAAAAATTCTTTGCGAAATACGGGGTAATAAGTGACATGCAGTTCGGATTTCAAAAAGGCAAATCTACCGAGGACTCGCTTCTCAGTATCAAGCATGATATTATACATGACTTTGAGCACACGCTTTACACGCTAGGACTTTTTTTAGATCTACGGAAAGCTTTTGACTCAGTGTGTCACGATGTGCTATTAATTAAACTAAAATGATACGGTGTTCGCGGCGTCGTCCTTAAACTGATAAAGAGTTACTTAAGCAATAGGCTTCAATATGTAAGTGTCCACCAAGGAACGACTACAAAAATAGTAATTAAACAAGGTGTTCCTCAAGGCTCTATTCTTGGACCGCTATTATTCTTAGTTTATATTAATGATCTCTGTAGCATCTATAAATCTCCTAAACTTATAATGTACGCAGATGACACGAATATTTTCTTCACTGCACGTACCCTTACAGAGCTTCAGGAGATTGGTAATAAATATATGGAGTCACTTTCTGACTGGTTACATGCCAACAGGCTGCAGTTGAATACTAATAAAACCAAATACATTATATTCGCTCCAATTAACAAGCCAAGGAAGAATGATATTCATATTACCTTTCGGGGCACTCAGATAAAGCAAGAGCTGAAGCAAAAATTTCTGGGAGTATGGTTCCAAGAAAACTTGTCTGGGAACACCCATATTGATAATCTTGCTCTGGAGCTCAGTAGATTGCTCGGCTGCTTGTATAGAATAAGCTCACTTAGACCTTTGTGGCTTAAAATTTCTCTTTATTATACTCTCTTTTATTCAAGACTTTCCTACTGCATTTTGGTTTGGGGTACAACCTCTAGTAGAAACTACCTCCGAATACTAAAGTTACAGAAGCGTGTACTTCGGTTACTTGAAAGATATGCAGGACACCCACAAGACTTACCAACAGGGCCACTGTTTGTAAAGTATTCTCTGCTAAGAGCTGATGAAATTTATTGCTTCAAGTATGTACAAAAACAAACTACACGCATTTAGCAATCCCGCTGAAACACACACGCTCGCCCTTCGAAGGCAAGAGCGCAGAAAGCCTCGAACATGCACGAATTATGGAAAACAGCATTTAAATTACCAAATTCCGGTGCTTTTAAATAAACTTCCAGATGATGTCGACCTCAACAAATCGATTAACAAAAAAACGGTCAAAACAATGGTTATCGAGAAAGAAATTCGCTACCAGTGACTTCTCTCTTAAAGCCGTATGTAGCGTTTGTTTGTAAAACAGTGCTCTTTTACTTTGTGTTGGATGTCGCCTTTTTCTGATTTTTTCCTCCTTTTCATATGTACATAAGTTCGCCACGATGACTGACCTTTGGATTTGTGTTCATGTTTTTTTCCCCTTTTTTGTCACATCTACGACAAGAAATCTGTTGTATATATTTGTGTGCAGTGATATGTACTGGATCCTCCATGACATAGAACTGTGTAGAGTGTAACTACAAATACGTGTGCTGTTTTGTTAATTTTTTTTGTAATGTTGTCGAAACTGTGTGCGGAGGGAGGGCCTCGTCAGGCTAGTAGCCTTTAGGTCTCCCTTCGCTTTTTCCTTGTATTGGAAAGAAACCAATAAACAAACAAACAAACAAACAAATCCGGCTTGTTTACTCCCTCTGCACCAGCTTTCGTTTCAAAGTGCTCCGAATGGCTCGAAACAGCAAAGGTTTCTCTCTCCAATGCAACACACTGCCCTACTGTAAACTACAATCACGTGTGCTAGAGCAGTCTGGCGAATTGAGGGGAAAACATCAGGCACTGACTGCGCCGAGGTAACTGACGCCGGTCGATCCCGCAGCTGCCATCCACTGTTGGGTCTGGGCCTCGGAGCCAAGAAACGGTCGAGGCGACGGTGAGTCAAAGGTCGTTTATGTACAATATGTACAAGGGCTTTTGCATGGTAGATACAAGGGCCAAGAGCACCAGGGGCTAGCACAAAGTGGAAGGGCGGCCCCCGGCGGAGCTCCGGCGTGATGGCTCTTCTGCTGCCCGTCTGCTGCTCGGGCGCAGCGCTGCTCCGTTTTTATAGCCGCCGGTGTCCGTTGCGGCAGCCAGCCGTTCAAACCGTCCAGTCACGTCACGGCACTGGCCACCGTTCAAATTAGACGAATGGTCGAGTGGGGCCCGGCCGTTGAAGGCTTGCAGACTGGAAAGGGCAGCCGGCGAAGCGTCGTAGGAGTTCGAACCGACGGTGAGGAGGAGGAGAAGGAAGGTTCCGCGCCGGCGAGGCGGGATAATTCACGCTGTAAGCCGCGACATGTCCGATGAGAGTCTGGGCTTGCTTTGCGCGACGACGGGCGCGCGGTGCTGGTTTCCAGAGGCTAGCGGAATGTGGGCGCCAGCGCAACACTGTGTAGCTGACGACGACGAGGACGCTGCCGCTAGTGCTTGGGGTGATGTGGTTTTTGGTGTGTCTTCCGACGGCGGACAGTAGCGCCTGCTGCTGATTATACCCCTGTAATATTACACCCGTATTATACCCCCGTAAATATTACCCCTGAAATATATGGTAGAGGTCGTGCTGGGTATTACATAAGGACCCCGCCCGTGACCTCCGAAGCGGTTATCAGCTTGGAACCGTCATTGTGCCGTTGGACACACCTGAGGCCGCAGAGTCAACTCCAGCGCAGACCGTTGTCGTGGCGCAGCCTCACGAAACAGGCATCTTTTGCGGTACCGATGACGTCGATTTCGAAGGCTGACTCGTCACGTTTAAGCACAACCGCTGGGACGTGACCCTCATGCTTGCTAACGTGATCTTCCACGTGGTGGACACAGCGCGTGTCTGTCTTGAGACGCATGAAGAAGCCCTCACCTCTTAGGACACGGGTAAAAAAAAGCTCCGGGACTTATTTGGAAAGCCAACTGGACGCAAGCTGGTCGCTAAAAACGACCTTGCTTCTCGAGTTCAGTCGTCTACCGAGTCATACCTCTCCTACATCCTGGACGTCTTGGTTCTTTGCCGCAAAGTGGACAACGGCATGTCAGAGACCGACAAGGTTGGCCGCATCCTAAAGTGGATCGCTGATGGGGCTTTCAACCTTCTCCTGTGGAAAGATTGCGCAATGGGCGAGTCCTTCTCCTGGTATGCCGGCCATTTCAGCATGCAAAACATCGCCGTATTGCTCCTCGCTTTGACCGCGTTCCGAACAGCGACACCCTCCTGCGCAGGCCTGCCAAAGCTGCAGCAGCCGTCCCATCCTGCCAATTTGACCTGAACTGTAGGCAGATAACAGTAGGCTGACTTCTATCACCCGTATTAATGCCCTACCATTCGAACCCACCACCATATGACGCCCAAGGACTGTGCTTCCTTCCGGGAGGTGGCGGAGGGCAGTGTTACCGTTCACAGTCGCGAGCGAAGAGGACGCTGTTTGGTCCCTGTGCAGTTGATGACGATGAGCACGCTGCCGCTAATGTATGGGTGGCCTGGTTTTAGGGCGCATCTCTCAGGCGCCCGTCTCTGCGTTTCGCGGCGTCGCCGTCGCCGTTGTTCGTTGCAACCAGCAGTAGACACCCTTTAAGCTGCGAAAGCAATAGAACGGGAGCTTGGAAAGGAGAAAGTAAAAGCTCTACCGCCTCCCCTCCTTAGCAAGAGGCGCGCCGATGGCGGGGCAGCTGTGCATAGCAAACGTGACGCCACACCCCTGCTGAAAAAACGTTCTATGATGCAATAACCTCATAGATCATTCATCATAGAATATCATACAATCTGTATGACATATCATACAATCTGCATGGTATATCATACAATTCGCATGATATATTATACAGAGCGTATGATATGTCATACAGATTGTATGATATTCTATGATGAATGATCTATGAGGTTATTGCATCATAGAACTTTTTTTCAGCAGGGACAGCAGCGGTAGAACGATTGCGTGCGCATCAACGGTGACAGCTACACCGCCCCTCCTTCGCCAGACGTCTCGTTCCAGTCGAGTGAGTGAGATGCATGGCTCCGAAGCGGCCCAGTGATTCCGCGCCAAGCGGTTCGGGGATGCGGCAGTGGATTGACCACAAGGCTCTCGCGAAGCACACTTTAAAATTTTCAAAGTGTATTTGGTATTTTTAGAGCGCACCTCTTAGGCGTCCGTTTCAGTGTTTCGCGGCGTCGCCGTTGTCCGTTGTAACCAGGAGAGGGTAAAAGCGCAACCTCCTCATGTCCTTAGCAGGAAGCAAAAAAAAAACAAAAAACAACAGCGCCGCGCGGACGGCTCTCGCCGGTGCGCGTCGTAAAACGGAAGAGAAGGAACTCTGGAGAGCGGCTAGCATTTTGTTTGTGGCTGCCCCTTCTCCCACCACTCGCCGATGCTGTGCGCGGGGGGACTGCCGTCGATTATTCCTGACTGTCCGAGTGGTTTCTACGCGATGTTGACGGAGAGGGCGTAGCCTTGCGTGCGGTAAGAAATGCCATCCACCCCTTCACTTGCGCGACGGCGGCGGCGCCACGACAGAAAGATCTAGATGCTCCTCGAAGACACTCCCGGCCTTTGACCAATGAGGACACGCGCCCAGCGTGAGAAGGAGACTGCAGGGCCGACACTGTGTGTACGTGCACGCCTGCCTTGGCGCGAAGTACAGACAGACGTGGAGCGAGCCTATATAACAAGGGCGTTGACCGCCCGAGCCGCCGCTTAAGCTTCAGTGAACAAATTGTGTTTTGTTTGTTTGTCTCTTTATCTTGCGGTAGTGCACTTTAAGTGCAATAACTCTTCTGTATTGTAATCTCTCTGAAGTGTACCCTTACTGTTAGTGGAGTGTTTCATGAAGAAGGAATATGTCTGAAAAATAAAAAGCTATCTGTAAATGTACTATCGGGGACAAAAGTGGTACACTCCACGCGACCGCAGCCGGAGCAACGCAAAACTGCGATTCGACGCCATCTGCAGGCGTCATCTCAGACCCAGACGGCCAATCTGTGACTTTTGTTTATGAGCAGGCATGTTTTTTGACTCGTTTCAATGTTTCGTGCTTTTGCTCGCCAAAATGCCCAGCGGTGCCGCAGTAGTAGCAATCTGGTGGCCGTCATTTCAGTTTGTGTCTTCTTTTTTTCAGCCCGCGTTCGAGATATGGCTTGAGAGCCGGCGCTCGCACCGTCATGGTGCGATCAAATTCCCGCGCGCGCGTGGCTAACTTGTCGTGGAAGCAGCGCATTTTTGAAACACTGAAACAAGCCAAGCGATATGCCTGCTGTTAATAAAGGTCACAGATTGGCTATCTGGGTCCGAGATTGCGCCTGTAGATGGCGTTGCAATGCAGTTTTCCGTTTCCATGTAAATAAATCTGCACTGGAAGTTAGCAAAAAGCGATTGGAGGATTGGTGGCTGAAAAGCAGAGATGTGGCATAAGGTTACAATTGCAGGAAACCGTAGGTAAAGATGACGGCGAATCTTAATGAGAATTGCCAACACAGTAAACAAAAAATAATAAAGAAAGAAAAGCTGAGCATGGTGGCAATTGCCACCACCCCGTTTCAAAGGGGGAGCTCCCATCCATCCATCCATCCATCCATCCATCCATCCATCCATCCATCCATCCATCCATCCATCCATCCATCCATCCATCCATCCATCCATCCATCCATCCGTCCATCCGTCCGTCCGTCCGTCCGTCCGTCCGTCCGTCCGTCCGTCCGTCCGTCCGTCCGTCCGTCCATCCATCCATCCATCCATCCATCCATCCATCCATCCATCCATCCATCCAACCGTTGCTCCGGCTCCCGCCGCGTGGAGTATACCACTTTTGTCCCCGATGGTACATACATGTCTTGCTCGCATAATTTGCCACAATCCATCGAAAAGGTGAAACAGGTGAAATTTTTGCTGCGCTCAAATTTTGCATTAGGATTTTTTTTTTTTTTTGAGGGAAGGAAATGCCCAGTATCTGCCTGCCATAGCTGCGAAACAATAAAGCCGGGGCTTGGAAAGCAGAGTAAAATTTGCAAATTGGTTTTTGAGGAAAGGAAATGCGCAGTATCTGTCCCACACGTCTCAGTGGACACATGAACCAGAGGGAAGGCGCATAACGGCCCTCTTGGAACAATGGAAAACTCAATAATGTTTTAAGCTGCGTTGTGCCAGAAACGCTGCCACCTGCCACGGTGGTCCACAGGGTAATGACATCGGCGTACAGGGTGTGCTGCCCGCCGGACACCATCCAGCTGTGCCGGCAGGTGCATCATAGCCAGGGACATCATAGACAGGGGACATTGAAACCAGCATGCATAAAGCGGCGACGATAGTAGACCGCTACACCCGCTGCTGCGCTGCCTGATCCGCCGGGTTTCCAACAAACGCGGGGGGTTACGAAGTAAGGATGCCTTGCGGCTGGCAAACGCCTTTGTAACCAGTCGAACTCTCTATTCGACTCCTTATCTCCACCTACGGAAACAAGAGGAGGATGCGCCTGAGGTCATCCTTCGCAAAATTATTAAGCGTGCCCTTGACCTCCCCATCACTACTTCAAACAGCCGGCTTATGACTCTTGGGGTGGTGAAAACTTTCCGGGAGCTCCGGGAGGCGCACCTTACAAACCAGTACACGCGCTTGTCGCTAACGGAGTCGGGTCGCCGCCTTCTTGCTCGACTCCATATCCAACACACCCCTCCAATGGAAGACAGGTTTCGCATCCCAGAACTGTGGAGACGTGCCCTTCACGTGCGGCCTCTTCCAGCAAACATGTCACACGAAGACCATAATGGTCGGCGCCTGGCACGAGCGGAAGCGCTAGCCCGACATTATGGCAACAAAGCAGGTGTGTACTACATGGACGCCTCCGGTTCTCACCACGGGGGATGATACACGATCGCGGTGGTTCGCAACAGCAACACAGTTAACGGCCTCACCTTCAGAGCCAGCAGTGCAACACAAGCAGGAGAGGTCGCGATTGCTCTCGCGGCCTCACATTCCGATCCAAAATACATAATCACCGACTCGCGAGGGGCCTGTCGGAACGTCGAACAAAGCTGCACTCCCTTCCTAGCCTATCGAATCTACAAAAATTGCATATGGGATACGGACCCCGCACACCGTTACCTTATATAGGCCCCTGCTCATCAGGGGTTGGCAGGAAACGAGGCAGCAGACGCAGCCGCCCGCGCGCTCTCTCAGCGGGCTGTTTTCTCCTCCCCACCGTATCAGGAACCCGATTTTAATCCGGTCTATACATTCAAAGATATTACAACCTACTATCAAAAATGTCATCGCCTTTACCCTAGCCCATGTAAAGGCCTGGAGAAGGCGGACGAGCGGCTCCTTCTCCGCCTGCTCACCAATACATTGCTGTTCCCGGCAGCACTAAAACATTTTGACCCCTCCTTTAGTGGCAGCTGCCCACACCGTAATGCAGCGTCTTCTGACACCTATCAAATGGTGTGGGCCTGCCCCTCCAAACCGGCTATTCCCCCTATCCCCTTCCCAACCCAGGGGGACTAGGGGCGACCCTTCTCGGCTGCCACGACTAAGAGGCCCAACAAGCCTTAATTAATCGGGCGCTCCCGGGCGGCGGCCACCGACACTGGGGTCCCATACTGGAGACCTCTACCTAGTGTTTGTGAGGATCAGTCCCTTAAAGGCTGATCCAAACATATATTCTGTCCCTTCCTAATAAATGTTTTCACCACCACCACCCACCAGGGTGGCACGGTGGGTGGAGACTTTAATGTAGATATAAAGACAAGCGGGAATTTCTTACCACTTATGCGGGAGACCATCCCGTTCCGCCCGCTCGTAACGGCCCCCACAGCTATGACAACCTCGCGAAACACTTGCGCAGACGTCGTCTTTGTGAACCAGGCATTGGTGCAGCAGGCCGAGCATATATTCATTTATTTCTCCTTTCACAAGGCTTCCTTCATTACAATCTAAAACAGTTAGTCGAGTGTTTCTTGAAGACGGAATATGTATTAAAAATAACAAGTTCTCTACATACATGTCTTGCCCAAATTCTTTGCCTCAATCTATCGAAAAGCTGAAACAGCTATGAGCTGCACTCAAATTTTGCATTAGTAAGTAACGTAATCGCCGGCAATTTTTGGTGTGCCTTCTGACGGCGGCTTGTCGCGGCTGCTGCTGAGCTAACTCCCGCAATAATATTAAGTATCAGGAACTGCGCAGTACAAGCTATCAACATCATCATCAGGCTGATTATCCTTACTGCAGGGCAAAGGCTTCTTTCATGTCTCTCCACTTAACCCTCTGCTTTGTCAGCTGCAGACGTCGTATCCCCGCAAAACTTTATCTCAAACGCCAACTAACTTTCGGCCGCCCCTGCCACACTTGCCTTCTCTTGGAATACACTCGTTTACCCTTAAGGACCAGCGGTTGTCTTACCTTCCCATTACATGACCTGCCCAAGACCCTTTTTTTTTCTCTTGATTTGGGCTAGGATGTGATTAACCTCCGTTTTCCCCCCTCAAACTACGCCCGTTTCCGATTTCTTAACGTTAGACCTATTATTTTTCTTTCCATAACTCGCTGCGTTGTCCTTAACATAAGCTGAACCCATCCCGTTAGCCTCGACGTTTCTGCCCTATTGGTTAGGACCGGTAAGGTAGAGCTGTTGTATGCTTTCCTTTTGAGGAATATTGGTAAACTGCCACTCATGATCTGAAAGAATCTGCCGTATCCTCTCCATTCTATTATTCTGCTAGTTATTTCATTCTCATTATCGTGATTAACGGTCGCTGCCTGTCCTAATTGGACGCATGACGACTGATTGTTTATTAGGAACTGAAAGATGCAGTAACTGTCTTAGTTCTCGATTGACACCTTAACCGCCCCACGCATTAAGGTGGGAGTGAACGGTTTAGTTTATGATGTTTAACATCCCAAAGTGACTCAAGCCATGAGGGACGCTTCTGTTAAAGGTTAAAAAAAATTTCGACCACCTGGGGTTCTTTAACGTACACTGACATCGCACAGTGCATGAGCCGGTAGAATTTCTGCTGCATCCAAATGCGACCTCTGCAGCCTCGTACGAACACGAGTACTCTGGGTCAGTATTGTTCAGTCTGCTAGGGCCAGCGCCACAGCTATTTATTCCACCTCGGAGAAATATATTACCATATTAACGGACTCAAAGTAGGCGCGTCGTAACTGCTTCAATTGTAGGGCGCGCATGCATGCAGAAAAGGTACTAGAAGGCGCAACAGTAAGCTCTCGGAACCGGAATATGCCGCACACACTAGTATGGACGCCAGGGCACGTGAGAGTGACGGAAAACCAGTCATCCAATGTATCTATGTGGACCTGGTCCATTGCCTCTTCACTCCATCACCACCTGGCTCTACTGGCTTGGCGGTGAAGGGGAGGAAGAACAGCGACTTGTGGTTGCCCAGGTGGTCGACATGCTCTGTCTATAAAGTAAGGCCGAATAAAGGCCTACTACTACTACTGAGACGGTTTGCAGTTGATGCCATATGACAGACTCCTATTTGTTTAGTATTTTGCACGGACCAGGAAATCTTTTTCTATTACCTCTGTAGTAATCTAGTATGGCTGTGTGGATCGCTGGGACTGATTTTGATTGCCGGCCGTGGTGGCTCAGTGGTAAGGCGCCCGTCTACCGAGCCGGAGTACCCGTGTTTGAACCCGACCGCGGCGGCCGCGTTTCGATGGAGGCGAAACGCAAGAGGCGCCCGTGTGCTGTGCGATGTCAGTGCACATTAAAGATCACCAGGTATTCAAAATTATTCCGGAGACCTCCACTACAGCGTCTCTTTCGCTCTTCTCCTTTCACTCCCACCTTCATCCCTTCCCTTACGGCGCGGTCCAGGTGTCCGCCGAGATATGTGAGACAGATACTGCGCCCTTTCCTTTCCTCAAAAACCAATTTATTATTTATTACTGATTTTGGGTTTCCTTCGAAGCCATGCTGCGGGATCCCGTGGATTGCTGTGTGTCCTCGCGCGATGTAATTAAATGATTAGTAAAGTGGTCATACATATCTCGGCGCACACCTCAACCGCGCTGTAAGGAAAGGGAGGAAAGTGGGAAAGGAAAAAGAAAGCAAGAAAGGGGTGACGTAGTGGAAGCCTTCGGTAATAATTTCGACCACCTGGTGGTGGTGAAAAACATTTATAGGGCAATAAATCTTTATCCTGCACTGACATTGCACAGGCGCCCGTGTGCATTGCGATGTCAGTGCACGTTAATGATCCCCAGGTGGTCGAAATTATTCCTTTCCGATTATTGTTTATGTTAAAAATACCTGTGTGGTGTAAAAACGCAGATTGCGGGGAATTCTGGATGAGAGTTTTGATCTAAGATGGGGGTCGACTGAGTGAAGAAATTGGTACTGATGTGTGGGCAAACTCCAAAGCCGATACGTTCCTTCGGAAGCAAATCTCTTTGCCATTTGGGACGCATCAGATTTCGTGAAAAAAGTTCGAATGTATCTCCAATGCTGATGGCCCTTACGGGCGGCTTCGTCTGCTTTTTCATTGCCAGACTGCCACAGTGAGCAGGTACCCACTCAAATGTTATAGAGTGGCCTGCGGCAATAGCTAAATGATGTAGATACCCGATGTCCAGGAAACTGGCTGGTGATTCGTTTTCTTCAGCAGGTTGGCCAGGATCTGCAGAGATGCTTTTGAATCGGTGAAGATTTCCCAACGGCCGGCGGTTCTGCGCAGGATGTAAGAAACAGCTTCCTTAATGCCATGAAGCTCTGTTGTTGTAGAGGATGTCTTCCGCTGCAGCCAGTTGTTGTAGAGGATGTCTTCCGCTGCAGCCAGTAAGAAAGGGCATGGCCTGTTGAGGGCACATAAAGGTCCCAAGAAGAGGTTTCTTTAGTAGTTGAACCATCGGTGAGGATATGGGTGTGCTGCGTATATTCCTCGGTTAAGTAGGCGAGAGTAGCTTGCAGAAGCGCTGCCTGTGGAATGCGGCTCTTTGCATTCACACCTGGAACAAACTTCTTCACCTTTAGAGGAGAGAGTGTCCATGGAGGAAAGGCCAAAGGTCAAGGCCAAGATTAAATGCATAAGGCGCCCGTGTGCTGCGCGGTACCAGGGAACGTCAAAGATCCCCACTTTGTCTAAATTACTCCGGAGCCCTCCGCTACGGCACCTCTATCTTCCTCTCTTCTTTTACTGCCTCCTTTATTCATTCATTTAGGGTGCATCACAGGTGTCCACCGAGGTGTCTCAAGTACTGCGCCATTTTTCTTCGTCGAAAAGCCTATTTTAATTTATTTCGTTTCCAACCGCCCACCTAGTTTTTTGGTGTTGTGCTTGTGTTAAATTGATGGTATATAATAACTTAAAGTCTAAATTGCATATTAAAGATCTACACCGCAGCATTTTTACATTTCAATCCTCGAATATGAATGTCGCGAGAAAAATAAAACTAACTTTCCTCTGCTTTAGGTGGCGTCCCATCGAGTCAGGATCCCAGAGCACGCGCTATTCAAGCTCGCGCAGAAGAACAAGAAGAAGAAGAAGAAAGCGCTTTTTCGCCCGGACGCCATTGTTCGACTCGAGGTCTTGGCTCACGGTCAACTTGAGAGATCAGACGCCGCCAATTCATGCCGCTCCCGGACGCCGATCAGTCTAAGGGCACCGAGGCTGCCCCCAGCGGGCATCCAGCGTCTGCCCAGCGCAGCAAGGTCGCGTCTCCCGTGGCCTCTCTCAGTCAACCTACGGGTGTCTCGGAGGTCCTGACCCCGTCCATGTCTGAACCGACGACACCTCAGAAATCACGCTCGCGTGGTGGTCGGAAGCAGAAACGCCGTGCCATGGAACCCAGCGAGTGCGAGCGAAAGTCTGCCGCAAATCAAGGCCTTAGGACGTCGGCGACAACTGTACTGGAGCCCACTGCGCCATCCGCTCGTTCGCCTAGGACAGCGGAACTGGACGGGGACCCGTGCAAAAAGGCCAATGACGCGACCGTTTCTTCTATGCTTCCGCCGGATACAGCCTCCACCATCGAGGAAAAGACGGTGGGAACCACTCTGGCCCAAATTGCCTACGCGGGTGCTACACTGGTTAGAACCCGCTGAGGTTGGAGCACTACTAGCTCGAGTGATTTGCTCCTGCCAGTCGGCTGTTGCCCCTCGCTCTCATGTAGAGCCGGCGGTCGAGTAGAAGCTTCGTTTCTCTTTGAATGTGGTGTATGCATTGTTCGACAATAGTTAAGCCATTTATTAGACTAAACTTTTGTACCGTGTTCTGCTTGTCGAACTCAACGTTGCTTCTAATACATATACCTGCTTTTTCTGTGCTGCTTGCTAAAATGGTATAACAGCGCGTAATGAATAGACTTGTGCAGATGAATCAAGCTGTAATAGTTTGCCACGTTTCATGTACGCAGTGGCAGGAGTTGTGCGGCGAGCGCTGCTGTTAAGACGATTTGCACTAGTGCGCTTTCGGAACATCGCCATTTTATAGTTCTATAATGTTAGCTCGTTTCCTGGTAAAACAAAGGAAAACAATTGTCGTTATGAAAATGGGAAGGGACTCATCTCCAGCGCTTTGTAGCTTCCCCTGTGGTAGCTTTCGAAATAGAATATTGGCCCTCAGTCGCACACCTTTTTTCTCTTGTTACTTTTTCCTGTTGCTTGCCTTTCCTTATAGAGAGAAAGCTGCCACCTGAGTCGTACATGATGCATAAAAGCCAGGCAACGGTACTGATTTCGAACTAAAATTCCTTCATTCGCATAGAACAAAATCTGCCTCTTAACGTGCAGGAAAACAAGATATTGCGCTCAACGTTGTAGTGAATAGCCACCGTACTACCGTGCAGAGCTCCCATCCCTTAACAACTACATGGGTCTAGTTTTCGCGACAGAGCAATCGAAAACTATACAGGCTATACTATATTTTGTAAGCCTCCCCTCTCCTGCTCAACCTGAGTACGTTAACGGCGACATTATTGCACACTTATGAATATAGGATTGAAATAAGCTTTGAATTACCTAAAAGGAAATGCAAGGTTGGGTTACAAGTGCACATTGCGCTTACGTCTTGCAGCTAAAACTCTTTCATAGTGACAGCCGTCACCTCTTCACCACCAAGGGAAGCTAGCTGTAGTGAAATAAAACTGGAGAACAAATTAGCACGTTTCTTTGAGAGTAGACCCGCCAACTAAGGGTTCCGATCAGTTGCCATGACGGTGCGGTTCAGCTTGTTAGTTACCCTTGCACTTCCTGCCCCTTTCCATATCAGGATAGCATGTGGAAGAGGATCACCGGTGCTTTTATAGTTTTATGGAAACCATGCCCCACTGACAAACTAGCCCCTCTGTTGCATTGGCAGCCATTATGAATGGCGGATGCCTGTGGCAGGAAGGCCTGTTCTTGGGGACATTGCCATTTCTTTCTTAAGTTGTATGTGGCTCTCGGCATCAATTCAACCGCAGCAACGCCGTGACGCTCAAAGACAGATGTGCATTTGATGCTGCTGTACGCTCACATCCTCTGCTGCAGACATTACAGGACAAGGGCACAGTTGAAGATCCCGTGACACTGGCGGATGCGCCATCGGTCGGCTCTGCGTCCGACTCCAGTGCAACCCGTCCCAAGCCAGGCGCCTCCAAACTGCCTAAGGCACCACTTCCCTCGCCAGAACCCGACGGTGGTTCAGCGCCGCTGGCGGTATCCCCTGGCCGCCAAAAGCGGGAGTCCATCAAGGCCATGAACGCTCTGCTCAAGGCCCACTCGGAACACTCGGTTTTCTCGGCTGCGATGTATTGCATGTTCATCCACAACGCTCCCCGCAAAAGGTTATTTGTAAACGTTGCGTGCATTGCAGG
Organism: Amblyomma mixtum; assembly: GCF_055824585.1. Lineage (NCBI taxonomy): Eukaryota > Metazoa > Arthropoda > Arachnida > Ixodida > Ixodidae > Amblyomma > Amblyomma mixtum. Next base: position 170,805,628 of record NC_143016.1, read on the forward strand.
TTTTGTACCATCTATGGTTGATGCTTACAATATTAGTTTTGATTAAGATGGGCGAACCTCAATACTATTCGCACTAGCACGCAGTGGTTTAGTGCTATATAATTAATAGATCTTTCAACATTTCAAATTTTCGCCAAACCCTCTGGCACATCACCAGAGGATTTGTAGCTTTTTAACGATTCCGGGGCCGTATACGCCCTAAAATTTTTTCTCAACATGAGCGGGTGTAGGTAGGCGATGGACACTGAATGTAATCAATATGACGAACGTAAGGGTCGGAGAGAATTGAGACATAATATTGTCGGGTCCGTCACGCAGCGTAGTATTGCATATGACGCGCACTGCCTGGAAGCATCGCAGCTGTACTTGGACGTTCCTTAGCTGCCAGGTGTGACGGAATCTATCCGTATCACAAATATAAGTGCTCCATCGTTAAACGATGCGCGAAAGCACTTGCGAAAGCACGCTGCTTTTCACACAATGGAGAAAAATTTATATGAAGCGAACATTTCCTTTCTCATTTATAATACTGCTTGCACGCGTGTACCAAGAAGCATCTATGCCATGACAATAATGACTCAAGAGACGCTGCCGTTGCAAAGAAAATCGGGCTACATTCTGTACAATACGAACTAATTTATGGCAGACGGAGCCAACGTAATGAAAGACACAGGATGGTCCATCATGCCCACTATTAAGTTCTTTTCGGGAGCCACTGCCACAGCAGAGTAAAAAGCTCCACCGTGGGGATATTCAAGTAAATTACAGAAGGTGCACGTGTTCCTGCTTAGATGAAAATATTTAATTGGACACACATATCGTACCTACTATGCACCGTTCATGCGGTGGCTTGAAGACGTCCAGAACAATGCCCTGCTATCGTTGCAGGTACGTGCTACTCATAAAATAGCGACCTGATTAGTATTATCGCTGGCTTATGACCGTATACATAGGTTGTGTTAGACAGAGTCAATGGCCGAGGTTGATATTTGGAAACCGACGCCATGGTTTGGCCAAAACGAGCACGTAGTCTACCGCATGAGAAACACTTGTGATCTTCGTCCGCCTGGATGTTGGCGCCCTTTCTTCGCAAGAATCTTGCCCCCGGAGGACAAGAGAATCCATACTGGCCACGCAATGATACGAACGACGCGGCGTCATCATAGTGCAGCTTCAGACTTTCGAAATGTACGATCTCACGTACTCTGCAGGGAAGACCACTCGGTGGGGCAAGTGGGTAAGCGAAGTAATTGGCAGAGGAGGCTTACTCGAACCACATGATAATTGCCGCAGCAACTGTAGAAAAGGGTCGGCGGAGCCAACGGTACCCATAGCTACACTTGAGTGCCCGGAAGAGAGCTGTGGTCCGGGCGACTCTTGGCCCTGCCGCTTTTCTGGTGCTACTGCTTCCAGTTGGCTGCATTTTTCCACGTGCTTTACAGCTTATGGAATCGAGGCGTTCTCTGATATATCAAGACACTACGGCAGAATGATGTCAAGCGTAGACGCAGGCTACAGATAATACGAGAGAAATAATGTACAGAACCTGCTGGTACCCATTACAGCTTTCACAAATGGTCAGATATCAAAAATTTTAATTGTTAGAGGTGTTGTTGACAGACAGAATATCGCTGTTGTGCGATTGAAGCCCTCGGTGAGCCCGTTTATTTGGATGAATAAACCGCTAGTGCTCTAAAACACGGTTTGACACTCAGTTCGCAGCGCTTTAACAACCGAGGTAAGAATAGTGGTAAATGTTTTACACGCATTATTGCAAGCTCGCCACAAGCCAGACAGGTCGTTGTGGCTGCCGTGAACTGTGCGTTAAAAGGGCAGTCATGGTCGCAATGTAGCAAGCAAAACGGCGACAATGCCAACAGAGGTCAACAAACCTGCGTAGTTGTTCCATAGAAATCGGTTTGGGAAACGCAGTATCAGTTCTGAGATTAGCCTGGTGAGTAAGGACGCCATTTTTTGGCACCGTATACGGCTTAGAGTGCCGAACTGGCTGGTTCTGTGGTTGTGAAGTACCGGGCATAAGGTATATACAGTTCAACACTTCTTTTTTTTTTACCAAAACCGATATATATATATATACAGCTGTGCGTAAGCTTTAAGCCTTACAGCAGATTGCTGCGAAAGCTTTCCACAATAAAAAGACCATACTTTGATCTAAACCGCAATACGTTGGACAAAAGTGCGAGCGGTAAACTCATGCTATGTGTTTGCTTCGTATACAAGGCTCTTAAGGCGAAACCTTTAATGGCTCATTCTCCTGTCCTCCGTCACCGTTGCATCCGGCCCCTCGGGTGATTATCGACGATGACGGGTGTCCACCGAGATATGTGAGACAATTACTGCGTAATTTCTTTTGCTCAAATACAATTTTTATTCTCTTTATTACGGCCTCACTTTCGTCTTTCACTACCACTTCCTCCCTTCCTGTACGGTGCGGTTCGGGTGTCCACCGAGAACACAGAGAATTACTGCGCCGTTTACTCAGTGGTAAGGTGGTGGTGGTTGCGACTGAGAGAAGGACGAAAAGGAAAAGTGCACGGGCCTGCCGACTGGCCCAAGCCGAGCCACCACTGCTACCACTTGCAGATAGAAGAGAGTTGAAAGATAAGAGGAAAGAGGAAAAGAGAGAGTAAAGACGCGCGTGGCAACATCCGCGCACGCCGAAGCGGACGCTGGTTGAAAAAAAAAGTGGCCGCAGCCCGAAGGCTCTCGTCTACTGAGCCGGAATACCCGGGTTCGAACCCGACCGCGGCTTCCGTGTTTCGACGAAGGCGAAACGCAGGAGGCGCTCGTGTGCTGTGCGATGTCAGTGCACGTTAAAGACCCCAGGTGCTCGAAATTATTCCGGAGACCTATACTACGGCACCTCTTTCTTTCTCTTTTCACTCCCACCTTGCTCCCATCCCTTACCGCGCGTTTCAGGTGTCCGCCGAGATATGTTACTAATATACTGCGCCATTTCCTTTCCTCGAAAACCAATTTACCAATTTGCCAAAGGTGTTTCCAACGGGCAAGGTAGCGCGCCGAACGGGTGGTGGCGTTCCGTGGACTCCCTGGCAGCGCTACACGCTTTGGCGTTCCACACCTAAAACCGTAGCTTAAGCGTCAGTAATTAGCACTTAATTATTGATCATCGTCATCCTGATACGCCCACTGCACGGCAAAGGCCTCTCCCATGTCTCTCCAATTAACTCTCTCCTTCGCCAGTTGCGGCCGCTGTATCCCCCCGCAAATTACTTGATCTGATCCGCCCACCTAACTTTCTGCCGCCCCCTGCTACGCTTGCCTTATCTTGGAATACACTCCGTTACCCTTGAGGACCAGCGGTCATCTTGCCTTCGCATTACATGCCCTTCCCAAGCCCACTTCTTCCTCTTGGTTTTAACTAGGATGTCATTAACCCGCGTTTCTTCTCTCACCCACTGCGCTCGCTTCCGACCTCTTAACGTTACAGCTATCATTTTTCTTTCCGTAGCTCACTGCGTTGTCCTTTACCCTCTTTGTTAGCCTTCACGTTTCTGCCCCATAGTAAAGTACCGGTAAGATACAGCTGTTGTATACTTTTCTTTTGAGGGATATTCGTAAGCTGCCATTCATGATTTAAGACAGCCTGCCATATGCGGTCTACCCCATTATTATTCTTCTAGTTATTTCCCTCATGATCCGGATCATCTGTCACTACCTGCCCTAAATAGACATATTCTCTAACTGCTTCCAGCATCGCGCCACCAATTGCGAACTGCTGTTGTCTTGCTAGACTGTTGAATACTATTATTAGTAATTAATCAGTAGTTAGCCATTATTAGTAACTTGTTATTACTTAGTAATTAGTCATTAATTATGTGTGATGCCATTCAGTGGTGTCCTCGCCTGTGCCACAGAGGCAGTCAAAGTGGTGCGGAAAGCGCTTTCGCCTCAACAGACTTTAGAAGACAGTCAAAGTGTCGCTGAATTTTTATTTCCTGCTCCGGGCCGTCATTTGTGACGCCCTGCCAATATTCGCACTCGGTTCTGAATCCCTAGAGGGTGGGTTTGTATGCCGGTATTTTCTGGTGTGTTTATTTCTGTTTTATTTCTAGTATCACGTGTGGTAAGTGCTGTCTGGAACTACAATGCTCTAATTTGCGCAGGAAACATCGCGCTTGGTTAAAATTTTTTCGCTTAAATCGCTGCTCTTGGGGACTAACTGTTGCACAGCTTTCGTGGGGGCCAACTGTTGCATTCTTTACAGTTTTTACAGAAAAGGACCGACTGCTGTGGCAAATCAGTCAGTCCCCAGAAAAGCTAACCTCTCACCCCCTTTTAGACTCTTTTTTTTTTCTTTAGAGTCAGTGTTCCGTGAGAGTGTGAGGTAGTGACCACTCACCCCGATCATGAACAGCGCTATCTTACGGCTATTCACCTAAGAAACAGAAATGTGGAGGCTAATGAAAAGTGCTCAACTTAAGTTAGCCCTTTAGGGGTCATGAAAAATCCGACGGAGGGATTTTATTTTTTTTAGCACATAATGCTCCCTTAAAAAGAAAAACCGATTTCTGAAATTTCGTCACCATTGCTGCGTTCGTGGTGAAGTAGCAAAGTTGTACGCTTTAAAGTACGCTGGGTCCTCCCCATAGCCCATGTGGCTAATTGGCTCCACTCCTATTTGGCACGCTGGGTCCTCCCCTAGCCCACGTGCCTACTTCGCTCCACTCCTACTTGAGACGCTGGGTCCTCCCCATAGCCCATGTGCCTACTTCACTCCACTCCTACTTGGTACCTGGAGTCCTCCCCATAGCCCATATGCCTACTTCGCCCCACTCCTACTTGAAACGCTAGGTCCTGCCCACAGCCCATGTGGCTACTTCGCTCCACTCCTACTTGGTACACTGGGTCCTCCCCATAGCCCATGTGGCTACTTCGGTCCACTCCTACGTGGTACGCTGGGCTCCCCATAACACATGTGGCTATTTTGCTCCACTCCTATTTGGTACGCTGGGTCCTCCCCATAGCCCATGTGGTTATTTCGCTCCACTCCTACTTGGTATGCTGCGTCCTCCCCATAGCCCATGAGGCTACTTCGCTCCACTCCTGCTTGGTGCACTGAGTCCTCCCCATTGCACATGTGGCTACTTTGCTCCACTCCAACTTGGTACACTGGGTGCTCCCATGCTCCCCATAGCCCATGTGGCTACTTCTCCCCACTCCTACTTGGTATGCTGGGTCCTCCCCATAGCCCATGTGGCTACTTCGCTCCACTCCTACTTGGTACACTTGGTCTTCCGCATAGCCCACGTGGCTACTTCGCTCCACTCCTTCTTGGTACGCTGGGTCCTCCCCATAGCCCATGTGGCTACTTCGCTCCACTCCTGTTTGGTGGGTGGATTTTGTTAATATACCCCAAATTGTTATGAAGCGTGATATAGCACTTCTTGCAGGCCCCGCAGTTGTGATTCTTATTTGCCCAGGAAGCTCTTTCCTTTTCAAAAAAGCATCAGACACTATTGAACCAGTTTCTGCGAACCGCTGGTTGGTGCATGCCGAGGTCAGATAATCACGAGTAGCATTCTTACCAAAGCAAGAATGCGTCTCTAGCAGTTTGGCAGATTGTTCAGGCATTCACAATTGCAAAGTTGAGCCTTCGCATCAACAGCCACCCCCACTTGATTGTCCCTGATGCCGATGTAGTAGCAGCTGGCGGCTTCATATGAAAGGTCGACACCTTCCATACCACATGTTGCAAAAAAAAAGAGTTTTGTCTTACAAAAGACCGGTTTTTCATCCGCTGTAGCCAAGCACCGCTTTAAAAAAATAGAGGCTCTGTGCTGTTATAGTTTCAGTCTATAGTGAGCCCATTGTTGGTCTTAGAGTTCAATAAAAGCATGAAACTTATACTATCGATGCAAGAACCAATTTGTTCTGGCTGCTTCTATTCCGTTGCTTTCTTTGGGCCGAGTGGACACTTCCTAATCGCCGTAACCACTGAGCCACCACTGAGTGGACAGATTTGATATACCGCATCGATTGATACCCGCCGCGGTGGCTCAGTGGTTGTGGTGCTCGGCTGCTGACCCGAAAGACGCGGGTTCGATGCCGCCGCGGCGGCCGAATTGCTTTGGAGGAGATATTCTGGAGGCCCGTGTACTGTGCGATGTCAGTGCACGTTAAAGAACCCCAGGTGGTCGAAATTTCCGGAGCCCTTCACTACGGCGTCTCTCATAGCCTTAGTCGCTTCGGGACGTTAAACCCCATAAACTAACCAAACTAACCAAATGCCTAAGCTTGTTTTCGTGTAAGGTACCTGTGGCCCGAAATTCCTCCTATGGAGAGTTGCAGTAATGTCGTGACTAGTAAAAAAGCTTTGCAAAAAAGATGAAATCATCACTAAGCTTTGAAATCACCACAGGCGGAGAGAGGACAACGCGTGCTTTCAAAAGTTTGGTTTCAGAACTGAAGGACTTTTCACAATAGGTATGAAATTCATAACAGTAGCCGTTTTCTCTGAAGAACATCCAGTTCTTATAACCAATACTTTATTATAGACAATATAAATTACACCATCGTAATATTCTGGATAGCTAGCAAAAATGCACCAGTCTCTAAGGCGTCGCTGAACAGACAAGGTGGATGTTTCCAAAAAATTTCCAGGAAAGATACGATTTATGACCTTGAATAAATATCCGACGTTGTGCAGACAGGAAGACCCAGCGTACTATAGAAAGTACAGCACCATGCAATTCATCATAGTGCAAGAAAAAAGCGAAAGCTGCAGGACATTCAAAGCATCCATTGCTTATTTCCATCTTGCGTGCTGCTCTATGTTTGAAACTAGTATAATATTTACATAAACGCTGCAGCTAGAAAATTACAAGCCAGCGGCTACTGGTGCATCTGAATAATGGCCTGATGGGCGAGTTGGTACATGATGAAATGAACGCGTGCGCAACAGAACTCTGTGGTGTCTCTTTCTTCTTATAGCATGTGTCCTTGTAGCGCCAGCGTTCATTTTATTTTCACTACTGGTGCAGTTCGTGGGAAACAAACATGTTGAAGTTTTACCATAGAAGTATGACATACTGAGGAGAGAAAATACGCCTTCTTAGTTGAGGGGTGTCGACCGATTCCCTGGCGAATAACGCATTCTCTACTTAAAACGAAACATTCAATCTTTGGTGTTGGAATCACAAAAAATTAACTATACCTGCAAGGAACTAATGGTTAAGGACAACGCAGGGAGCTATGAAAAGAAATGTAGTAGGTGTAATTTAAAGAGACTGGAAGGGGACAGATTGGATGAGGGAACAAACGCGTGCTAATGAGATGCTAGTTGAAATCAAGAGGAAGAAATTGGCTTGGACAGAGCATCTAATTTGAAGGCAAGATAACCACTGGTCCTTAAGAGTAACGGAGTGGATTCCAAGAAAAGGCAAACGTAGCAGGGGGTGGCAGAAAGTTAGGTGGGCGGATGGGGTTAAGAAGTTTCGGGGAATACGGTGGCCGTAGCCGGCAAAGGACAGGGTTAATTCGAGAAACATATGGTAGAGGCCTTTGCCTTGCAGTGGGCGTAGTCAAGCTGATGATGATGATGGTTCTGTTAGCCCCCCATTCGTGTCCCTGCTGTCCTCGCAGGAGGTCACCGCCGGTCCTTCTCGGTTGATCCGCTCGGTGTCCCTGGCGGCAAGAGTGTTCCCCACTACGCTTGTGTCTGCGATCCTGGTCGGCGTCACTGTGGTAGTCCTGCTCCTGTACCCCTGGATACCCGGCAGGCTGCGGGCGCGCTGCGAATCTAGGTCTTGCCGGTTCCACAGGTGAACCAGTGGCTTTTAGGGTCTAAAGTATTCGCCAGAAGTGATTTAGGTGAAGAATCACTGAAGGCCATACGGTGTGATAACGAGACCATAACGTTGTCTGATCTCTAGGCAGATTGTTCCAGAAATAATTCACGAGGCGCATCTAGACGCTATCTCGGTTCATTTTGAGGATACTGAAAGTTCGAGTAACGGCGACTGCTCGGATTGCTCATCAATCATGTCGCTCAAGGGGAGATACTAGCTATCAACCCGACAAAGACGGTCACTGATCTGTGGCAGCTTTGCCTGCGAAAATTGAATGCTTCTGAAACGAAGTGCGCGTCGTTGCAATCGTCGCCCGCCATCGCTGTCGCTACACTGTACCGAAATGTGAAACATTTGCTTTTTTTGAACAAAGCTTCAGTTAAAACTAGCACTTACTCCAACATTCGGCTTGTTTTATTGAGCTCCGTTTCGTATTCTGCTCAGTGTTGGAAGCCCTACAGCCATCTATCGGATGACATGCTCACCACTCTCTTACTTATCACTGTAATTTCCCGTGCCGCAGCGGTGCATCTAGATAGGCTGCAAAAGTTTTGATAGTCATGCACTCAACGGGCATTAAGGCTGCCCGTGTGACAGTGGTATTCAGCACACCTATGGAGACAGAATAAATGCATAGCCGCTTACTGGAAGGGCGCAGCTAAGGAATGGTGACGAAATACATTATAAAACGATAACTGAATTCATTTTGTAGGTTGCGAAGGCTACTATGAGTGCCTTGTGATGTGAGAAATGTGTGACCAAGGACTTGAGGATCGTGTCACTCAACTAGTGTACGGGCAGCATTTCCGATGTGTTCCTCCTCCAACAACGCCGCCCCGCGTTTGTAGCCCCGTCAACCGGCTTACGCGGTGCCTACAGAGAACGGCGCTCTGCCTGTCCACTGCTGTGCGCCAGTACTGGTCTTAGGGCACGTTTTGAAGAGTTTATGCTACGTCGCCTTTTGCGGCAAACTTATATTAATATACGCATAATGATATTATTGTTAATTAAAAAGTGACTTCTCAGTCAAAACGCCTCCTTCTTCGAAACTGTACTGCCAGTGGTGATCTCTACCAGGAAATAACTAAGATGTAATAATTACCAAGCTATTTGCTGACGTATATTACGTCGTTTTACCTATCTCAATCTATCTCTGTATCGCGCCTTTGCAACATCCATCCCAATAGTTAAGATTTTAGCAAGCGCCAATCTAGCTGGCCCTAGATGTAAAGAATATGGGCAGTTTCCTCATGTTGTGCCACGCCAGGTTGCGCGCAGCGCCTAACGGTGAGCTTGTCGCATTCATTCTCCTCGCTGACGCTTCGTTCCGGGACAGAATCAGGTGGCGATCGCGTGCTGGAAAAAAGTGCTCGTGATACGTTCGCCACTCGGGGACATACACCTAATGACATTTTTGCCTGGGTTCTGCTCCTTGCTTGTGGTTGCGCGTGTCATAACAGCCCGTGTTTTTGCTGCTCGTTTGTTTCATCTAGAATCGTTTTATGTTGCTCTAAAAACTGGTATGGACATCAGCAATTCCGAGCGATAAATAACAAGAAAAATGAGGATCCTAACTGTAAAAGGCAGGAAGTTAAAAATTAGCTTATAGGTATTTACCTTCTTAACTGGCCCGTCTAACCATTTTTCCGGCAGCTACCACAGTTGACGGTATTTACCGAAAAATAGCCGCGATGGTCGGTACCGTCCGCACGGACGCTTGGCCTTAAAGCACCGTTAGAGAAGCTGCCAAACCCCTTACAAGTGCTGGACGGCGTGTCTGAGGAAACCTCATGCCGACAATATGCCCCCATTTTTTCTCCACCCACTTAGTCTTTAGCACAGAAGTATTTCTAAGCATTAACACCTCGTCATGAAGATTGCATTATCAGTTTGATGAATATATTAACCTGGTATTAACTTCTAAAGGTCACACAGCTGAGGCTTGGCAAAGGCTTATCGGAGTTATTGTCATTACAAGGCAGCGCTGTTTTAATGCTTAAAGACGCTTGGCTTCAAATGTCGCTTCAAGCGCACAGGGCTATCCCGCCTCTTTATATTTCAAGCTTCTCTCTTTTTGCTTGCTCCGAGAAGCGAAGGTGTCTCCTCTTATCGACTTCGCACATTAGAGGAAAGTGTTTTAATTACAATTTTAGGCACCAAAACCAAACTCTGCTCAACCTGTTCAAGTCGTACACATTTCAATGGATGCGCGCTCCGAAACATATCCTCCAGTTATTAAAATAGGTGGAGAGTTTAGAGTATGTAGAATCCTTAAGTTATTTGAGCCAGTGGCAGGAGGGGCTTGCGCTCGCCCGCTCCTGCAAAAACTCGTTTTTCGACTATGCGTGGTGTCTAGAGGAGCAGTGTCTGTAGTAGATTAAACTCGAGTAACTGAAAATGAGATTCTTGAACAGGCAGTTCTAATATATACCCCGCGTTTTACGCTATGTGCAAAGATGAAAGTTGAAATATAGTGTCATTTTGACAGAAACATTTTAGTAATAAAAATATTCTGTCAAGGCGAATGCGACCGCATAGGAATGCGCGAAATTTGGATCTTCATAGATCACGCCGTTGTTTTCAAATCTGCGCCCAGTAGCCGACACGCCACGTAATTATTTTGCAAAAAAAAAACCAATACACTGCTTCCACTTTCTGCAGGGATCTCATAGAAGATAACTAGATCTGTCCGTGGACCCGTGCCACGACTTCGGAGCCCACGTGTGCGGCAACTGGAGGGAGCGCAAGGTATCCGCCATCTCGCAGACATGTCCATGCTGTGGCTCAGGGGGTTCCCCGCCATGCTGCACGACGGCTTGGCTCAGCTGCCCGCGGGGAGGAGAGCGGCCGCCATGTTCAACCGCTGCATGACGCAGACGGGCTCACAGGTGCACGTCATAGAGGAGTTTATGAGAGCACGGGGCCTAGTGTGGCCGGAGGATCCCCAGGACAGAGGGCCTGCCATTGAAGTCATGCTGGACCTCGCTTTCAACTGGAGAGTGAGCCTCTGGTCCACGATGACGGTCCTCCCGAGCACACCAGTGCATCCCAAGCGACGCATATTCTTCTCGCATAACGACAAGATGACCATCTCGAAAGCCCTCTTCAAGAACATACCGAGGCATAAATTCAAACAAGCCTACGGAGGCCTCTTTGATCTTTTTTCCAACAACACGAATAGCGATCTGCAACCGGAGGTAATCACGAAAACCTACAACATGCTAGAATACGTGTTCAACCGCCTTATTAGGTCCGGGACGACCAAGGTTCGCGTTCCTGGTCAAATTCCGCTGCGCGATTTTAAAAAGTATTCTCCGATCACCGATTCGGAGTACCTGTGACATGTCTTAAACTCTGTGCTGAAGATCGACCCGCCCTTAACACCAGACGACTTAGTACTCTTTAGTGATCTGGCTTTGCTGAATAGCATCAGCGAAATCTTCGAGAAATTTGGCGACAGTGACGTGCGCCGTCACATCGCATGGCTATTCGTGTGGACCTACGGCATCATGGCGAACCCTGAAGCCGCCCTCCTCATCATGCACGGGGACAAGCAACGTGCGGAACAAGCGCGACCACTCTACTGCGCCGCGCAAGTGGAGGCCAACTACAAGCTTCTTGTGGTCGCATTGGCCATAGCCGCCTACTTCCCGACCGAGATGCGCACCTTCATCAACGAACGCCTATCCGGCATCGTGGAGGTGGGCGCAATAATCCAACTTACAAGAGCTTATGGGTCACGCTTATGAAGTGACTGAACTTAATAACTAGACGCGTTCGTGTACTGTGCGATGTCAGTGCACGTTAAAGAACGTCAGGTGGTCTGAATTTCCGGAGAAATTCACTGCGGCGCCCCTCATGGCCTGAGACGTTGTGGAACGTTAAACCGCAATAAACTACACCAATAAACGAAACACTAGAGAACCACGCTGCACTTTCCGCAGCATTGTTATCCTGCGCACAGCGTTTTGAATATAGGTTGTTATTTTTCCATGTATTTATACTCTCGCTTCCACCCGCTGAACCGCACAATCAATCAAGCGTTTCAGGTCCTTCTAATGCTGTCCGATATGTTTCTCTTGATATAATGCTACACAAAATTTTGTAATAAAGGGGGAGGCGCAAGAAGCCAAAGACTGGGGAGAGCAGTGTCACGTAGCTGGATGCCTACTATGCGCTGATTATTGACGCAACGAGGTTGGCAGTGTTGTCACTGAGAAATTGCGATCAGTAGTGCGAGTCAGCAATGAAAAGTAGGTCTGGGAACGAAACTTGTGTCGAATCATTTAGGTCACACGGCTTTCCCTTTCCCTTCTGCGTTCCGCATGATTGGTAATATTATATGCGTTTTGTTTTGTTTAATGGTTTATTGAATTTAACGTCCCGAAGCGACGCAGGGTACGAGAAACGCCGTAGTGAAGGGCCCTGGACAACTTCGAGTTCTTTAACGTACACTCCCATCGCACAGTATACGGGCCTCCAGCCTTTCGCCTCCATCGAAATGCTACCGCCATGGTCTACATAGACGTTTTGTCGTGGAGCGGAAGTTAACACCGTTGCAGGTTTTTACCGGAAGTCGGTCATTCGCCATCCCACCAATGCAATTGTTAGCTAATGAAATTCGACCAGTAATAGTGAAGCCATGGCAGCATTGTAGGCGTGGTCAATGTTGTAGTATCCGCGGTTATGGGATTCACCTGATCACTACCCGGAAATTATTCTTTCCGCAAAGATACTAATCTAAGTAACCATGCTAAATGCACTTTGATAGGAATAAGTGAGCACGGCCAGATGGATATGAAATTCAAAGGAAAATATTTACCCCGCTCTTTGTCCGTCGAATGCACGCACGAGGGAATGATGCTGTTTTAAGACGAGTAAATAGAATTAAAGAAAGATTGTCCCCGCCTTGCAAATAATTAAGTTAGCCTCAATGAGAGGTAAAACGAAACGTGCGGAAGACTTTCTCTCTGTATATTTGCACTTATTTCATGTTCTTGCAATTTTGCTCGCATTTTTTCAATATTTCTCGGACGGGAAAAATGTTTAACTTCCTATCACTGCTCGTGTCGCACTGAATTCTTTCTTGACGTGTCCTTAAGGAGTTCATTTCAATGAGCTATTTTTTTAGTACAGAAGAGATAGGCCTATTATAAACTGTTTTCTTCATAATGATGGCCACTGCTAATCGTAAAGTTACACTAAAGTAAGGTATATGTTATCCTGTATGAATTTATATCACCATCTTATCGACACAGACGCCAGTTTCACTGAGAATGGAGCTTTTTGGTGCTAAATTGGCTGGTTTATCGGGGTTTAACGTCCCAAGGCGACTCAGGCTATAACGGACGCCGCAGTGAGGGTCTCCGGAAATATCGACCACCTGGGGTACTTTACCATGCACCGACATCGCACAGTGCAGGGGCCCCTAGAATTTCGCATTTATTAAAATTCGACCGCCGCGGCCGGCATCAAACCCGCATCTTTCGGGAGAGCGCCGAGCGCCATAACGACTGAGCCACTGCGGCGAATTCTGGTGCTAAAATTTAAAATAAAAACTACACGTGTCGCCATCACTTGCCGATCGTGCAACTAGCCTCCGGTTCATTGACAGTTTCTGGGCCCGTATTCCAGAGGCAGGGATACACCACGACTCACTTCCAAACGGGGATGAAGAACTGGTTTTCGGTGTGCACGTCAGAAGCTTGGAGCGGCGCGAAATGGGTGGCTTTCCAAAACGCACGTGCCATCTTAGCCCTATGTGGCATGGTCACTTGAATAGTACTAACCGAGATTCAACTACTAGCTTGAAAAAAATGGTTGACATTATGAAAGTTTCTGTCCGCTGGTCGAACCTTTGCCGTCCCTTGGTTTGCAGAGTCGCGGTCATTTATGACGAATTATGCAGGCCTGTGCATGTCAGCAGAAGAGTAGTGTGAGAGGTGATGGACAGGGTGTGACTTTGTAGCGGAAGCGGTTTAGAGGACAGCGTGAGTTTTCTTCACGAGCTCTTTTGTACGCAAAAGGGCAGGCAGTCGTCAGCAAACTGACGTCTTTCGCTGCCTTCAATTTATTTATTTATTTATTTATTTATTTAATACTGCAGAGTCGCTCGACTCCAAGCAGGCATGAGCACGGGCATGAGCACAGATACAAATAAAAAACACAAGATATGCACAAACTTCATGCAAGAGCAAACGATAATGCGAAAAAGAAACCAAAAAGACATGGGTTTCACATAGAAAAAGCTCTCAAATTATCAACAAAGGTTTCCACATTTGGGCTGTTCACTACACACTTCGGCAATTCATTCCACTCTGCTATTGATTTGAAAAAAAAATGAGTGTTTTACTGTGTTAGAGTATGCACGAAATTCTTGCAGCATTTTTCCATGGTTATAACGCGTACTTGCTCGTGAAACAGGAGTAATATAATCATGGGTGTTTATTCTAATCAGATTATTATAACAAAAATTTCAATCTTGCTTCAGTGCGCCTTGTCTGAAGAGACTCTAGGCCAATAGAATTGATCATAGCTGATACACTATCTGTTCGTTTGTATCGATTGCAAATGAAACGGGCCGCTGTCCTCTGCACTCTTTCTAATTTGGAGATATTCTTGGCCGTAAATGGGTCCCATAAACAACAAGCATATTCCAGACGAGGCCGCACCAAAGCCTTATACGCTGCCAGTTTGACATGTTTTGGGGCCTTTGACAGTTTACGCCTCAAACACCACAGAGCCTTCACAGCTTTTCCGCATGTAATATCGATGTGAGCATCCCACTTTAGGCAATTAGTTATCTGAACTCCAAGGTATTTCACAGACGAGGTTTCTGGAAGTGGTACGCCAGCTATACAATATGGATGTATCAGAACAGTTTTCTTTTTACAAATTCTAAGTACGGAACATTTATTAACGTTAAGAAACATACCCCATTGGTTACACCAGTTTGAGATCTTCTGCAGGTTACTGTTAAGCTTAATTTGGTCCGGTGTGGAGTTAACTAAGGAATATAAAACGCAGTCATCTGCAAATAGTTTAACTTTAACTTCGCAATCGACCACATTAATTATGTCATTTACGTAAACTAAAAATAGGATAGGCCCCAGAACTGATCCTTGCGGAACACCAGATGAAACCGGAAGTTCATCAGAGTACTCATCGTTAACACGAACATATTGAAATCTATCTTCTAAGTAGGCTCTAATAAGGTCAATAATATTAGGATTGATTCCGGCAGTGTAAAGCTTTTGTATGAGTTTTGTCTTGTTTAGTGCTTCATGCGCCTGCTTTCCCAATATTTTCTTACAAATCATGCACCCAGAAGCCAATTAGACATGCAACAACTTGTGCTGCGCATTATATTCCAGGAGAAATTAGCCAGTTCTTTATCCGACTGAAAGTGTAATTATGTTCCTGCAGGTACACACAGAAACGCAAGCTACTTCATTGTCTAGAAATGTTTGAAGTTTCTGATTTCGACTCGTGGACTCTAGAAAATTACCAAGGATGTAATCGATTTTGCAATGTCGCTAGTTTAAAGGTCGCAGTCACTAACGTAATCGATTTCTGTCAGAATTTTTCCCATCTTGTTTTTGCCTAAAATGAGGGATGTGGATTTTTACAGGTTTGGCTGGGTATCCACATTCGCGCCCCTTTTTCCTTACAACAGCTTCCTCATAGGGCTGCAAAACATTTGCACTGGAATTATAGTGTATGACATGGAACATGCGGACGTTTGATTCTCCCTGCAACCTCAAACGATAAATAAGTGCGCGGCAAGGACGCAGTGTTAAGTGTAAACGTGTTTAATAAAGTGTAAACGGGTTTAGTGAGAATACAGTAATAAAAAGAAAGAACGCTGCTGTCCGTCATTCTTCGGAGCATGTACGGACATGGATGATGCAATTAGTTCAGGGTCAGTAATCCACCTGATCAGAGTGCTCATGTTTCTCCAGCACCTCGTGAATTGTCCGCAGCGTCAGACTATTTTCTGAGGCTACTGGACTCTACAAGTGTGCAAGTCACCCGCTTGTAGCCTACGGAGAAGTCATAAACAATTTCGTGGAGAATCCTTGAGCGAGAAAATAACGAAGGTGGCGAGCAAAAATTTCGTGCTTGTGAGTGCACGGCCAGTCAACAGCCCTGTGGTTACCGTGAAACGGCCAGTTGTTGCAAATTCAGCCAAGTTTGGATAGGACCGCGTAGGGTAACCCTCAGGAGCATGAACCGCATCTATCTCTCTCATACTGCAGATGGCCATGAACAAAACATCGGCTGCCTCTTGGCTGGACAACCAGACTATCACCATCGCCGTCCAGAAGCTGAAGAATGTTGCCACCGTGCTGTGGCCTGCCGAAAAGTTCCTCACCGAGGAAGCCGTAGAGCAGGCCCACGCCAACTTCAGCGAGAATGCCTCTTCGTTCGCCCAACTTTGGGTCGACACCCGGCGCAACATCCGCAGCCTGTTCAGCTCCGAGGCAGGCGTCCAGGAGGAGCGGCTGCGCCTGAGCAGTGCCCTGCCGTTCATCGAGTACGTGCCTGTGCTGAACGCCCTGTCGATGTCACTGGGTGCCCTGGCACCGCCGCTCTTCTACGTGGACGGCACCAAAGCCATGCTGCACGGCGGTCTTGGCTACTTTTACGCCAGGGAGCTGGTCGGAGCGTTGGACAGTGAAGGTGTCAATGTAAGCAGCCACCAAAGCAACATTGATTGATATCCAGCCTAATGATGAGATTAACGTGTTGCTGAAGACAGCATGCAGTTTCCAAAGCTTGAGGAAAAATGAATCGAGGGACAACATCTCTTTAATTATCGCAGAGGGCTGTCTTATGAATGAGAACGAAAAAAAGGTTATCCGAACTGTTTTGTTCGTGTTTTGTTTTGATTTTCATTTTAACTTTTTCTGTTAATGTGACATTATTTCACATTTATAAATACTGTTACGTAAATGTACGCACACAAGGAGTAGTCACTTAGGGATGCTGACAGCAGTTCAGTCGAACCACTGCCGGCCAACGGCGCACAGATCATACTTCGTTTTCTTCGCGCTCCGTGCACGAGCCCAGCACTGTCTTCTTCGTTGCCCACTGACGCAACTCCCGGCGGCGAAAGCATCGTCCCGATGCTAAGTGGAAGACGGAGCAGGTGCACGGTATAGCTTGAGGCGAACCACGCGAACAACGTCAGTGGCAGGGAAGGTGGATGACCACGGAGGATCGAGGGGGGCAACCTCATAGTCACGTCGGTCACCTGACGGAGCACGCGATAAGGGTCCTTATACTGATGTAGTAGTTTCTCTGAAAGGCCGACACGGCGAAAGGGATACCAAACGAGGACGAGTGATCCTGGCGTGTAGTGTACTGGCGTGTAGTGTAGTGTATGTCGTCGGTCGTAAACTGACTTCTGGTAGGCCTGTGAGGCGGTGAGACGGTCGCGGGCGATTTCGCGGGCCATGGTTGCTTGGGCGATGGCGTCACGTGCGTACTCCGTGGTCGAGGCCGAAGAAGGCGGCAGAAGTGTATCCAATGGCAACGCAGGATGCCGGTCATACAAAAGATAGAAAGGCGAATAGCCCGTGGTGTCATGCCGCGATGAATTGTAAGCAAATGTTACATAGGGCAAGGCAATGTCCCAAACACGATGGTCGAGTGCGACGTACATAGATAGCACGTCAGTGAGGGTCCTATTCAGGCGCTCGGTAAGCCCGTTCGTTTGAGGATGGTACGCTGTAGTGAGTTTATGCTGCGTGGAACAGGACCAGAGTATGTCGTCAACTACCCTGGTCAAAAAGTAGCGGCCGCGGTCCGTCAGCAATTGGCGTGGGGCACCGTGAGAAGGATGACATTTTGCAACAGGAAATCGGCGACATCGGTGGCGCAACTGGTTGGTAATGCACGTGTGATAGCGTACCGAATGGCGTAGTCAGTCGCGACAGCGATCCAACGGTTGCCGGAAATGGACGTAGGAAAAGGTCCGAGGAGGTCCAGTCCGACACGATGAAAGGTTTCCAGAGGTACGTCTATAGGCTGCAGAAGGCCGGCAGGCAAAGTGGACGGCCGCTTCCTGCGTTGACAGAGGTCGCAGCTGGCAACGCAACGGCGAACACTACGGTAAAGGCCGGGCCAAAAGAAGCGGCGTCGGACCCGATCGTACGTGCGGGAGACACCTAGGTGTCCCGCGGTGGGCAGGTCGTGTTGTTCCGCGAGGACAGACGAGCGGAGACGTTGAGAAACGACGAGCAGGAGCGCAGGGTCGTCAGGGCGAAGGTTGCGGCGGTATAGGATGTCATCCTGAAGAACAAAGAGTTGGAGCGAAGGATCGGGGTTGGCACAGGTGAGGCGGTCAATAAGGGGACGCAAGGAGGAATCTTGCCGTTGCTCGGCCGCGATGTTAAGCAGATCAGAGATAGCGAATAAGCACGGGCCGAGGTCATTGTCTCCAGGATCGGGCGGCTCCACAGGGTGACGAGAGAGGCAGTCAGCGTCTTGGTGTAGGCGCCCGGACTTGTAGACAACGGTGTAAGAGTACTCTTGCAGGCGCAATGCCCAACGACCAAGCCGGCCTGTGGGATCCTTCAGCGAAGAAAGCCAGCAAAGAGCGTGGTGGTCCGTCACAACAGAGAAAAGACGGCCAAACAGGTAGGGTCGAAATTTAGCGACCGCCCAAACAAGGGCGAGGCACTCGCGCTCCATTATGGAGTAATTGCGCTCGGCGGTGGAAAGAAGACGGCTGGCGTATGCAATGACACGGTCTTGACCTTGGTAAGGTTGGGCGAGCACAGCGCAGATACCATATCCGGTGGCGTCTGTGCGAACTTCAGTTGTCGCCGACGGGTCGAAATGGGCCAATATAGAAGGGGAAGTGAGCAATTGGATTAAGGAAGAAAAGGCCTCTCCTTGGGCAGGGCCCCAGATAAAAGGGCTGTCTTAAGGAGGTCGGTGAGGGGGCGAGCGATTCTAGCAAAATTTTTGATGAAACGTCGGAAATAAGAACACAGGCTTACAAAGCTGCGCACGTCCCTGGACGATTGGGGAAGAGGGAAGTCTTTGACGGCTTGAACTTTAGCAGGGTCCGGGCGGACACCCGAGGCATCGACCAGATGTCCAATGATGGTCAGTTGGCGACAAGCGAATTGGCATTTCGACGAGTTTAGCTGCAGCCCGGCTTTACGGAAGACAGAAAGAATGCTCGTCAGTCGTTCTAGGTGCGTGGAAAACGAGGGCGAAAAAACCACGACGTCGTCTAGGTAACACAGGCATGTAACCCATTTAAATCCTCGAAGCAAGGAGTCCATCATTCTCTCGAAGGTAGCTGGCGCATTGCAGAGACCGAACGGCATAACTTTGAACTGATATAAGCCGTCTGGTGTGACGAATGCAGTCTTTTCACGGTCTTGGTCATCTACAGCAATTTGCCATTAGCCGGATCGAAGGTCTATGGGAGAGAAAAATTTGGCTCCGTGAAGGCAATCCAAAGCGTCGTCAATTTTTGGGAGAGGATACACGTCCTTTTTCGTGATGCGGTTAAGGTGCCGGTAATCAACGCAAAACCGCCAGCTCCCGTACTTCTTTTTAACTAGGACAACTGGTGAGGCCCAAGGACTCGACGAGGGCTCTATAATGTCTTTAGTAAGCATTTTGTCCACCTCCTGCTGAATGATGTTCCGTTCTGTATTGGAGACTCTATACGGACGTCTGTGGATAGGAGCGGCGTCACCGGTGTTAATGCGATGCGTAACCACAGAGGTCCGAGGCAAAGGGCGGTGGTCGAAGTCAAAGATGTGAAATGAGGAAAGAAGACACCTGAGGGCATGAGTTTGTGCTGGTAAGAGGTCAGGGGCAATCATTTTTGCGTATTGGTCTGATGGTGGGACGTCGGACTCGGGGCATTTCGGCGAGGGAGGTACATAGCCGGTGACAGCCGATACAACGCACTCGGAAGCAGGGCACAGCGTGGCGAGCGACATGACTTGGGGAAGCGGCTGAACGTGAGATGAAAAATTGACGATCGGAAGGGACGCTCGATTGGCAAACATAGTGACCACTGTATGTGCGAGGGCAACACTCCGTGTGAGAGGCACATCAAGGGCTGGAGTAACGATGTATTGGCCATCGGGAACTGGTGGGACGGAAGAGAATGATACGTAAGTGACGGCTTCGGGGTTCAGGCGGACAAAATCCACGGTACATAGGCGATGAACAACTGGAGCCGGTTGCTCCTCGGTAAAAGGTAGGGCGATCTGAACGACACTTGTGGCGCAATCAATGAGGGCAGAATGTTCGGAAAGAAAGTCCAGGCCAAGGATGAGGTCATGAGGGCAGTGTGCGAGGACAGTGAAGAGAACCGAAGTATGGCGGCCGGCGATTGGCACACGGGCTGTGCACATTCCAACGACAGCGCAAGTACCGCCATCGGTGACACGAACAGCGGAGTGGGCAGGAGTGAGCACTTTCCTTAGGCGATGGCGTAGACGGGCATTCATAACGGAGACGTGCGCTTCCGTGTCGATGAGAGCGGTAACAGGGATCCCATCCACGTCGACGCTAAGTATATTCCGTCGGGCATGTAGAGTTAAAGGAGTATTTTCAAGGTGGGTCGTCGGAGCAGCATCACCTGCAGACGCTGCAGCCATGAGTTTTCTGAACGGGATCGAGCATACCGGACAGGAGATGACGGGCGGCGAGTTTGGGGCGACGGAGATCGACGACGGTAAGGCGACGACGAGCGGTTGGTGGGAGGGGCCTGAGCGTCGGAGCTTGCGAGCTGTGGTTCATGGGGCGACGACGAGCGGCGGGAATAGAAAGAATCAGGATAGCGGCGGTAGGTCGATGACGGACGGCTTCGGCAGTGTCGGGAGATGTGACCAATTCGGGAGCAGTTAAAACAGATGGGCCTGTCGTCAGGTGTTCTCCACTCATCCGGGTTGCGGCTGCGGCGAGTGTGGTACGGATGTCGGGCACCGAGCACCGGAGACACATTACGAGCATCTGGGCAACTAATGGAGCATAGAGGTCGGATCCCGAGATTGGCGAATTCTTGTTGGACAACAGCCTGTATAAGGGATACTGCAGGGGCACTGTCCGGAACCGATAACTGGGAAACTGTGGGAGACACTGCCTCTAGTTCTCGGCGTACAAGTCGTGTCAGGCTGTCGGATGTTGGCAGGGGATGTTGGGGTGAGTCTACGCAGGACGACGTTGCCGCCGTGCTCGGCAACCGCGTGAACTGGGGGGAAATACGGCGGCTTTTCGCTTGTTAAAACCGGCGGCATTCTTTTAAGATTGCGTCAACCGTTCCACAGTCCTTGTACACCAGCAAGTTGAAGGCGTCGTCTGCAATTCCCTTGAGAACGTGACCGACTTTGTCACTCTGACATGGCGGAATCAACTTTCATGAAGAGGGCTAAAATGTCCTGAATGTAAGACACATATGACTCGGTGGACGATTGTGCGCGGCATGCAAGCTCCTTCTTCGCAGCCAGCTGACGTCCGAATGGCTTACTGAACAATTCGGTAAGCTTCTGCTTGCACAGGTCACAACTGGTCAGTTCTTCCTCGTGTGTCTCGAACCAGACCCTTGTGGTGCCCTTCAAGTAGAAAATGACGTTGGCCAACTTCATCGTCGGGTCCCACCTGCTGTGTGTGCTCACCCGCTCGTACAGAGAGAGCCAGTCCTTGACGTCCACGCCATCGGCACCGCAGAATGTGCCCGGGTCTCGAGGGTGGGCTAGGACGACAGTTGGCGTGGCAACTGCGTCAGTAGCAGTCTCGACAGATGGGCTCGTCGGCTCGTTGGCTCGTCGGGTCAGCGGCATGGCGGCTCGAACCCAACACCTCCACCAAGAGATGTTACGTAAATGTACGCACACAAGTAGTAGTCATTGAGGGATGCTGACAGCAGCTCAGTCGAACCAATGGCGGCCAACGGCGCACAGATCACACTTCGTTCTCTTCGCGCTCCGTGCATGTGCCCGGCACTGTCTTCTTCGTTGTCCACTGACAATATTTTCGTGTTTTTTTCCTTTTTCTATTGTTACATCAGTTGCCCTTCTGTCAATTGCGGTTATTTTGTTTTTATTTGCATTGTTGTTGCTGCCATAGAACAAGTTTAGGATTTGGGTTTCTAAGTGGACAGGCCACCAACCACCACGGGTTCGAGCTTCGCGCGAGCCAAGGGCCCCGATCAGCCGTCACCACACACACACTGGGACACCGACAAGGAGCACTCAACCTCCGCTGGGAGAAGAGCGATTCGCCTCAAAGAAAAAGGCCTCCAAGTTCACAAAGGAGACGTTTATTCACGTCGTATTCCAGCTGATACACACACACTCAATAGTGACCCCGTCCCGGGGGCGCGCGAGGAGCAAGGCTCCGCTGCGCGCACGAAGCGACTCGAGCAATGCGCGCCGCTAGCACGCCGCTGCAGGAGAATGTCCCTGCGGCAGTGCTGTGATCTCCCTCTCGTGTCGACCGTTGGGCCGGTTGAGAGAGAGAGTGGGCAATAAACGCAAGGTACGCCTGTCGGAGGTCGCTGGACCCCGCTGGACAGGCTCGAGCCGCTGCAGGTCAGAGGACACGTGCGGGCGAGCTCAAGTATATGTACTGGTCCGAGCGGCAAAGGCCGGCAGGGACAAACAGTAGCGTACGCACCTTACGCTGTCTCCGAGGGATCTCTCTCTGGGCCCCGCTCGGACGGTCGCGCGATACGCGGCCGCCCAAGCGGGTCCCGAAATCCAGCCAAAAGGCACCAGTGGCAAAGGCAGTTGGGGAGCCGGGGCGGAGCTGTGGCCAAATGACAGTGATTAGTCACCTAGCCGCCTCTCCACCGCCTGAGGCGGTAGCAAGGGAAAGGGGAGAAACAGCGCGGGAAGCCGGCACAGCCGCGCAAAGGCAACGGCGGAAAGCCAGGATCCCCCTCTCCTTAAACGCCCTCCTACCCATCGGCAAAGCACGCGGCCAAAATAACGAAAGCAATACAAAAAAATTAAGCTACACTTCAGTTCCAAAATAAAGAAATGAATACACGCGCAAAAAAAACTAGCTACACTTCAGTTCCAGCCAGAACAACGTAAAAAAAAACAACACACAAACAAACCAGAAAAGGCAAACAAACACTGCCATACGCTTCAAGAAATCAAAACAGCTTGCAGATTATATACACGGTACACAAGAAGATGTGAATACAACTGTACAGCTGTGACAGGTGGATGTCAGCCTCAAAGTTCGATGGTACGGCCCAGTGGGCCGGTCGGCGACTCACCGCTCGCAGACTTCAAGTTGAATCGGTGAATGGGTTGGCAGGGCTGACGACTGATGGTGATCTTTCCGTTGATGACGACGGGGCCGCGGCAGAGCACAAACCTCGCGCCCTTAGACACGACGTCACGTTCGGCACAAGACAGCTAGTGCACTCCTTTCACGCCGGCTGAAACGGGCGAGGACGTTCGGCGGCGTCCTGATGTGTAACCTTGGCCACAGCGAGGGTCCCCCTCATCCTCGCGCTCACGCAGAAGCACACAACGGCACAACTCACAGGCGTCGCCTTGGCTCATGGTTACGCGCACACACAGCCACAGCCACAAACACGCATACACCGGCACGTGCGCGGACGCTGGTCGGCAACAACGATCCCCTCATCAGAAGCGTCCAGAGGCGCCGCGGCGAGGGTCAAAGGGTGCACTTTACGCCCCCCATCGCCCCAAACGACCCGCCAACTTCCCCTCCATACGGGCCGCACAAAACTCGCACCGCGACACACGGCTCCTTAGCGAGCCAACCACCCACAGTCGGGCCGGAAATGAGAAAAGGCGCGCCGTACAAACGACACCCCATCTATTCCCTCTAGAAGATAAGAGCAAGCACGAGCGGGCTGAAGTTTGCCTATGTACATCTCGGTACGTTAGAACAAAACAGACGAACAAGCAGGAAACGAAAGCGGCTAGAAACTGACTCAAGCAAACAAATAAATAAACTGATAAACACACAAGGCTGGAACTGAGCATGCTGCCAAAACAACAAAAAAATAACACACCGTGCTTCGCCTGGGTAGGGCCTGACGAGAAAGTTCGCCAGCTAGCTGAGGCTGCGTGCCTTCGGTTGCGGAAAAGTCCGCCGTCCGGCATGAGTCACACCGGTGACCGTCGCCTCAGATTGTACCGGTGCTCCGTACGCTTGCGTTCCGTGGCACCAGTTGTGCCTTTGCGCTTGCCTTTGATACCAATGGGTACCGGCGCAAGCTCGTCAGACCGTGACGCGTAGGGCCTTCAGGTCTGCGATGTGGGCACGGCTGGTTTTCCCCGTAAGTGGATCCTCCAGCAGGTACGCGAGTGGCGACCAGACTCTGACCACTCGGTACGGACCAAGCCACTTAGGAGCGAGCGAGGCTGAGAACCCCTTGCTCGCATCGCTAAGAACGTGGTTGCGCTTCAGGACAAGATCACCCACCTGAAAAGTCAGGCGGCGGTGCTTGCGGTCATATTGAGCCTTCTGTTGGGCTCTGGCTGCCGCCAAACTCTGCCTTGCTCTGTTGAGAGCCCGACCAAGCCGGTCCCGAAGCGTCGACGCATAAGGAGAGCAGTCTGCCCGCGTCTGCTCATCCCCGAGCTGGCTCTGCACGACCTTTGACATCGGATTCGACGGCTCCCTCCCGAAATTGAGGAAGGCGGGAGAGAAACCAGTTGAGCGATTCTCAGCTGTTCGGATGGCGAACGCAAACTCGCTCAAATGGTCTGCCCAATCCTTTTGACACTCGGCAAAGGCTGCAAACATTGGCTTGAGCGTTCGGTTGATTCGCTCGGTCAAATTGTACTGGGGGTGGTAGGGTGAAGTGGTGTAGTGCTCGATTCCGAGGGAACGGCACGTGTTACCGAACACCCGAGCGGTGAAATAGGACGCATTTTCCGTGATCAGTCTTTCCGGAAAGCCGAACCGACAGAACACTTCCTGGAGTTTATCCAGCACCGCTCGTGCTGACACTTTCCGAAGGGGGTACAACTCAACCCATTTGGAAAAATGGTCAGCGACTACCATCAGGTAAATGAACCCCTGCTTGCTCCTGTGGAAAGGCCCCATCAAATCGCAGGTGGCCATCTGCCACGGACGCACACTGTCAATCGGTTTCATCATTCCAGGCGGCTTGCCGCCCCATGACTTCACCGCTTGACAGACATGACAGGAACGGCAATAGCGGAAAATGTCACGCTTCATGCCGGGCCACGTCACCGATTGACTCAGTTTTGCAAAAACTTTGGAGCCACTCAGATGACCGGCCAGTGGTTCGTCATGAGAGAATCTCAACAGTGCAGCTCTCAGACTTTTGGGGGTAACCACCTTGAACGGGTCGATGGACTCGTCATTGGTGGCTATGTATTTCAGCACGAGCCCGTCATGGTCCAGCAAATATGAATCCCCGGGGTTCGCCGCGACACACGCTGGCTTCTGCCCCCCTGCGCCCGCTACAATACCAGTAGCGTCACGGCGCTGCGTCTCCCTGAGACTGTCGCTCACCTCGCGACAAAAGGGGTCATTTTGCTGGGCTTTCAGTAGCTCTATACGGCTGAAAACTATTCCAATCATCCCAGAGGGGAGCCTGGTCTCGTCCCCACTCAGGTTTGCAGCCAAAATTTCCGTTCGCGTCGGCACTTCCGAGGCGCTCACGAAGAGCTTTGCCTCTCGTCCTCTTTGCGAAGCGCTGCTTGCCTGGTTAGCGGAATGGGTTAACCCGTTTGCGAGCTCTCCCTCCTTGCCGCCCGGTGGCTCGTCCCCTCCGCTTACAGGCGTCAAGGCGCCGCGGGCGAGTGGGGCACGGGATAGCGCGTCAGCTACCACGTTCGTGCTCCCCTTTCGATACTGCACGGAAAAGTCGTAATGCTGTATCAGGAGAGCCCAGCGCGCCAGCCGACCCGCAGGCTCGCGGAGCCTCATCAGCCAACTGAGCGCACTGTGGTCTGTCTGCACCACGAATTGCGTTCCATTAAGGTAGACGTCAAATTTGAGCAGTGCAAACACGATGGCGAGGCACTCCTTCTCGGTCACGGAATAATTCCTCTCCGAGGGCAGCAAGGAGCGGCTGGCAAAGGCCAGCGGTTGCAGCACGCCATCGAATTCCTGTAGGAGAACTGCTCCTAAACCCAAATCGCTCGCGTCAGTCTGGACTACGAACTGTCTGGTCAGGTCGGGTAGCCTGAGCGGCGCTGTCTCGGCAATGGCACTAGACAGGAGGCGAAAGGATTGCTCTTGCTCGGGCCCCCATCGCCACGCTGCAGTCTTTCCCAAGAGCTTGGTCAAGGGTGCCTGCACGCGGGCACAGGACGGGATGAACGACCGATAAAAATTGGCCATTCCCAGAAAACGGTGGAGGCCGCGTACGTCCTTGGGCGCGGGATATTCGAGTATGGCTCGAAGTTTCTCCGCATCAGGCTCAATGGAGCCCTCGCCCAGCGTGAACCCTAGTAAATGAACCCGGGTCCGCGCTACTTGGGCTTTCGCAGGATTCAAAGTCATCCCAGCAGCCCGTACCCTCTCGAGCAGGTCGGCAATGTGGCCTAAGTGTTCACCGAAGGTTCGTGAATAAATCACGATATCGTCCAGGTAGCACATGGCGTGGGACAATTTCGCTTCCCCCAGGACGCGGTCCATGAGCCTCTGAAAAGTCGCAGGACCATTGCAGAGACCAAAGGGCATACGAGTGAACTCAAACAGCCCTCTGTGGCACGTGAACGCGGTCTTAGACCGGTCAGTGTCAGCCATCTGGACCTGTAGGTAGCCTTTGGGGGCATCTACCGTGGAAAATTGCCGCGCACTGCCCAGGTTTCCTACGATTCAGCTGATCGTCGGGAGCGGATAGGCATCCTTGCGAGTCAGCGCATTCAGACGGCGATAATCCACACACAAACGGTGGCTGCCATCTTTCTTGGGCACCAACATCACCGGAGACGCCCAGGCGCTGGACGAGCGACGGATAATGTCCGCCGACAGCATCTCATCCAGCAACCCATCAATCACCTGCCTTTTCGCATGGCTGACGGGTCTAGGGTTGCACTTCAAAGGAAGCGCATCTCCAGTGTGGATCATGTGGCTCACTAAAGTGGTACAGCCAGGTTGATCCGTGAAGAGCTCATCGTAGTGACGCAATAGCGCTGTCAAACAAGCCTTCTGTGTGTCATCCAACGTTACCGCACAGGCGGCCAGTGGATGTGGTGCCTTGTCGTGCCGCTCCGCTCGGTCCCAAAGGGGAGGCTGGACGACGGAACGCTCGACACAAGGGCGTGGCCCCGTCCGCTGAGCGTGGCACTCTCCGAACGCCTTCACTGCGCAGGCAGATACTGGCGCCGGTGGGCTAATGAACGGCTTAAGCTGGGAAAATGCTCCGTCGCGATAGCCGCCATTCGCAATGTCCACCACGATCCCGGTTTTCAGGAGAAAGTCCCGTCCGAGAATCATGGGCACACTGAGCCCTGGGAGATGGATGAAACGCGTGCGTCTCGTCCGCTCTCCCCACCTGACAGTCAGCCTCGCGGCGCCAGCCGAATGGGCTACGCCTTTCGCAAGGTTGAATGCCGTACGGCAGTCCCGCAAGCGCACAGAGTGCTTTTGCAAGTGGGACAACACCTCTTCACCGAACAAGGAAGCGCTGGCTCCCGTATCCAGTAACGCCGAAAATTCGCGGCCAGCAATGGTGACTGGAACAAACGGCGCGTGCGTATTAGCAAGGCAGCTTGCTCTGTGCGCAGAGGGAATTAGCAGAGATTGGGCCGGTGGTCCCTTTACGACCGACCCCCGCCGCCGTTTCCCTGCCTCGCAGGAGGCCTGGCTACGGTGCATTCTCTTGCTAAGTGGCCCCTCTCTTGGCAGCGGAAACAACGCACACCGCCGCGAGCTTGGTCGCGGGACAATGGCGCCTCTCCCTGCCTGGGTCCGACCGCTGCACGACCAAAGGGTCGGCCGAGTGGGGTTTCCCCCTCCGATGTGCGTTGGAGCGCTTGGCGCCCATCAGCACGCGCTTCAGAAAACGGTGCAGCGCAGGCTGCCCGTCTCCGGTACTAGTAGGGATCGAGAGCTCTGTCGCTCAACTCCCATGCATCGTTTTGCCCGCTAACAGCTGCAAAGGCAGGTTGTGCGGGTGGTCGCCGCTTGGGTAAGGGCAAGGCCCCTCTCCACGCACAGCGTGGCTCAAGGGCCTCGCTTGCCGGCGGTGGCGGACGATAGGCGCGCTCGGCGAGAATGTCGCCTTGAATGCGCTTTGCCTCGGCGGCCAGCTCCTCCAAATCTCGGAATCGGCCGCCGCGCAGGTGAGGCGAAAAGATCGGATGTGCCTGCCTGATCGTCCTTTCGACACGCTCCTCGTTCGAGGCTCTGGGCTCAGCGATTGAGAAAAGGTCTTCCATCGCACGAACATACTCTTGCAGCGACTCATCCGGAGCCTGAGTACGGAGCTCCAGCTCTCGCCGCATCCTACGCTCGTAGTCAGCGGGCAGGAATTCGCGCAGGAATGCTGCACGGAACTCCTCGAGAGTCGCTGCCCGGTGGCGGAAAGCCGATGCCACCGAGCTGCCGTGTCAGTCAGCGCTGCGGGGATGATGTGTGCAAGCACCACCTGCTCAGTGAGACCCATAGTTCTCTGATAATGGGTGAGGGACTCAAGGAAATCCCGGGCACTGAGTAGGTCATCATACCCGCGGTATGTTGGCATGGGCAACTTGACCGCGGGGTGAGACAACTTCGGCGCGGCCAAAAGTGTCCCAACAGCCCCTGACAGCGATTGGATCATCTGGGCAGCACTGGCTAGCAGCGCCTGCGCCCCGGCCTCAGTGGAGGTTTGAGCGGGCTGCACGAACGAGGGAGGCAAGGCTCCTAGTTCGATGAGCGGCGCGGTTTCCACATGGAACCGGGACAGCGCCTCGCCATTCCCAGAGCAGAATTGACTGCTCGCGGGGCACGGCTGCTGCTGTTCGAAACTGCCGGTTGCGGCAACGTGACACGAACTGCTTTCGCACTGGGCGGAAAGCGTGCACAGCTGTAACATGTGACCAGCGGATGCACCGCAGGGTGCTTCCGATACAGCTCCAATGGGAGCCCCGTGGTCGACATTTTGGGTTGTGTCGCCGTAAACTCCAACGAGGGCTGCGGCCAACCACGGTGTCTGGCTATTCGAAGGAACAGCAGCCAGCGGATCAAACGACGCTACAACTCCGCAGGGAGCCGACATGTAGCTGCCGAGTGCCCCGCTGGGGGTAGACATGGTGCGCAAGCGTGATCGGCAAGGCGACCTGCTCGGCTAATGTGTCATCAAAGGCGTAAGCGCCAATGACTTAGCACGTTGGGCGCCAGTTGTTGCTTTCTAAGTGGACAGGCCACCAACCACCGCGGGTTCGAGCTTCGCGCGAGCCAAGGGCCCCGATCAGCCGTCACCACACACACACTGGGACACCGACAATGTGCACTCAACCTACGCTGGGAGGAGAGCGATTCGCCTCAAAGAAAAAGGCCTCCAAGTTCACAAAGGAGACGTTTATTCACGTTGTCCTCCAGCTGATATACACACACTAAATAGTCACCCCATCCCGTGGGCGCGCGAGGAGCAAGGCTCCGCTGCGCGCACGAAGCGACTCGAGCAATGCGCGCCGCTAGCACGCCGCTGCAGGAGAATGTCCCCGCGGCAGTGCTGTGATCTCCCTCTCGTGTCGACCGTTGGGCCGGTTGCGAGAGAGAGTGGGCAATAAACGCAAGGTACGCCTGTCGGAGGTCGCTGGACCCCGCTGGACAGGCTCGAGCCGCTGCAGGTCAGAGGACACGTGCGGGCGAGCTCGAGTATACGTACTGGTCCGAGCGGCAAAGGCCGGCAGGGACAAACAGTAGCGTACGCACCTTACGCTGTCTCCGAGGGATCTCTCTCTGGGCCCCGCTCGGACAATCGCGCGATACGCGGCCGCCCAAGCGGGTCCCGAAATCCAGCCAAAAGGCACCAATGGCAAAGGCCGTTGGGGAGCCGGGGCGGAGCTGTGGCCAAATGACAGTGATTAGTCACCTAGCCGCCTCTCCACCGCCTGAGGCGGGAGCAAGGGAAAGAGGAGAAACAACGCGGGAAGCCGGCACAGCCGCGCAAAGGCAACGGCGTTAAAGGGAAGCTGAAACACTTTTTAAAAAAAACGAGTTTCTGACGCATTTTTGCACTTTCCTGCTCCCTGAACTCAAATATCACATTGAAAATAAACGTAGAGAACGATAAATAGCTTTGTTTTGCAGAAATAAGTGCCCACCGCCGCAGGCAAGCGCGGCGAGCCCCGTCGCCACCTGTGGTTGGTCGAAACATTCGTGACGTCAACATCGGGTACCGTCGCTCCTGCCGCGGCCAGTTCGGTACGCAGGTGACTAGGATCGAGCACGTGTGCCCGTGTTTATTGTGAATTTGCGCTAAATTATTTTACCTTATGGAAGGCTTTTATTCCACAGTTCAGCTCGGTACTTCCCCTTACCTTTTTGAACCTGAAGCATCCCCACAAGAGCATTCTAGTGCACTCCCGACGAGCGACAGTTCGTCGTTGGCTACCAGCGAAAGCGACGAAGCGATTTCACGAGTGGGGAATGTGAACTGGTAAGTATCTCGATTGCTAATCGGTTCCCGCGCGTATAAATGCTGCTTTGTTGATACTGCGATACTCCTGACGAGGTCCGACAGCGCAAGTGTCTCATTCAGGCATTTGTTTACTGCGTTGCGTTGCGAGGAGTACGCAGGTGTAATGCAGGCATAGAGCGCGGATAGTCTTAGAGCGCGTTAGCACAATACATTATCCCAGTTGTAAATACAATTTTTATCGACAAATAGATTCGAGGAACAGGCAGTTACTCCAGTATTTGCGCATGCCGTATGATAGCATGATCTGACCCCGCCGCGGTGGCCAAATTTCGATGGAGGCGAAATTCTAAAGGCCCGTGTACTGTGCGATGTCAGAGCACGGTAAAGAACCCCAGGTAGTCGAAATTTCCGGAGCCCTTCACTACGGTGTCTCTCATGGTCCGAGTCGCTTTGGGACGTTAGACCCCAATAAACTAAACAGATAGCATGATCTGCGTATGGCAGTCGGTCTTGAACATAGGTTCTTTCAGTAAACGTAAATTATTCGGCTTGCGCACGTTTGTTTTTCGTATTTTTAGAGTAATGGATAACACCATTTTAGACGTTTTGCCTAGTCTCGGCACTGAAACATTACCACAGCTTTTTACCTTCCACCTCAGGTGTTCCTGCATGCACTGCTCAGTAATGAGTGAGGAAGAAGACAGCTCCTGTTGTCAAGAGATCCCCGAAATTACGGGAAAGCAGAAGCAGGCACGCTGCATCACATCAACAAAAAAATTCAAAGATGTGTGCCTAAATAAAGCTGTGCTTCAAGTTGCTCTGGCACAACAGGAAACTAGTACATCATCGAGAAACGACAGGGGCTGTGTGAACAGGTGAGAAGGAGCACATATGGTAGCTTGGGCAGTTTCACTGACCTGCATTCTTTATTTTAGGAGGATGAGGTACGCTGCTTATAGGCAGTTTGTGCACCTTGTGTGGAAGCGACTGGGCAGGCACAAAAGAAGAATCCTGCCGAGTTGCGTGGTCAGTGCCATACGCAAAAAATATCCATCTCCAGATGGCACTTACACTGGATTCAAGCATCCTTACACTTGCTGAGGTATGTACACATCATGAAGCCTATATAGCTATGCACACAAGCCATTCCTCTAATGTTCAATTATTTGTACCTCCTTTCAGAGTTCATGCAAATGCCAAGCACCTTTATGAAATAAATTTTCATCCATGGCTGGCAAGACCAGAGTTCTATGTAGAGTGCTTCATAAATATGCAACCGTAACAAACACACAGATGCTTTCAATAAATTAATAATTTATTTGCAAAGATTTTGCAAGTCAGCATACATCTCACCAGTAAGAATGTGAACCAAGTGGGCTGTAGAAACCATGCTAAGAATGAGCTGCATGAGAACGAGATTGTAGTCCCCCATTCCCAACAATACAATGATAATTCCAGCTGTTTCATTTTTAGTGTTTTCATTTTCATATCTGCAAATTCCATTCATGGCACCACATTGATTTTCAGCGCCTGAATTTATAATCTCGCCATTTTCCAAATTGGGCACTGCATTAGCTCACAATCTCCATCACACAGTGTTCCGTAACAGTGTCTTTACACTGACAAGAAGCCGTGACACATTGCTTCAAAGGCAAAGAAATGGCTATATTCAGCTGGTGTTACCTATATGTGCTTCGAACTGTGGTTCACAGGTAATTAGTGATGTCATACTGATTTCGTTCGTGGAGACATACAAGAAACAGCAAAAACATGCCATGGACAGGGCATCCCTCAAGTTTCCTACAGAGCTGAACTATAAAATATGAGAGCAGTCTCACTGAAACAAGGAAGAATGGAAGCTATTTTCTGTATGGTCTGGTTTTGCTCTGCAATGTTGCAACATCAACAGTGCAAGAACACAGATAAGCAGGGACACTTCAGGCAACAGATTACTACCATAACTCACCAACCCACTCAGTTTACAACAGAACAAAGTCCTCTTCCAATGACATGTAAATAATTAACACTGTACTATGTCAGCTGTGACCACTGTACCCAAAAACTTCATAATCTCACCTGTCGCCTCTTGTTATGTTTACCCTCCCTTAAAATTCACTCCCTTCCCTACCACAATTAGAATCACTAGAGTGAACTTCCTTACAGGCTACAGTAATAAATTTCAGCCTACATTAAATACTACAATAGTCTTAATAATTAAAATTACACTCGTAAAAAACAGTTTCATAGAAAGATTGTAACAGTGAAATACTCTTGCATGAGGCAGATAGAATCACAAGAAGAGAGGCTTCTAAAAGTGTAGCACCACACAATATTCTGGAAGAATCCAGGTAATGGCGCTTGTCAAGTGCAACGAACCTGCTTCAGTTGCAAAAAAATGTACACATGCATAACTGTTTGGAGCACAATAAATCATGGAAGTACGTGAATTAAAGAAAGAAAACAAGTGGCATGATCAGCAGGCCTTGCACCTAAGGAAAAGCTCGGAACAAAAACCATAGCCAAAAGCACGCAACAGAAGTTAAAAAGGAAATATTGCAGCAGAGAAAGCTGAAAACCATACTATAAGGTGGGTGCATTTCTTGGCACATTTCATAATGTACACATGCATAACTGTTTGGAGCACAATAAATCATGGAAGTACGTGAATTAAAGAAAGAAAACAAGTGGCATGATCAGCAGGCCTTGCACCTAAGGAAAAGCTCGGAACAAAAACCATAGCCAAAAGCACGCAACAGAAGTTAAAAAGGAAATATTGCAGCAGAGAAAGCTGAAAACCATACTATAAGGTGGGTGCATTTCTTGGCACATTTCATAATGTACACATGCATAACTGTTTGGAGCACAATAAATCATGGAAGTACGTGAATTAAAGAAAGAAAACAAGTGGCATGATCAGCAGGCCTTGCACCTAAGGAAAAGCTCGGAACAAAAACCATAGCCAAAAGCACGCAACAGAAGTTAAAAAGGAAATATTGCAGCAGAGAAAGCTGAAAACCATACTATAAGGTGGGTGCATTTCTTGGCACATTTCATAATGTACACATGCATAACTGTTTGGAGCACAATAAATCATGGAAGTACGTGAATTAAAGAAAGAAAACAAGTGGCATGATCAGCAGGCCTTGCACCTAAGGAAAAGCTCGGAACAAAAACCATAGCCAAAAGCACGCAACAGAAGTTAAAAAGGAAATATTGCAGCAGAGAAAGCTGAAAACCATACTATAAGGTGGGTGCATTTCTTGGCACATTTCATGTTATCAAGTGACCTGGGCGAGGAGAAAGGAAGAATGATAAATGGTCAGAGTGACACTAACACCACTAATTTCATCTCAGTGTGACCCCTATTAATACGCCATGACATATAAAGCATGCCAGGCTGAACAAGATACAAAGAACTTTATCGGCACATCAACTCAAGAAGCGAGAATTGGCATTGTAAGGCAGTTGATCACTGATTGAAACACAAAGATCGTCATTCACAACATACAAAATTTCTTCAACTCCAAGCACATCAATGTTCTCCGAGTCTGAACCAAGGATGGCAAAGCCGCAACTTAAGAATTCCCATAGTCAAATGGCTAAAACAGTGTTTGTTTAACCCTTTAGCCTCAAATTTCTCAGAGCCCTACTTCAGATGGTGCCTTCATCGTGAAAGGAATCTACTTCACATTTCATGTTTGCAGATGACCGTCAAGCAGGCATTGATGAATGGAGTCAGCTGAGACGAGCACCTTGTAGACCAACACAGACCAGTGGTTCATTGCAAAGAAAGCTTCAATAACCAGTTTGTCCTGTCAATACTGTTCCTGTATGAACTGCTCGTTAATATAAAAAGGTGGAATAAAAAAATACAGATTTCTCAATCGCTACAAGAGGCAGTGCATTTGATACCCGCATATTTCTTGGACGCAGTACATGTATAATAAATTTTTACCGGCCAAACCCTGGCAAGATGCTAAAAGGTACCCCTTCGTGCAGGGTTTTGCATTAATTCTAAGCATCTGGGCATTTTAGCATCGACATTATCATTCATATATGAATGTTAAAGTGCCTTTTTAACCTAAACATCACTGCAGAAACAGAATGGCACAGTCGCAACCGGTATTCAGAAAGTGTGTGTACGACATATGCTACCAATTGAGAGACTGCAAAAAAAGAAAATGAAAGTTCTGGCTCTTCATACTGATGGTACTCCCAAGATATTTTAAGAACTGAAATCACTTACATCACTTTTGCCAAAGTCAGAAAGAATTGGTTGGGAACAAATTATCATGGGAGAATGCAACAATTACAATGGCAGCAAGTGTATCCACATAGTTCAAAAACAACACAGGAGTACTAAGTCCAATACTCAGAATATGCATCCATTTGTTCTTATACACAAGGGGGCTTGACAATCAGGACCTCTGATTGCAGGACGCTACCATGACATCAGAAACCACACTCACAGTAAACCATGAAGAAATATAGTACACGGCTGTACAACACGCTTGAGCGATTCAGAGAACTTGGAAACTCCAGCTGTTGTTTTAGCTCTAAAATAACAAGCGTTTTTTTTCCTTCTTGACAGGTGCGATGGACCCTTGTGGCTAATTGCTATGTTGCCATATCCTTACATGGTGAAAGGAATTTAAGCCCATGACTGCAACACGCACTTTTAGCATAAAGAATATATGTACAAGACTGAATGGTACACCGCAGTGTGATATACGAGGTCCAGTGCCTGAAAGCTGCAAGTGGACTATTGGGTATGGAGTAGCGGAAGGCTCTGGTTTAATTAGGCCACCTTGGGTCCTTCAATGCCTACTGATACTGCGTAGCACAGAAACATTTCTACATTTTGCCAGCATTAAAATGCAGCCGCTGCAGCAAGGGCTATGAATAAATGAACAGGTGTGCAGAGTAGACATGAATAACTTCAAAAAACAGCAACATTAACAGCTTCAAACCATATGAGATTGGTGAGCAGGCTAGTCCTTGGAGCTTCATTCTGGCAGGGAAACCGCACACAAAATGACCAAAAAAAGGTATACAGCACAGCGTTCCAGCAAAAGTTCTAGATATGTATTAGATACACAGTCCATAGTGCGAGATGCACCTTGTGCGTTCATCTACAGGCATTCAGCAGGAGACGAAACTTGCAGATGCTACCAAAGTCTGTCTCCTGCACAACGCATGACAACAAACGCACACAATGCATCTCAGACTGCATGGATGCTGTATGTAGAACAGCTCGTACAGCACTGAGTCATATATTTAGTGTTCTTTTGTCCTTGTTTGTGCACTGTTTATCTGCCAGAATAAGCTTCCGGCAAGCAAGAGGAAGGTTTTACAGTTTTTCATGTCTGCAAATTGAACCTTGACTGTCTGTTCTGCACAACATCTTCCTTTGCCACTCGAGGATAGCAGCTGCTGAGGGGCGGTGGAGTTGGTGAGGCCGCCTTCTGCTTCTTTCTTGACTTGTGCTTGCCTGCTTCCGACTGAACGTAGTCCATCAGCTTTTGCACGTAACCTGTGTAAGCAAGTAAAACCACTGTAACCTGTGGGGAAATGCAATGGCTCCATGAGCTTACCAAATGTGGGCTTTTCCTTCACAGGACAAGCAGTAGGTGCACCACCTCTTGCTTTTGGGTACTTCACATTCCACCGAGCCACACCATCTGTTGTGCATGCTTGTCTTCTTTCACAGTTCTCATTATAATGAAGTACTGCAAGTCGCGTCCTGAAAAGGTGCACGTCATCAAAGCATTCATCAGGAAATAAAAAAATGCACTTAACCTGCATCACCTGGGTCAATGCAACATGCATGAGCTTCCCTCCAGCCATATTCAGCGAGCAAATTAAAATTACTTCATACTGCACTCAAAACATCCGATTATTTATACTTGAGGGATCTTGTAATAGGTGCAACGCCACGAACCTTAACACAGACTGAAATGTCAAGTAAAAATCTAAAAGCGTTTTCGAACAATGCTGCATTTACTTTTGTCTCCTTTCACGTCCCTGTCTTTCGCGCTGGTAGATTCACCGTGACACCATACCAGCCGTTCGAAGTTTAGAAGTGTTTGCAATTATTGGGTTAGTGCAATCTCCACCATCTACGTCCTGACACTAATTATTTTGTACAAGCTTACCCGGCACAACGGGCTGCTTCTAGTGGCTTGACTCCGAAAAGCAAGGATGTTGGCAAGTGTACCCTCTGTAGTCATAATTCTGCCCGATTTTGGCTAAGAAATCATGCCCATTGGTGTGTGTCTGGTCGCTGTTGCCAGCACAACTAGAAAAATCCCAACACTAACACTTTATACAGTAACTACGATTGTCTTCCATCAGGCTCACCACAATGCTAAGAACATTAAGTCTAGGAATTTACCTGGCTTTCATTCCAGGATTAGAATACTGGCAGGACTTCGGAGCAAAATGCAGCAGCAGGGCATGAAATGCTTCCAACCCGTAGGTTTGAAACCTTGTTGAGAGCTGTGGCATGTCAGATAGGAGAACCTTAGCTGTTGCAATCTCGTTCAGCTTCTTGTATGCCTTGGAGTCTTGAAAAAGTGAGGTATAACCATTTTTTTTTCTTTAGAAACAACCATGAGCACACAATGCCACAAACTTGTCACGAGTCAGATTTTGCGGAATATACTAATGCAATTACAAGTTGCCACGGGAGAAACCAAAGCTACGCAATAAGCATGTCAGTATTTTCGGATTTTACAGAGAAATGAAATTGCAATGCACACTTGAAAAAGATAAACAGCTTTGTTTCCCCTATAGACAAAGCAGTTTGTTCTGATGAATCCATTTTCTAAAGTCAATGGTGCCTAAAGGTCACTTGTTTACATCTTGAATGGCAAACTGCAATCCATAGCTTTGCAGCTGACGGTAACTAGTGAGCCAAAATTCTGGAAGGAGTTCTTTATAAACCTGCTTGCCTTGCTGCTCGCAATTACATGTGCTCACAATCTACACACCTTAGTGATGTTTCAATTAATTTGCAATGCCTCAGATTCAAGTTTGACAAGGCTCGTCACATGAAAGCACTGAGTTATCAGGAGAGTAAAAAGGTATTCAAAAACTTCTTAGCAAAGTTGCCCCAAATAACAAGCAGAAAAAATACCTGAATGAAGCCACTTTCTGGGCTGAACGTCTCCATGAAAGCACACTGGGAAAAGCTGCTCTTCATGTGTGTGAATATTTCTGATATGATTAAGCAGCGACGTCCACTTCGGAACAATCAGTTCTTTATGGCCATCACTTGATGCTGCCGACCAATAAAGATGATTGTTGATGGACTGAATCCATGGCTCAAGTTCCTCCTGGCCAGCCTTTTTGGCAGCTATCTGCAGTTTTTTGCAAACCCCTGAAAGATGTTGACTGAATGAAATCACGATTGTCTAAAACATCTTGTTACACTAGGTGCAATAAAGACTGCTCATGGTACCTTTTGCTACATGCCAGACGTCAAACTCATGTTTGATGTCGCTCCTTTCCTTTTTGAAGAAGGCTTTTATTTGTGAATGTCTGTCCGTCACCATTCCTTGGACTCTGACGCCGTGACTTTCGAGGTATGCTAAAGCCAGCTCAAGGCCCCTTCTTTCCATCCGGCAACTGCCACCAGTTTCATTGGACTGAAAGATACGATTATGTTACTGCAATTTTACATGTAAGAAAAGTGTTGCGTTGGGTTTCATGGCACGCCATGAAAGGGCAGCATTATGAACATAATTAATGGTGAGGAATAACGCCAAGCCCTGGCAGCAAGTAAAATGAGAGCAGAAATTTCAACATACCTGCACAACTTCAAAGTGTAGTATCTTGTTGCGTTCTACATCTAGAAGACTATATGTGCCAAACTTTGCACTAAACCCCGGCGAGTCTGCACGCCCATCACCAGCGAGTGTCACCGCCTTTTCTTGGGCTTCTGCCAGTAACACAGCTTGCTCTTCTTCCCAAACCTAAAGAAAAAATCACACACTTCATGGATGAAGAACTTTAAAATCTTTTTGGAGCCTCCACTTACTTTTTTGACTGCAGGCCACAAGTAAGAACGCTGAATATTAAAAAATGTCCGGTTGGTGACCACTTGCACACCAAATGAAGCCAGCATCCTTAGAGTGGTAGCGGCATTGTTTCCTGAAAAAAGGATGGCTGCACACAGCTGCAGGTTGAGAGTAGGTTGCTGATGCACTATTTCCTGGTTTGACCATGAAAAATAGTGGCCAGCTCCACACTGACTCTGCACCTGCAGCAGAGTCCCCTCACAAATCATCACTACATCACAAGGTGCAAGGCAGACTCTGCAGGTTGTGAAAAGCTGTTTCAGAAATTCTTCTTTGACTAAAAAGATGCGGCTCCTCGTATGTTGTTCGGGACATGGCTCCTGTGATGCACCACCAGCTTCGAACCTGGAAAAAAGTCCAATATAAAATTGAGGTAACAGCGGACATCCATGCAACAAGAATGCAAATTTCTAATCTTCCCTGGCAGTCAGCACTTAGAGAAGCTAACTAGTTTATGCATTTCTACATAGCTAAGTTGTTTTACTTCTAGAGAGACAATTAAGCAGGAATCAACGTTGTGAAATTTACGTACTCTGATTCCAGCTCATCCAAATGGCTGTAATCGTCGGAGCTGTCCTCATCGAGCACAGGCTCATCAACAAAATCAACAGCTTCAGCTTCAACACGGGGGTGCGCCATATTTACTTGTGTTCCCACATCAGCAGTGCAGCTGCCAACCTGGATACCTGAAAGAAGGTGCACAAGGGGTATAAGTGGAATAGTGTGCATAAACACAACTCGCACAGTAATTAGCTATTTGTAATGGGCACAAAAGTACATGCTCAGCAGCACACTGTATTTAAATCTTTGATAGGCATCCTTTTTGAACAACTGCGAAATGAGTCTGCAGCATTCACAACTTACCAACAGAAACACCACGAGACCTTGCCTGGATTTTCTTCGTTGAGGTCGATTTTTTCAAATTAATTTGCGAAGATTGGCTGCACGTTTCTGCTGGTAACGGGGTTTGTGTGGCTGTTTCAGCCGTCTTGGTGTTGGCCTCTGCAACTTGTGCAACAACCATCTGGGTGCACGGTGTGTCTGGCTGTACAGCATCTGCCAGAGAACTCTCTTCACATGCCGCTGGTGGCGGCGAGTTGCTGAAGATGAAAGGCCCTGGACTAGGCACATGGCTGTCCTCCTCTAGTGCTGCTTCAGCTGGAATTTCCGTGCTGTCATTTAGCAGCTCGGCCAATGTCTGCAAGAACAAGACACAGAGGTTCATGACTAATTATAGCACAAGAGATAAAACAGGCCGAGATTTCATTCCCTGTCTTTTCATACCACTCCACAAAACACACCCTACTCCTGCTGTCAAAGCGATTGGTACAGACATAAGTTGTGAATATCAGCGTTTTCCCTCTGAAGATCAAATGCGGCGGAGAGCCGGTAGCAAAGGTCCCGCGGCAGTATTGGTTTATTGTGGTTTAAAAGCAACTCAGGCTATGAGGGACGCCGTAGTGAAGGGCTCCGGAAATTTCGACCACCTGGGGTCTTTAACGTGCACTGACATCGCACAGCACACAAGCCTCTAGAATTTCGCCTTCATCGAAATTCGGCCGCCGCAGCCGGAATCGAACCCGCATCCTTTGAGTACGCGGCAGTATCAGTCAGCGCACGACGAAAATGTAACGGTAACAGCCAGCATCCCCCTCCATAACCCCGCCGTTTGTGCAGGTGCCGTGTGCGCGATTAATTGCACGCAGTATATTTATTCTGTATATATATGTGCAGTTATTGCATGCGCGCAGTTATTTCCGACAGTGTCTGGTCACTCGCGCGCGAGCAGCGCATACCTGTTTACTTTTTCTACTCGCATAGCTCTCCCATTCCCTTTCTCGCTATCGCTTCTCTCTGTGCTTCTCCCTGTCCCTTTGAATTCCGCCGAAAGCAACTCGGGTGCTTACGATATCCCACAGCAACCGCCCAGCACATAGCGTCGCCAATGGCATTCGTGGGCTCCGCACAGCGCGCACACCCTTGCACGTTTCCGCACTTCGCGACGGGCATACGGACGCGACAAGCGCAACTTCTCCTAAAACAGCAATTCCCCCCTCCCCCTTTTGCACGTTTACGCGAATTTGTACACCTACCTCTAGTCTTCTTCTTTTAGCGAAAGCTTGTCGTGGTGGTGGTGATGCGTTGGGCTTGTGCGCGAAGACAGAAGGGACTGCGCCGGGCTTCAGCCGTGCGTTCTTCACTGAGATGCCCATGTCGCGCATGAGCGACAAACTCTGAAAATAGTCCGTGTCACGAAAGTGCTCCGAACAGACCATGCTGCTGCTCGACGGCTTGAAGTTTTTTCGCTTGACAGCAGCCACCCACTGAGCTGCAAGCTTCCTCTCTTTAGGGAACCGATGGAATATAACATCATCGCGTCCGCTCGTGTTTGAGCAGCCGTACGCCGAACAGAAGGACGGCATGATGCTCAAAGCATGCAGGAAAAGTACTTTGCAGCTTCTGTGCAGTTAGAGCTGAAAAAGTGCACACAAAAGCGGAGAAACAAACAGCGAAAAGGATCACAACCGCCGCAAAACGAGGCAAAACCATTGAAAGGAAGTGAAGAGTGGACCGGGGATACAGAAGATGACGTAGTTTCCGCTTCGCTTCTTTTTTTTTTTCTTCTCTCTGCCCGCGCTCCTCCCGCCGGTGTCGCGCGCAGGGGCGGAGCAACGGCCAATATTTAATCGAGTCTTGCGAGCCTGCTAGAGCATAAATCGCCGAAAAAACTTCGGAATTACATATTGTGCAGAAGGTGATTTCAATGAGCGAGCGTCCGTACAATTCGGTAACCGTTTCAGCTTCCCTTTAAGCCAGGATTCTCACAAGGACCACGCTAGTTTCAGTTTGCAATTTCTTTTATTCCTGCATAAAACTGCATACTTAAATAAGTCACGTTCATTAATTGGTTCACCCTTTCATTCAGGGCGCGTACCTATGAGGGATATGGCTTACAGAAGTAAACGACCGAAGTTTTTCTCACTAAAGCTTCCATATTACATTTCTGCCGTTTCCTGGTCCTGTCTGGCAAGTTTTGCAGAACGGCGGTGTGTTCATGAAGTGCGATTCACTAAGGCTTTCCGTTTTGTGGCCTCATTCTGACACATTTTTGTGGGCAACCTTGTGATTGTGATGCCACAAGACGCCTGGACGCCACTATTCGCCCCGTGTTTCGTGAAGCGCAAAAATTGAAACCCGGTTTTCTGTCATTTCAGAAAAATAATGAACGCAGCTCTTACCGATATTTGCAGCTTTTAACCAATGGACGCCCATACGATAGGTTTTGAGACAATATCCGCGACGTCAGGCGATGGTCTCTCGTGATGTCAACGTTTGGCCGAAACCCAGTTTCGGTTCCCAAATGTTTGATGATTGCAAATTCTTCTACTTGGAATTTTGAAAAATGTTTTTTTTGTACTGTAGTGAAGGAACTCGAAAAATTGCTATGTAGTTATCAACTCAAAATATTCAAATATCCTTCGACGAAGTACGTTTGTGAATATTTGTAGACACATGAAAGAAAATTGCATCACAAGGACGAAATATGAGATCTGTAATCTGAAATTTTGTATAATTGCGGGGACATATATTGTTCGTTATCACTGCTTTTAAGAAAATCCCGTTACATTGTGCACTAAAAACTGTCGGAGGCAATGGACTTGTTTCCTAGCTCCCCGCTAGCCAAGGCCAGCCTCGCAGACAGGTTGGGACAGGGAGGTTTTTTGAGCACAAGGAATGAAGATATGGTGGTGTTCAGCAACCTGTGCACAAAGGTTAATCCAAGCTAGTGGGCTTCTTTGTGGCGACAAATTTTACCGAACTATTAAACCATCGTAGTGATCATGTATTCCAAGGAGAGAAGTTCATGGACACCGGCTAAACCTATGGTCAGCATTGTTTATTTAAATAATAGAACTTAAAGTTCCCAGGCATATTATGTCTTTCAAATAAGAAAAGATTATCTTTACCGTGATTCACAACTTACAGAAAAACGCCGCGCTGGCCGACAATTTCGCTGCTTTAGAAGAGAGCGATCTGACTGGTGCTGCTGCCGGCGCTGTGGCTCGTGTTTGAGGTGCTTGGCAGCTGAACGAAAGGTGCGGGTTTGATCTCGGCTTAGCGCTCGCATTTTATCTAGGCGAAATGTTGGAAGCCCGTCAACTGTACGATGTCAGTACACGTAAACATCATATGTAGTGGAAATTATCTAGAATCCCACACTGCGGCGTCTGGTGTATCCTGAGTCAATTCTGGGACATTAAATCCTAAGTAAGCGTATACCGTTCGCGGGTACTGAACATATAGTTAAAATATAATATAGACTGCGAGATATAGTGCACTTTACTCTAAGCCATTTAAAAGATCATCGCGGAGGCAGGTGAAATATGCAACGATATTTAGCAGTCCAAAATGACATGGGCTTTGAGGGACACTCTAGTGCTTCCGACTGATTTCGAGTGTCTGATGTTCTTCAACGTGCACTGACATTGTAAAATACACAGATTCATTGACTATTATTTGCTTTGAACCGCGGCCGCCGTTGCCGGGATCGAACCCGCGTCCTCACCATGCAAAAATGAAAAAATTGAGACGGCACAGTTGTGGTCAAGTAAGCGAAACCCGATGATAGCTGACGCGCATTGAAATGCTGTCAGGTAGGCAGTCGGAAATGTCGCTTGCAGCATATCAGCCAGGCGATGATAATGTCTTGAGGTCGCTGGAGAACAATGCACGACCACGCAAACATCTACGTTTCTTTAAAAAGATACTTTGGGAAGTGCTTGCCAAATACCGCCATCGCTCTTTCGGCTTCTGTATGCTTCCCATCTGTGCTTGTTTCGGCTTTTGTGGTACACTTCCGGACTATGACGCCCAGAGGCGCCTTATTTCGATTTTTCGGCAGATAATGCTGGGTGCAGTGCTGCTGAGGCTAGCTATGGAAAGGAGAGTGATAGCTTCAACAATAAGATAAGTCAGATAGCAGAAGGCGACAGGGAACAAGGGCGGGTTAATGACAACCTAGTTGAAATCAAGAGGAAAAAATCGGCTTGAGTAGGGCATGTATTGCAAAGGCAAGATAACCGATGGTCGTTAAGGAAAATGGACTGGACAAAAAGACGCGGCAAGCCTAGCAGAGGGTGGCGGAATGTTTGGTGGTGGGATGAGATTAAAAAGTTTGTGCAGATTAAGTGGCCGTGGCAGACGCAAGAGTGGGTAACTGGTTGGAGCGATATGGGAGAGGCCTTTGTCATGCAGTGGACATACTACGTCTGATGACGGTCCACAGTGTAATATGTTGAGCGAGTTGGTTCTTGAATTTTAAAACTATAGAGCATTTGTCGGCACTGAGAACAATATGAAGCCGTATGGGTGTTGATGCCTTTTTAGCGCCTAAATATCTATCCAGCCTGTGAAAAAAGGTCAATGGCCGGTCCTTCTAAGTCACAATGGCGGGAATTGTGAACCGCTCAAGTGTTCAGTTTGGAAGCGTCATCGTTTTGTTCGTTGTCATGAAACTGTCGTCTGTTTTCTGCCCTTGTCTTCCGGGAAGAAGTACGTCGGCCAGACTGGCCGCTCGGCCGCTCTCTTAATTAAAGCTTCAAAGAGCAATGTCGCACT
Source organism: Amblyomma mixtum (assembly GCF_055824585.1). Classification (NCBI taxonomy): domain Eukaryota; kingdom Metazoa; phylum Arthropoda; class Arachnida; order Ixodida; family Ixodidae; genus Amblyomma; species Amblyomma mixtum. The sequence goes on from NC_143016.1 coordinate 170,849,739, forward strand.
GGCGGTTACTTCAAAGGCCGCGTAGAGAATGCAAAGTGATAGCTGAAGACATTGCAAAGGGGAAGATAATGATAGCGAACTTTGTGAATCGATGTACACAGAATAAAGCGTCATAGGCAAATATCGTTACAAACAAGTCAGAGAGATATTGCAGACACATATGGCTAGGATTTCAGGACGGTTGTTTAGGCAGACGCACACTAGCTTGAACGTGCTACTAATACGCCTGGAATACACGGGCACTAACTCCTTCCGTTCATCTTTTTATTCGTGTTTTTTTCCTTTCCGCTCAAGAATTCGTGTAAACTGCCAGCTGCCCATCCAGCAAATTATGTTGTCAGGCAGCGGTATGATGTGTGCCATGCTCTCTCCACCGTACAATGCGCTGTATTATGGAACTAAGGACTATAATGGCTGCTGGGTCAGAGCAGGATGGGTCAAGGGACAAACGCAATTGACCAATACCTTTCGAGAGTAAATAAACAGGACTCGGAGTCAGAAGAGTATGTAATATGAAGGCAAAATAACCGACACACTCTTCATGTAACGGATGGATTACGAGAGACGGAAAGCGTAGCAGGGGCGTCTAAGGTGGATGAGCTTAGGAGCTAACGCGGAGAGAAGGGGACCGCATCTAGCGGAAGACCTCGTTCATTGAAGAGCATAGGAGAGGTCATTGTCCTGCAGGGGATGTAGATAGTGCCGTTGTGATGACGATGACTACTTCGCCTCTGTCTGTACATCTTTTCTGCTTGTTTTTGAGGGCAGGTACTTCGGGATACTGTCGTCATTGGCCCCGCGAAGGGCTGGGCCTCGGCGGGCTTTGCCTTGCCGTTAACGATCCCGTAGAATCTTGTGCATCAACGGGGTCCGTTGTCTGTGTCATCTCGGGGATTTTATACTACAAAGTTCTGCTGAAGTGGTTTATTTTATTACGCATTTACACCAGTAAATTCTAGCATGCATTTGAGTCCAATTCCGTGGCTTATGTTAACCGTGCATTGTGACGTAGGGGCACGGCTGCTTTTCTGCCTTTCTACACACATTAGGCTAGGTTCAGTACTGTTATCACACTCAGTTTCCTTCCCCCTTCTTTCCTTTCATTTTCCATTCCGTTTTTCTCTGCAGACGCCCTACATCATCATCTCCGGAGTTGCAGCACTAACATCTGTCGATTGACAAGTGCGCCTGTTGTCACGTTTCGTCGCAATGGCTTTTTTTTTTCTCGTCTCACCTAGACGCTCACCCTGGTGCAGCATCTGTAGATCTGTTTCTAAAAATTTCCCTTCAGTATTTGCCTTGCCAAACGTAACGTAAGGTTTCGAGAGAAAAAAATAAATGAGAAAAATTTGCTATAAAAAGTGGCCTTCTTTTCTGCTGTCTAAAAAAAATTGGCTGAAGGCTTAGCTTCGTTAAGCCTGGCTGATTGCAAAAGCATTAACACCTGGCTGCGCTTGGTTCTGCTGGTAGTTGGACATGGTTTCCCGTATAGTGCAACACTGGTCACGACTTGGCTCTGCTAATATGGTTACCCGTATGGATTCACTCTGGACACAACATGGGTCTACTGTAAATGTGCTTGATTTATTCCGATGAACACGCTTTGGTGATCCGTAAAGAAATGGCTTTTGACTCTGAACTTGTAGGTGCACCCGCAACAAGCCGGCGTGCTCACCATTCTGCAGCATACGCACGTTGCTTCGACAACCGTTGTTCCCTTTCGTCGTCTGTTTCTTCAGCACGGCGCAGTCACTTGGCCGCTGCACACCGTTCCAGCCTCGCCTTGTACGCATCCTCCGACATAGTACAGCACTGCGAGGAGCACAGCCGCAGCCCCGTTTTATCCCAGTCTCCATCAATGGCAGAAAAGTGCAAGCAGTATTTCTTTAGCAATAAAATTTATCAGCTCGCAAACGTTTGCAAGTATACCAATTTCGTAGCCGCTTCTTGCCTCCTATCTTTATCCTCATTCGCTAGTTCCATTATTTCTTTCGTTATATCTCTTTAAGTTGCTTTTGTTGCGAAAGCAACACTACGCTAGTCGCCGAGCCATTTCGCGGAGCTCCGGAAAGGCCAAGCTGCGCATGCGCGAGGAGCGGGAGATGTCACACGGCACACAGCTGGCGCGCCGGAGCCGCAGCCGCCGCTGCAGCCGCGCGCTCTCCATCGCGTCGCCGACGGTCTGCCTCTCTATGTCCCTCTCTGATGCACAGTAGCGATTGCGCATCGCCATCTGCGTGGTTTGTGGTGTGCATAAAATTGACAATGGCTTATTTCTGCTATGCCAGGATATACATAGCGTGAGGTGAGGGCGAGGTGTCCACATATCGGTGGACACCTGAACCAGTTGGAAGGCGCATAAGTGCCCTCATAGAACAGCGGACACCTCAAACATGCTTTAAGCTAAGTGGCGGTAGTGACAGGTATGCGCTTCATGCACTGGCATTGACAACGTTGTGCCAGAAACGCGGCACTGAAGCCATAGGCCGTCGGCGTTCATTGTGTTCAATGGCGTTGGAGTTGTAACGCTTTGCACTCCGATCATTTTAAGGAAAGGAAAGCGAGCGCCCGCCGCGTGGCATGCCAGCTGTGCGCAGTGACGTCACTTGCTCCTCGCGCATGCGCAGTATGGTCGTGCAAGAGCACGTGAAACTGCGAGACTGTGGGCAATGTAGCTCAGCGACATATATATCTACGTGCAGATGTTGCTTTCGTAACCCTCCATGTTTAATGAGAGGTAAACCACAGCCATTTTTTTGGAAGCGCATGCTCAAAGTGCACATTTTTTCGCACTTGTTCCTGATGCTCTGCAGCTTCGGATGGTGTGACAAAGTTCACAGTCCCAACTGCGCGGATATGAGGGCAGACACTGAACATGTTCTGTACTGATGTACGACTACCTTTACCCTTTCTTATTTTCCTTACCCTCTCTGCCCTTCCTGAACTACTTGGCGTCACTCGGGCTTGACAGACGATCAATGGTGCTTAGCGCAGAAACCCCATTTTTTCGCTGGGCCTTAAATCTGGCCTTGATTATTTGTTTCTTGCTCTTCCTCCTCTTCAGAGATGGTGACATTAGCTCCTTTCTACTTGAAAAAGGCACGTTCATGCTCCAGAAAACTATTTTTCGGCACTCTTGTGTCACCTAGAGGAAGGACTACGATGAGGAATGAATTATGTGTAATATTCGACTATGTCCTTCTTGAAAAAGTTTGGTGACGGTCACAACATGCCGGCCGCAATACTTGATCCCGCTTATGTGGTGATTGCTCCGGTTTGCCAACAGCATTCCTTGGCGATATCATATTGCATGTTGGACCTGCTGTCAAGTATCCTTGTTGTGTTGCGCTAAGTTGAGCCTAAGTGTAGTTTCAGGTTTGCCGTCGTCGGTGGCATTTTTGAAAAAAAAAAACTGACTGACTGCTGACTTAACTAGCATCCTCCTGACGTTCTGCTAGCTAGAGATTCGATATTTATGTTCCGTTCGCTGAATTGTTTTCCTGTTGAAGGAGAATTATTTAGAATTTTTTAGGAATATGGCCCGACTGTACAAATTCCATTCCCCCTGATGATTAAAACAACATTTCCTCTCGATTGCTCATATGCCTGCGTCGTGTCTGTTTTCACGGTCTAAACTATATTGTTTTTAAGCGACTCATTTTTTGTAGCCTTTTGATGCGCTGATTTGTGCGGACAAAGGAAAGAATGATAATGCTTTCCGCAACTGCTGCGCACTCACATGAACTGTGGAGGCCTTCATTTTAAAGCTAAATTTGTTGTTTTGACTTGGTGTGCCTAGCTTGATGTGGCTCTTTGTGACTTGCTGCAAGGGCTCAGAGATTTGAGCCATTCGAAGTATATTATATATCTTGCTCACCTGTACGCCGTAACTGAAGGGAATATTAGCGTTTTCATGAGCTTATCCATGTTCTTGATTGAAAGAAGGAAAAATATAAAAGACATGCTTTATTTTCGCTCCAGGTGGACCCGCTGGGCAACATCGTGTCGTCCTGGCTGAGCGAGGCGGTGCGGCCAATCTTTCGGCAGCGCGAGCGAGGCTGTCTGGACGACAACGCCAGCGTGTTCCCTGAGGTGCCCGCGATGGAGGTCGCGTTCGCCGCCTTCCAGCAACACGCGAACGAGAGTGATCTCCACCTCTCTGATGTAAGTTGTGATGAAGTTTCTTTCCCAGAATAACTAAGCCGACTGGGTGTCTCGCCCTCCTGAGTATAAAGGTTAAAAACGAAAAGGTTGGGTTCAAACCAGAGTATAAGCGCTCGGCTTTTGTTAACTCTTTCAAGCCCCACAGCTCTCTTCTCCGCCCTCTGGCGTTGGGTGGGCGCGAGCCTCGTACACGGAAGGAGGCTTTCATAATCTTCAGCCTTCCAGGACAAACATATTCGTCCCTTGTTCGGACCTGGAGGCACAACCCAGGTGCACTGGGCTGCAAACTATATGGTTGAAGTTATGGACAGAGAAAGACTATAGCGCTGGCAACCACAGTAGCGATATGAACGACTGGCATTCATAGCTAAAGATTATTACGGATTTTAGACGCAGCCTTTACCATCTTAAAAAAGACTGTGACTGAGAATAACGTCATGAAGGTACGGTTTTACGAAGGTAAGATACTTTCTGTATTCTAAAGGACCGCCCAGTCTTGATTTATTAAATGCTTTTTCATTCACTCAAAAGGTTCAATTAGGTATATTGCCGGTCTTCGCGGTTCTCCATGTTCAGCTGTGAAAGTTAATATGCGAAACTTGTGAAACGTGGCGCTTGTGATTGCTGTTCTGTGTTTTGAGTGTAGACATGTAGCGCGTTGTTTCACGCCTTGACATCACTAGGTTGTGTGGCTTACGTAGAATTTCCACAGAAATTCAAGGCACACCACTCAATTGGACGCGCAAACTACTTAAGAAAATAAATGCAGCCAGTATTGTCACCGAGAGTACATGCAAACACGTAATACATCGCAGGAGAGGCATAGCATAATTTAGAATTTTTCTCCCTTATACGCTGGATCCAAGAATGCGCGATTTCGTTTAACAGTAGTTCAAGTTGAAGGGAAGCTGAACAGGAATAGAAGTTACATATTTCGATATAATACGGCCATCTAATACGAAAGAGACCACTCTCGCCGAAAACGTGGCTTTCATAGGCTAGAAGAGACTAAATAACTGGCCGACTTCGTGGCTAAAATACATGCATTGACATCTATTATTTGGCATGGATCCAAAAGTCTACGCTACAAAAACATTCACCTGTAAACTGAGGCAATTCGCCGTTTTGGTAAGTAAACCACGAGTTTGAATCGACTGGTGGAAAGATTTTTAAAATAATGTTCTTCGGAAATACATGCAGCTTGCGCGATCGGATAAAGGTTAATATAACAAGCTAAAGCTGGAGAACGAGTTTTAACTTAGAACAATAAACAGATGAGGTTGTCCTCAATGCGCCTTTCAGTGAAAGTGGTCCTGACGCTGGAGTTATTCGGTAACGCTCGTTCGAATACTCGCAGCTTTTGATTTTTGATACGGAACGTTTAGCGGCGGTAAGCCCGCTGAAGGGCGCCCTGGATATGTTGACTGTTCAGCCCGAAGTTCGGAGCCCTCGAATGTAGCTTACGTTAGGGTCATTTTCAGGCGCTCAGGCACCGCACTATCGCAGGAATCGGGGGGAACCCAAATAACCTTCAGCGTCTTTCGAGTACCATCGACTGCCCCTACACGTAAAGACGCTTTACAGCGCCGTATCATGGGTGTTGCCATATTTGATCACGTGATCACGACGCCATTACACGCCTCCTGATCGCTCGGCGCGCGCCTAGGCGCGACGGCTGCTGCGTGTCATGGTTCGATTCCGACAGGCAGTGTTTCGGCTGATACGGTTGCAAAGGAGCGGGAAGACGACACTGTGGTTCGCTAAAAGCTTGGAAGGGCATGTGAGAACCATAATTTGGTCACTTTAGGCGTGGCAACGGGATCGGGCTTCATGTTGAGGAGAACCACTGAGCTCTACGCCAGTTCGAGCCAACGGGTGGATCGCCTGAATGCTTGTCTTTGCATACGCTGAAGTTTTGCTTGATTTTTTTATTATTATCTAAAACTACAAGGTTCAATGCTCCTGCGGCAGCGGAGGTTGTTGTCGTATTGTGTACACGTATGCAGACGCCGCTCTAAAACGCTCACATCCACATCGTACGCATTTGTTTACAACCTGTTAACGGTGCTTAGGAAACCCTAAATATTTTTACTTTTTGTTAAAATAGACACACAAATGTTATCTAATCTATTAAGTAGTACCATTCATCAAGCAGCCTTCACAAGCTGGCGTGCAATCATTTCGAAGAATTCCGCGATATAATTGTTATAACGCGCGCATGGCAACGCGTTCATACTGCTCGGAGTTCACAATTATGCCAGCCTCACATATAAAATTGTGGTACGCTCTATGCTCGGTATGCGGATCTGCAGTATGCATGCGGTATGCAGTGACTGTCTCGCATGGACGCGAGGAAGTGACAACCAAATCTACTCCACCTTGGGGGATTCCCCTAAACATTTGGCCAACGCAGTTCCCACTTCGAGTTATTGATCAATTCGCTCTCGCCCTACCATGAGCTTGCTGTCCCGGTTAGCACAATTGGTAGAGCGACTGCTCCGGTGAAGCGGTGGTTCCGGGTTCGAACCCCGGACCAGGACGGATTTTTCTTCAACTACGAAGTTTCTGAGAAAGCTGTGTAGGTTTCCTTTGCAGCTGTATGGCTGGCACTCGGGTTGGTCGTCTATGAGTAATTACTCTCTTATTACAAATCTACTCCACCTTGGGGGATTCCCCTAAACATTTGACGAAGTGCCAACCACTCATCACAGCAGCCGTAACGCAAATCGATTTTGGTTAACGACAACCGCGCTACTTGCGGCGAAATTCATCATTAGCACCGTGACGGAGTGCAATGCACTGACTGACGGGAAGCGTTGTCCGCTCGCACGGCTGTGCACTGCGCAATATAGAGTAGCGGCATGTGGGAGCGTAAGTCGTCTTTTTTTTTTCGTTACTAATTCGGCCTCGCGCTCCTTTTATGAATGGCCGCACACCTTAACTTACGAGATATGGGGTCTCAGCACTCTGCACAGCAAATGAAAAGAGTGACGGTTTCGGTGGCGGGAAAGCTTGTTCATGAGGCAATGTTGTCCACTTACCCTCGCAGATTTTAAAAGATCAAAACCTTTCTTTCTATATTCGGTATCTAGCGCTGGCGAACGTGTTTGTTGCGTTCGCCAGTTCAGAAAAAGTGACGGCCGCGAACAGGGGCAGTACATTCATGCGCAGTTCGGATCCGTGACGCTCGTAAACGATCACATCCCACACTTTCAACTCTCTGTCGCAGTTTTGCAATCCACAACATAGCATTTATTTTCTCTGCGTTTTCACATCGTCGTAGGAAGAACACATTCGCCTGCTACCCACAATTATTCCAGTGCTGTGTCGAGGCTTACACGCCAGCAACTTACGGGGCCCGTAATGGCGCCGTGCTCTGAGCGCATCTGCGGCGCCATCTGGTCACAAACGGAAGAACTGCGCGCTGCAAACTGTCTGTCCATCCGCCGGCTGCCAAAACCCCTAGCATGAAGCCTACCGTTCCTGAACGTGTCCATTCGCAGGCAAAAGTTTGGCACTGTTCGGCCTCATGGGCGGCGTCAGGTTTGTTACGGTTTTCGGATAATTATTGATTAGTTTTCCAGGAACATGATTCAATGCTTAAATTTGATGCATAAGACAGATGTGGAGATTATTGTCACGTTGTAGTGACGGCAGTCCAGCGGTCAGTACGACACCAACAAGACTTGGAAACGAAGCTCTTTATTTGGGCTGACTTCCGCCCTCAAAGATCTGAATCACTCGGCGGCGGCGTAAGCAACAAACGTGCTCCTCAGTCGCCGAACTACGAATGTCCGCTGCTCGCGGCATCGCTCAATTTAAAGCCGGCAAGGAAACTTCCATATAGCAGGACAAGATCATATACAGTAATCTGGAAAAACCTAGATGCAGCCTTTCATGGCTGCGATCAATCGAGATTGGACTGGTCGCTTCTCGCGTCAAGAACAAAAATGATAACAGCCCTTTCCTGCAGCCTTGAGCGTGAGCGAACAAACACTACAATGATACGTGGCATTATCCCCTTTCCAAAGAAGCATCGTCTCGATGCTTTATAATGAAATTAAACACGGTGAATGCTTCGAGAACTTAGAGTCCTTTAGCGTTCCTAATAAGGTGTAAGGGCAGCGGTAAAAGCTTCAAGTCTGGCCGTGTCGTCGTCATCGTCAGTGTTTTCGTAGTTTTTGTCGTCGTATTTGTCGTCGTATTTGTCGTCGTACTTGTCGTCGTATTTGTCGTCGTATTTGTCGTCGTATTTGTCGTCGTATTTGTCGTCGTATTTGTCGTCGTAGTAGTCGCCGTCGTCGTAGGGATCGTCGTCGTCGTAGGGATCGTCGTCGTCGTAGGGGCCGTCGTCGTCGTAGGTGTCATCGGAGGTGTCGTCGGAGGTGTCGTCGGTGGAGGATCTTTGTCCTTGCGCTTAGAAGCAACCTCACCTCCAGAGGCTGCTTTATTCAGTTTAACCTTCGGGGGCTGGGGGAGCGTCCACGCACGGCGTAGCCTCAGCTAGGGGACACGAAGGGCGGTGACGATGGCGACGGGGAACGTGATAGGCGGCTGGGCGTAGAGTATTCTTCCCGACGCAAGAACTCTTCGATTTCGGCTGGTCGTTGGCCTGGTCGGGGTCGTGGGGCGTCGTACGAGAAACCTCGGATGCCCATTCTCCTGTATGGGCAGTACCGGAGAATGTGACCGGCTTCTCCGCAGTGGAAGCATTGTGGGCGGCGCTGGTCAGGTGTTCTCCACTCGACGCATTTCCTTGGCCATGTACGACGCTCGTAGGACGGGCGAGTTGGGGCGAGAGGGCGGCGCTCCAGCGCAGCTGGCTAAGGGCGATAGGGGCTTGGGTCCCGTCGTCGAGGTACAGGACGGCGCACTGCTGCGGCGTAAGTCATGGCTGGAGGCTCCTGAGGCTGCGTGGTAGACTGGAGTCAGGTCTTCCGGCGAATAACTCAAAGGGCTGGCGTCACGACTTGCAGGGGTGGTCCGGTACCTGGAAGGCTACCCAGCACCTCCACCAGATGTCACGTTGTAGTGACGGCAGTCCAGCGGTCAGTACGACACCAACAAGACTTGGAAACGAAGCTCTTTATTTGGGCTGACTTCCGCCCTCCAAAGATCTGAATCACTTGGCGGCGGCGTAAGCAACAAACGTGCTCCTCAGTCGCCGAACTACGAATGTCCGCTGCTCGCGGCATCGCTCAATTTAAAGCCGGCAAGGAAACTTCCATATAGCAGGACAAGATCATGTACAGTAATCTGGAAAAACCTAGATGCAGCCTTTCATGGCTGCGATCAATCGAGATTAGACTGGTCGCTTCTCGCGTCAAGAACAAAAATGATAACAGCCCTTTCCTGCAGCCTTGAGCGTGAGCGAACAAACACTACAATGATACGTGGCATTACCCCCTTTCCAAAGAAGCATCGTCTCGATGCTTTATAATGAAATTAAACACGGTGAATGCTTCGAGAACTTGGAGTCCTTTAGCGCTCCTAATAAGGTGTAAGGGCAGCGGTAAAAGCTTCAAGTCTGGCCGTGTCGTCGTCATCGTCGGTGTTGTCGTAGTTTTTGTCGTCGTATTTGTCGTCGTACTTGTCGTCGTATTTGTCGTCGTACTTGTCGTCGTACTTGTCGTCGTACTTGTCGTCGTACTTGTCGTCGTACTTGTCGTCGTATTTGTCGTCGTATTTGTCGTGGTATTTGTCGTCGTAGTAGTCGTCGTAGTAGTCGTCGTAGTAGTCGCCGTCGTCGTAGGGATCGTCGTCGTCGTAGGGGCCGTCGTCGTCGTAGGTGTCATCGGAGGTGTCGTCGGTGGAGGATCTTTGTCCTTGCGCTTAGAAGCAACCTCACCTCCAGAGGCTGCTTTATTCAGTTTAACCTTCGGGGGCTGGGGGAGCGTCCACGCACGGCGTAGCCTCGGCTAGGGGACACGAAGCGCGGTGACGATGGCGACGGGGAACGTGATAGGCGGCTGGGCGTTGAGTATTCTTCCCGACGCAAGAACTCTTCGATTTCGGCTGGTCGTTGGCCTGGTCGGGGTCGTGGGGCGTCGTACGAGAAACCTCGGATGCCCATTCTCCTGTATGGGCAGTACCGGAGAATGTGACCGGCTTCTCCGCAGTGGAAGCATTGTGGGCGGCGCTGGTCGGGTGTTCTCCACTCGACGCATTTCCTCGGCCATGTACGACGCTCGTAGGACGGGCGAGTTGGGGCGAGAGGGCGGCGCTCCAGCGCAGCTGGCTAAGGGCGATAGGGGCTTGGGTCCCGTCGTCGAGGTACAGGACGGCGCACTGCTGCGGCGTAAGTCATGGCTGGAGGCTCCTGAGGCTGCGTTGTAGACTGGAGTCAGGTCTTCCGGCGAATAACTCAAAGGGCTGGCGTCACGACTTGCAGGGGTGGTCCGGTACCTGGAAGGCTACCCAGCACCTCCACCAGATGTCACGTTGTAGTGACGGCAGTCCAGCGGTCAGTACGACACCAACAAGACTTGGAAACGAAGCTCTTTATTTGGGCTGACTTCCGCCCTCAAAAGATCTGAATCACTCGGCGGCGGCGTAAGCAGCAAACGTGCTCCTCAGTCGTCGAACTACGAATGTCCGCTGCTCGCGGCATCGCTAAATTTAAAGCCGGCAAGGAAACTTCCAGATAGCAGGACAAGATCATCTACAGTAATCTGGAAAAACATAGATGCAGCCTTTCATGGCTGCGATCAATATAGATTAGACTGGTCGCTTCTCGCGTCAAGAACAAAAATGATAACAGCCCTTTCCTGCAGCCTTGAGCGTGAGCGAACAAACACTACAATGATACGTGGCAATATGATGGAAGGAATTTTTTCAAGCTATTTCTGGATCGGTAAGCCAATGCATTTCTGCCGCTCGGTGAGACCGAGCGTGCTGCCGTCCTGAAACAGCTGATTCCACTCGAGCTACACTTTCAGTGTTTCGCCTGCAGTGCCTTCTTTCGGACGGCTCCGGACATTCTATTAGTACAATTCAATGATAAACTTGGCTTGAGCAAAGATTGGCAGAGCGCATCCAAAGGAATCAAAGCCAGTGGGGCAGGACAAGTTTTCACTTTCTGCTTTCGTCCTTCGCTTCATGCCTGCAATCTCAGCAATGTTTAGCTCCGAAAATCGTCTTTGAAGGAGGCACTAAGTCATTAGAAATTCGAACAAAAAATGATAATCAGCCTTCTAATATACATGGCACTCTGAAAATTAGTGAAAAGATGTATGCCCCAGATATGTTTTCGTGCGGCTCCACCCCTCATGAAAGTTCAGTTCCGTCTACGCACGTGACAGAGTCATGAAGACAAATTAGGAAATCGGGGGCATACGTGGTGAAAAGCCGCATTACAACTGCGAAGGGATATGGATGGTATAACGGGCGAAAGTGGTTACAGATCAAAGCATAATATTTTGTAGTTTTTTGTTGCTATCGCCTGTATTTTTTCTCCATGAAAGAAAGTACTGTGAGGCCTCTGCAAAATGACGACTAATAACTTTGGTTGGGGTCGGCATTGGCATGACTTCATTATTCGTTGTAATCGACCTGCTTTGCAGTGATTAATGAATGGGCTGAAAAAGTAGACCTACAAGGTGGTCATGAGGCGCAATGGCCAATTTATAAATATTAGATTTTATCGTATAAAAAGTAACCTGATCATGACCGGCTATTATTATCCCTCAGACAATACGCACAGAATAAGTTGAGAATAGAATGGGGTACACTCAACCATGTTCTTGCAGCAGTGGGGCAAAGTCTTCAGACACATACGTAAAGCGTATATCTTGGTTATTTTGGTCTAGATTACAAATATTAGTTTTTTCATAAGCTGCTTCGCTCCGAAAAAATTTTTGTGCCGTTCCCGTTCTTTATTATTAGTAGAGAAGATGTATGGGCATCATATGTTGAATTATTGGACGGAATATCTCCAATATTGCTTTGTTGGTATTTCATCTACATCATTTGGCTCGACAATGTCAGGAAATGTGTGGAGATTATTACATTTTTCCTCTAACCTACTTGAAAACAGTGTAAACTCTGAGTAGAGTAACCATTTTAGAGATTTCGCCATCGGTGATGCTTAGATTGATAAATATAGGCGAAGTATTATGCCCTTCTGGAATACATCATGCGAATATGATGCAGGCTCTACAGACAACTTCCACGATGCGTTTCCCTGAGGTTTGCTTCGAGGCGGCTTTAACTTCTCGACCCATACGGATCGTAGCCGCTACTTTAAGTGCTGTGCTCGGTTACCACAGAGCATGAGTTGGAAGTGCGAACAGCCCCCGATTGCTGCGCGCATTACGTTGCAGGAGCTGAGCGAAGTGAAGGTGTTCTTCATCACTGCGTGCTTTGCCAGTTGTGCCAAGTCAGCTGAGGACAACCTGTTTGGCGGCGACTGCAACAAGGCCATGATGAACTTTGCGCCCTTCGCGGAAGCCTTCAAATGCCCCGCGGGTTCCAAGATGAACCCGGTGAAGAAGTGCACCTTCTTCGACTGACCTCCGCTTGCAGCCATTCCAGCCATGGGCCGTCCACCGTCCATGGGTTTCGATTGCTTCTGCGGCTATGTCTCTTATGTTTGGGCACGGCCGTTATTTTCTTTATTTATTTATTCAGTTACCCTAAAGGCCCGTTTGGGCATTACATAGGGGGGGGGGGGGGGGGGGGGGGTTAAAATAAAATTTTAGAACTCTTAGAAAATACACAAACAGGCAAGTGCACACAAAATTCCAACATGAAGCAAATACGTCATTGCAGGTAGATATACGGGGCTCATACAATATTCACAGCCTCAGGAAGCACTTCAGACTGTCGACAAATGTGACGCGGTCAGTGATGAACGCCACGTTTTTCGGGAGCTGATTCCTGTTGCGTTTGGCAAGAGGAAGCAGTGACTGAAAAAACAGATTTGTGCGGGTGAAAATCGGCTATAGACCTCCTCCATGTTTGCAAACAAGCGAGGTGGCGCTGCAGTCGCGAACGGGCTCGCGGTAGGCAAGAGGCCAGGGAGTGGCGTCGAGTTGAGGTGGTGCAGCGCCGGTTTTCAAGGCTTGTATGCGCGTTTTGAGTTTCTGAGAATCATAACAATGGTTGACGCTTTCAACTTAGTATTCCTCGAAGTACACGGGCTCGCGTTGGCCATGTACGGCGTATTTCGACACGGTGTGTATTGTATTATGGCTAGAAAGCGCTGCAGTTGGTTTCTACCCCAGGCATTCAATAAAATGATAAGTTTTTGACACTGAACTAGCAAGAATGATTTTACCTCGGGACAGTGCTGAGGGAAGCACTGGCGTTTTTCCGGCAGAGCCGACGTGCGCTCACCGTCTGTTGACACACGTGTCGCACAGTGCGAAAAGTGGGGACAGCGTCGATCGTGTCCCGATCTCATCTGTCTCGCGTAGCCGCTCTTTTTAGCCGTCAGATCAGGCACCACCAGGCTGACTTCTCCCTTCTTAAACTGGTCGATTTGGTGAAAAGTTTGGATTCCTGAAATTATATTTCTTCCAGCCCTGGGTCTTCTGTTTGGTTACTAAATATTATAGCAAAATATTCAGTAGAAATTAATAAAATTACGGTTTTTAGATCTGTGGTCGTCAAAAATTGAGGTAATGGCGTTTCTGACGGTCCTGGCACGTCGCGAATCCTGCGGGTTTCCGACGACAGAGCACCACAATGTTAGTATCACTACGCAGAAGAGGGATCAGAGGTTTCGTTGATTTCAGTGCGGCATTTCTTTGACCAAAGCGAAAGCGAAGAGGCCATAAACGAGGGAAAAAAACTTAAAGGTTTGTTTTGTGATCTACCACATTTTCTGATTGGCATCACTCACCCCTTCGTAAATTTGTAACGAATGGAAATAGAATGATTCTATTTGTCGCGAACGATTCCAGAGACATTGAGGAGTGCAATAAATCTCTCGACTTTTTTTTGGTACAGGAGCAGTAGTATGGTAGTCATTTTTGATAAGAAAGGTACTGTGAATCTAAAAAAAAAGAAGTAATACCGCCATCATAGAGAATAGGGCGTTGGCAACGTGCTGGCATAAAAAATTTCCGCATTTTCTACTTAATTATTCAGGAGCCGTGGTGACTTGACGAGGGTGTTAATTAAAATTATCCAAGAACTTTACCAGGTATAGCTGAAAATAAAACGCATTGCTGAAATTAGCAGAGCAATTTCATATTTGCACCAAATTTGGTTACATATCTCAAGCATCAATAAAGAAAACACTTTTCATTGCCTCATCCTCTGTCAATCTCGCTACGTGCCTCTGTTGGTAGCCCGCCTGCGGTTGCTTCTTTCCAAACAGCCTTCGCGATCATGTACTACTTCAGGAAGAAGCTTATGACGCATGCATGATGCAATGAAAGTACGATGTTCGAAGCATGCCAACGCGACCGCGCAAGATTGTGACAACTTACCAGACTTTTCTACTACAATCAAATAATTATGTCGTTCATGTTAAGAAATATTTTCAAGCATATATTAAATGCCCTAAAATGCTTCATTACACGTTCGTATAACTTCTGCACACGTTAAAACATGCTGTGCTATCAACAAAATAACGCACTCCCCGGTGGAGAGGGACCCAGCCGGCGCCCGTGCACACCAGCTCAGAGCGATAAATACGTTCGCAGCTACATACATGCTTTTTCTTTTCCTTGCGCAATTTTAAGCGTCCCATGCGGTTGTTCAGGTGAATGAGCGCGGCAATTTCCGTGCTATGAAGTACGTTGACTGGCAGCGCCGGTCTACACCCAGACTTTGCGCTTTTACTACCGCGGCCCATTTCCTAATGCGGCATTTATTTCCGAGAAACCTATTAAAGCTAATCTAATTTTTCGTTTTATGATACTACGGGGATCCAAAAGCGACGCTGCTGGTCAGTACATGCTGCTTCTGCAGTGCGCAGCCACGATATGCAGCCGCCGGTAGCTGCAGCAGCTGCGGTAGGCACGACCAGGCGGAACCTGTTTTGCCTACCACGCGAAAGTCGCTACTGACATCAGCGCCACCGCATCTCCGTGACGTCGCGGGGTGAAGGAGGTCTATACTTTGTGTTGGGGATCCAGTCGCGGAAATACTTGATTAGCTGGTACTACGTGTAGCGCAGAAAAAGGTGAACGACTATGGTAAAGTTTGTGAAAGAAGGATATGAGTTGGAGCAACCTGCATTTCTCAAGCAGAGATAAGCTAAGAGACCTTTTTATTTCATATACACTTGCTGTGCGTGAGTAGTTCTTTACGATGAACCGAACAGCTTTGTTTTGAAGAGATTAAACTTTATTTATCGGATAGGTCTGACGTGGATTCCATATAAGCGATGCGTATTTTAGTTTTGAGCGGATTAATGCAGTGTAGGCTGTTTGCTTTCAGTATGAGACGTCGAGTTATTGATTTTTCAGATTCTAATGAAGCGCGCCTAGCCAAACTCTAAACCCTCAATAGAAAATTTATTATCGAATAACTTATTTTTACTATTTATTATTAGAGAAGGGTCTACTGGTATTGCAACATAAAGAGTAAAATATTTATGAAATGAAAGGGAAGAAAAATTTTTACTTTCTTTTCCGGGTGGCTCGGGGCAACATGGATTCATCTGCCCGGAAGAGAAACCACTGGTATGCTGTTTTTCGAGTGTGTTGCATTTATTTTGTTCGGTTCTCACAGCGAGAGCGGAAGCAGAACTGTAAGCATCGACCATGTTTACGAGTGCAGGATTGATTACGTCGTAGCCAACATTGATTTCCACATCGCTGCTTTCTGCCAACCAACCTAAATGAGCTATTAAAAGTTCTGGTGCCCCGTGAATATTTGCGCAGTCGCGGAACTGAAGAGCTCCCTATGACTGCTATCGCGACGGTTATCATTGGTCTGGAGAAAAGGTGCCTGCTTGCTTTCGTCCGTTAAGATTACATAGAGGGTGTTCAAAGTGCCACTTTCAGAATTTTCAAAATAAATACACAGCACTACGCAAAAAGTGTTTTTATACATGGAATATGCTGAAGACAATATTCTGAAGACAATTGTTATTGTAATAACAGTAATCAACTAAATGCAATAATTCGCTGAAGTTCGCATGCATGTTAATATTGAAAAGTTAGAGATAATGGCATTTGATACTATTGTATTGTTCAATTTTAGTAAAGTACCTGTGTTCTAGATGTGCACGTCGAAAATTTCAGCCCATTGCTGCTAATTACGTATGCGACAGCCTGGCACTTAGCATGAAAATCCTCCCTGGTGGTAGCAAAAAATAAAACTACCAGTCATTTTTAACTCTTTCGAATATGTCATTAAAAACATTGTAATGGAGACTTCAGACGCCACAAGCGTACTGTAATGATGAACGCATGAATGTTTGTGGGCAATTAACTGCGTATCTCTTTTGCATGTTTTAACCTTTACTTGAAAAAGTACAGTTTTTGGAAGCTGTGGAGCACATGTTGTGGGTATGTATATCCCAGTGTAAGTTTCGTGTACCTGCGACTGCTAAATAGTTGAAAATATCTAATTGTTACTTCTGGAGTAATAGGAAAATCGCCGCACAAAATTTTTGTCAACAAGCCTAAAATCTATTTAGTATGTTTGATTTGCAAGCGCTTTCTTCGGGCGAAATATGCAGGAACGAAGAATAGAGCATGTACGAATTGGGTCGTCAGCTTATGTTACTTGAGATTAAAGAATCGCCACGAAGAGCCTCAATCTCACACGTTAGCTGGACAACATCGGTAATGTCATTAGCAAAATAAGTAAATAAACTAGAACAGGCCCTTGCGCAACAAAACTGTTTAGATATGCTATTAGAGAATTGTGACACAAATTTTGGCTTTATTGATATCGGAAATTAATTCACAGTGCGAAATTTTATCCAAAGCCATAACCTTTTACTGACAAACAAAATGAAGACACAACCAAGAGCGCTGGCTGACAACCGATATTTAATGGGTGGAGCAGGAGGGGTACACAAGTGCCACCTGTGCAATAAAAAAAAACGAGGAGGAGAAAGCTGCAGCCCACATTTGCCACAAGCAGTTCTACACCTCGGTATAAACTCATATCGATAACCTAATCAGTTCCAATTTCTTAGACACATTACTGATGCACTTCTCAGCTTCTTCAGGTTTTATTTCGAAGAGTTCTACAATTTCCCGTTGTTTTTTTTTGTTTGAATGGAATATGATAGCTGTTCTGTGGAACAATCACCATTTCAAGCAAGTGTTACTTCTGACGGTTGTAGGTTTCAGTTTTTGTACCCTTGTTTTTTGTGTACCACAGATTGCTCCTGTGTGCCCCTGTATGAAAGAAATCTGTTGTCAGTCTGCACACTTTTTTGTGCCTCCATTTTGTTTCTGTCTGTAAAAATTCTATCGCGTTTCAGCATGACGATCAGCCAGTTTGGTCCAGATCTCTTTCTTTTATCAAAAGCTTTTGAGAAGCACATGCAAACCACAGTGACTTGTTCTTTGGCATTTAACGATAATGTAAAATCATGAATACTTGCTGTGTGCTGCGTTACGGTAGAAGTGCATTTTCGAAAACAGTACTGGTGCCGATAAACTAGTTATCTTCAAGAGAACTGAGAATATGGTTACTTACATATACAAGAGCTCACAGCATGCACTTTGCGAGTAATCGGTTGCCGCTTTCAAAAGGAGGCGTTTTGTCGACGCCACGCCAATCTTGTAGCAATGATCGTGTGTGCAAAGAGTACGCAAGATTATATTTACCACTGCGTGCATCGTTTCAAAATTGGGTTGACATTTATTCAGGGCCGGTAGCCCTCTAAAATAAGAAAAGTAGCAGTTTGTTAGGCACTGTAGTCTCAGTGACGAGCAAATCTCTCACTGGGCATAAGGAGGAAGAAGGCAGCCAGTCGTTAGCCCTACCATTGATAGGTTTTAAAAACAAAACACACTGGAAGGAGTAATTGAAATGAGCCGCTATTTTAGTTTTTTTTCACCATAGCAATTAATTTGAACCCTATTTATTTTTCCTTTCGTTTCACTCACGTTTTGCCGGTAAGCAAACGGGGCATCCATAATCATCATCATCATCAACCTGCCTACAACAATCGCAGGGCAAAGGCCTCTCCCATGTCTATCCAATTAACCCTGTCCTTCGCCAGTTGCGGCCACCGTATTACTGCAAATTTCTTAAGGGGACAGGGTAGGCCGTATACCTCCAATGTATTTTGGCTATGTTTGTGACCGATTTTCTCAAGATCTGTTAGTGTTATAACAGTCATACTGGTATGGTTGAAATTAGCTCTCCAAGTTCTCTTTACTGAACCTGAAGTACTATGTAATAATAAGAGGCTTTTTTTTCATTCTTTCTTTTGGTGAACCCACTCGTTTTTCAGGCCAAAATGGCCAATAAATAGCTTGTGAAACAATATCTCTTGCACTAATATTTATAATTCTGGTTCAGTAGATTGCCCCTTTACGCTGCAATAATTTTGGAAAAAATCATGTTTCTAGCTGCTGCGGTTCCAGAGAAAAACGGGCAAACGTTGCGAAAATCGACATTTCCAGATAAGTAGCTTTCAAGTAAACAAAAGCACTTTATTCCAACTCTGCACGCTATAAATGCATGCGGATGTATCAGATCAATGACCACCGGCCTCGTAGACACCTCCAGAGTCAGTCTTTCTCTTTTTCGTTTGCTGCCTTGCTTTTCAGGCCTCTTTTGTTACCAGCTGTGCAGCCCTGAAAGCAAAGTACAGTCATCGCTTCCAGCAGCTGCACCTTTTCCTATGCATCGTAAGGCATACACAATCCTCACGCTCACTTCATAGAGGCCCGAAGTTGTCTTTTTTGACGTCTGGAATTGATGGGAAGAGCACCTTCCGCAGCTAGAGAGCATGGGCAAGCAACGCTAGCTCTTCGTGCTGCGTTTTCGAGCAGCTGCAAGTCCCCACCCACACTTCACACGCACAGCTTTCAACGATGGCACACGACAGCATGCCAGTGTCAATCAGACCATAACCACGATCACAAAAACTTGCGTTTAGGTCCTCCATGCGTGCTGTCGAGTGCGACAGCTTTGAAGAAGACGCGCATGAGGCGGCCGCTGCGTCCAGCGTCGCAATGCGTTGCGGGGACTTGGTGCCATGAGGAACAAACTTATGCTCATTCCCGTGAAAGCGACGCTTTTGAAATAACTTTCTCGTCTTCGTCATATCATGAACGCTTATAATGTAGCCTCAGAGTAACAAACCGATTTGTGTCGTGAAAGGAAGCCGAAAGAGAACCAAAACAACGCGCGTCGCGAGAGATACCGGCAGCGTCTGTGGATTGCTTTGGCTAAAAACAGAACACTAGGTATTTATTGCTGCCGCCAGACGAGCAATAACTATTCTGCTAAACCTGGAGAAAACAGGCGTTTTTTTTATTTTTTTTTTTCAACATAGGAGAAGCACAGGTCTCGCATAGGCGTGAAAGGAGGCGTGGTCGGTCACCACCTAGGTTTCGGAAAAGGTCCATTTTCCGGGTAAATAATTCGTGCACACGCAAGAGACCCATTGGAAATCGTGGTGGAAAGATTGGGAATTCCAAATATCGAAAAAACAAAAAATCATTTTTTTTTTTCAAAATTTTTCCCTACCCTGTTCCCTTAATCTCATCCGCCCAACTAACTTTCTGCCGCCCCTGCTACGCTTGCCTTCTCTCGGAATCCAGTCCGTTGCCCTTAAAGAAAAAGAGGGCGTCCACTCATTGAAGAGAATACGGTACAAACCTTATACAGCGCCTTTAACGAAACTGTTGTTGAATCGAGCTCATTAGAGAAAAAGATTTGGGATAGGCTGAAAAAATTTCCTGCTTACAATTCCGTGGTCGCTTCCTTTAGGCACGGCTCGAAGTGTTTGTCAATCTACGAGTGCACTCAGGTGCAGCACTAGTCCATTTTTCTTTGACATAACAAAATAGACCAGAAACCGGACACGAATCAAGAGCAGAGCTTAGTCTTAAAGAGCTGGTAGATTTTTCAGTCACAAATACTTATTGAAAAAATAAAGAGGCTGAGATATGAGCGCAAAGCGATGCAAACAAGGTCCGAAATGCACAAGACAGGCAAACATCAACTCAAACCTCATTGGAACAGCGCTTATGAAAAACTTGGCTGGGGAGCTCTTTGAATTAAGCGTGCGCTGAATGGACGTCAATAGAGAGAAAAAAAAAACATACGCTTGGGGACAAGGGGTTTCTGCCTTTCTGTGTCTATGTAGGTAAAGTGGACGCATATTCCAAAGATCACGAGCCGTCTAGGCCTGAAGAAGTCGTACTTGCGAGCACGACCGGCTTCTGCCTCTGCATGAAGGATCAAACGCTGATTAATGACATCCTAGTCGAAATGAAGAGGGCGTAATGAGCTTGGCGAAGCCTATAATGCAGAGGCAAGATAACCGCTGGTCCTTAAGGGCAACAGACTGAATGCCAAGGGAAGAAAAACCTAGGCTGGGGTGGCAGAAGGTTAGGGCGGGGGGATGAGATTATGAAGTTTGCCGAGATGTAGTGGGCGCAGATTGCAAAGGACAGGATTAAATAGATATGGGAGAGGCCTATGTCCTGCAGTGGGCATAGTCATGCTGATAATGACAATGGTAAACGCGTGACTGAGCCAAGACAGTCACTAAAGACCAATTTGTGGTAAAAAAAAAATATGGCCTTGGCGCAGCGGCAGCGTGGCGCCTGTCACGAAACTTCCAGGTATAAATGCTGCTGACCTCAATGACAAAGGTGTACTAATCCCCAAATTCACGTCAGTGACGATCACAGCCACTCGTTATCTACCGCTGTCACTAACATCCCATGGCAATCAGCGAGGTAACTCCCAGTGTGTGCAACGGCAGCAGAATACGCTACCTGCGACTTCCTTTTCTCTATATTTGTTAATTCATGTGTTTCAGCGGAACTCGCCACCATTTCTTTAGAATAGTCTTTCCAGTCGAAAAGATGACTTTTTCGGAAAAGTAATAGCGGTGCTGCCCGATACCAGAAAACAGTAAAACCGTGTTAAATATTAAGCACGTTAACAAACGTACAGTAGCTATCGAACTGTCAGAGATTGGCGCCATCTTACAAATAGAGTTTGTAGCTTACTATGGTTAATAGCCGTATGTGTGTTTACATTTTCTAAAACGTTATTACTCTCGACGCAGCAGCTCAACAAAAGTTTTAGCATTTCTCGCACAGTTGCAAAAGTTGGGCGATCGATCGGTACGCATAATGACGTCTGTGATGTGACGTCGCTCTATGGTCCGCGTGCCGCGTGATCTTTTCTGTCCGCACGCGCTGTACTGCCAGTCGCTGAGCGCTGCTGCAGCCAAAGCAGGATCTAAACTGTCACCTGGAGCGAGCGTCGCGATGTGACGTCCTCTGGTGCCTGTCGCTGTGCGTGCAGCGCGGGAGCCGGAATTTGAATTGCACTGGAGATGCTCGAAATTTCATGAGCAACAGTGCCTAAGGTAATCGCATTTTATAAATTAGATAAACAGGTACGGCTATTACTGATGGTCAGCTACAGATATCTGATTCTGACCACGGCACCGAATCCTAATAATAATAAAGTTAGTTATCGGAGTTTAGTTAACCGGCTTACAAGTTAACTCGATTCCTCTCTTTTCTTATGTCTCTAAACAATGGCATTTATATTCTGCTGAAGCCAGCTGCGCACCTGAAAAGCCTTCTTTTAAAAATTTGAGGCGGGCTTTTCTGAAGCACGTGGCATTTGCGTTCAAAATCTTTATGGCGTTAGGTGACGTCAGTGGCCCATCTCCTGTGCTAATACTTTATGATGATGATGATGATGATGATGATGATGATGCAGAAGGTTTTGCGACTTGCCCACGGCATGGGCTTTGGGTTATGGCTGGTTTCGTACCACACCCGCCCAATAAGGCAGCCGGAGTTCGAACGAAGCTTTCCTCAAGGAGGTTCACCAGCAAAGAGCGGAGTTTTTTGTGTTGTGCTCTACCGGAAAGGAATCAATTATGATCAAACAAATTACACACGGCTAAACTCATCGCTGGTTGTTTCATGCACAAAATAATTTAAATGGAGTTCAGCTATCATTACGCGTTCGCAAGCTACTTTCAAGTTTTCATTCGACTATTCGGAGGGCACTGGGCTAGCTGACAAACTTCTAAACTTCCTGGAATTTTCCCTCAAAATGATTCCTCTCGCAATGAACCTTCTTTGTGCGGATGAGTAGAACACTGGTCTTTTCGATTATTTTTCAACATTTCTGCGTTTCACTTTCATGTATATTCATAGTAAAGTTTCACAGGTTCTTTATCTTCCTTCCTTGCACCAGAGGTGCCCCGTCAGAGACGGTTGGTTTAACTCGAAGACTGAAGCGTTCCTTCGCACCACGGGTGCCCCTTCAGAGACGCTCTCGTGATGAGTTACGATGCAGGGGTAAGGCGAATACTTGAAGTTTTATGTACAGATATTTAGAGAATATACAAGTTTAGGCACTCGAGACGGCAAAGAGATACACAACAACAAACAACAAAAAGGTGGAACTGGCTAACACTAGGGGAGGCCCCTACTCGGCGTACCCGAAGATGAAGAGCATCTCACCTTAGCCCAGAACCCTTTTTCCGGCTCTGGGGCCCGGTTTTAAAGCCCTAAAGGCCCGGCCCACATTTCGTAGCTTCCAATCATGTTGTGCTCTTAACATGATCGGTTCTTCAAGGGCATGGCCAGGCCTCCGGCTTCAACAAGGTAAACCACCCTCTCTACCACTAAATAAACATAAAAACAAACACAAATACACATTCGTGCCAGTACGTGCGCGAATCGGTACCGCGGGGCGGGGAACACCCGTACTTCTTGGCGCGTTCGCGAGCGGCCGCGTTCCGATAAAGGAGACGCTCCGCTTTGAGCGCCCCCAGCCGCGTTCCGATGACCCCGCGTACACTAACGATCCCTTACACGCCCTTCCCAAGATTCTACAAAGGGCTCAAATGCCACTTTGAGAATTATAACAAAGGGATCAGTACGGGTCACAAAACCACCCTGTGGGTGAGATACCGCAGCTACACTAGCACTGGCACCAACAAACCAAAAGCAAAATAATGCACACGGGCACCAACACAAGATTACGCAAAATGCTTACGGTCACCAAGAAAACAGAAGCATATTGCACACTAAAATACACACAGTGGCATGCCTGCCATGCGCCGTAACACGGCGTCCAAGTTGGTGGGTTACACCCAATTCACCACCTCCAGGTACATACTCGTCCTCGCGAATGGGCACACATGCACACAGACACTTGCAACCGGAGCGTTCATTGGCACTCGTATAGGGTCCTTAAGCGGCCACGTGAGCCTCCTTGGTCGCACCGAGCGTCTCCGTTTGCGTTCGAGCCACTACGTGTTAACCAACCCGATTAACGCCTGACGGTCGCTCACTCATTAGGCTGGTGCCACAACGGGGCGATAAGTAAAAAGTTCTGCCCTCCAGGATCGAAAACGTTGTGGTACTCGATGGGTTCAAATCCCTGATCACGCGACGCCCTTGAGGGCACGCTCTCTTCGGCGCGCCAGTACGAGACGCGTGCTGCGTAAGGAGCATAGCCCCTGTCCAGTCTAATCATATCAGTGCGGCTGCTTTTGCCACACGGAATTTGGCGTACTGCAGCATGAAACGTACTGCTCCACGCGCTGACTTTCAACGTGAAGGCCACGCGCCTGCCTCCAGCTACTCTGCCTCGCTTGGAGCCATTTGCCCGTTCCTGCACGGGCAAGCATTGAAATTGCCGCTCCCTGCTTGATCGGCGCTTGCCGATTTCACGGCGTTGTCTAACTCTGAGGCTGTATGAGGTGACTCGTAGTCACTTGATCCGAATTGGCCTTGAGTCAAGTCCTCACGCATTTCCTTCTCCTCGAAGGACCTGGTCGGACGCCCATCCGGTGCGTTCTACAATAGCGCGGCGCTCCGCCCGGTAGGCGCAACAGGCCCACCTCCGATCTCTGCCTCGGATGGAACGCTCCTGCTATCACTAACGCTACGAGGCACTTCCTGCCACCTTCCGGACACCGTCTGTCGTTGCGGCAACGTTAGACTTCCTCCTGACACTAGCTCCGTGTCCGAGGTCACACTTTCATTCATAGAGCCTACAGGAATTATATCGCTGCCTTGATTGCTATCGGACAGCTTGGTCTCGATTGACCCCGGAACATCGGAATTTGGTTGTTCCTCTTCGTTGCTAGCCACTCGCGGTGGCGGAGGAGCTGTGACATTTTCGCGCCCTTCAGGATTCTCGTTTGCGCTCTCTGTGGCCTTTCCTAATAAAGAGGCGTCCGCGCATGTCGGCTGATTGCCTACAGCGACCTGACAGCTCTCTCCTCCACCTGTGCTTGAGAAGCACAAGCCTTTATCTTCCAGCACATGCGGCCTCTCCGCCCGGGACTCGGAGCAGTTCTCCCTGGCTAGTTGACTAGCTCTCCTAGACTCTTTGAGCTTAGCCAGCTCGAGCTCTAGCTGCTGGCGCCTTGCTTCTAACACCTGCAAATCCGGAGGTTTTTCCTCGCATAGCGGCGCCTTTCCTCCATTGACTTTTGCAAGCTCAGCCTGATAAGCTAAGCGCGCCTTCGCCAATTCCACTCGATACCTCACATCGAGTGAGGGCCGACATGGATAACCGTCCATACCGCCGTCTGTATCCCTGAACTGTCTTACCGGCTCGAACACATGAACACGGACGTGAACAATGCGACGAAGGAAACTCACAGTTTCGATGCGTCGATCCGCATTGCCAGCTCCTTGGCGTCGCAGTCCACCGCCACTTTCACCGGACGCTGCGATGAGCTGTCGCACGCCGCTGGTCCTGTACACGTTTTCGTCACTTGCTGTGACCCGCCGGTGACCGTCCAGTTCTCGACACGCTGCTTTCCTTCACTGGACGCAGTCTCGCGTCGCTGGACTACTGCCGTGGTCCTTGCCGCTGTCTCTCCCTGCAGGTCCGTTCTCGAACGCTGACCTGTTGCCTTGTCGTCGCCTTTTCCCTGCCTTCAGTCTTCTTCCTGCACCGTCTTCCGATGGCCGCAGGATCCTGTCGACTGCGCCAGTAAAGTTTCACAGGTTCTTTATCTTCCTTCCTTGCACCAGAGGTGCCCCGTCAGAGACGGTTGGTTTAACTCGAAGACTGAAGCGTTCCTTCGCACCTGGGGTGCCCCGTCAGAGACACTCTCGTCATGAGTTACGATGCAGGGGTAAGGCGAATACTTGAAGTTTTATGTACAGATATTTAGAGAATACGAGGTCTGTTAGAAAAGTATCCGACCTTTGGCAGAAGAAAAAAAAACTGGCATAACTGGAGCGTTGGAAACCTAATCACCTTCAAAGTAGTCTCTTTGGGACTCCACATACTTCTCCCAGCGGTGCTGCCATTCTTGGAAGTATCCTGAAAAGGCCCTTTTCGGAATGGAGTTTAGCTCAGCTGTCGCTGCAGCCATAATGTCCTCTCTTGTCTGAAATCAGGCTCTTTTCAAAGGCCTCTTGACTTTGGAAAAGAGCCAGAAGCCGCAGGGGACGATATCAGGAGAGCAAGGAGTCTGTTGAACTACAGAAGTCTGGTTTTTCGCCAAAAAGTCCGAATCAAGTGTGAGGAATGTGCAGGAGCATTGTCGTGATTAATGCGCCAATTTCCTGTTGACCTCAACTCCGGTCTCTTGCGCCACACAGCACCATGTAGGCGACGGAGGACGTCCCTGTAGTACTCTTTGGTCGTTGTTTGATCCTGTAGGGTGCGTACTCGTGGTGTGCAACACAGAAGGAGTCAAAGAAAGCAGTCAACATCACTTTGGCATTGCTGCGCTCTTGGCGGGCCTTCTTTGGTCTTCGCGACGTGGAATGCTTCCACTAAGACGACTGGGATTTGGTTTCCGGGTCGTGCCCGTACACCCAAGATTCGTCACCAGTGAATATGGTGTTGATGAAGTCGGGGTCACTGTTTGTGGAATTACGCGCCCGAATTACGCTCCGAATTACGCGTCCGGACGTGTAATTCGGAGGTCGTGGGTTCGGATCCCACCGGCGGCATGCGGTTGTTTTTTCTTCTGCTTTTCTAATCAATTAGCTTTAAGCGATAACATATTCAGTAATATTCTAAATTGATCAACACCACGAAATAAATAAATTAATTAAAAAAATCCCCTTTGCCCCTTGGCTCCTGTGGCTGTTGGCTTCTGTCAAGAAACGGAGTTGTGTATTTACGTATGTTGACTCACGTGTCACTGGTAAACATAGCTGTCCGGTGTCTGCGGCTGATTACCTTATATAACGGTGCCCAGATCGCAGACAGCTCCACCTTGCTTCTTCTGACATAGTAGAACTTGTTGTTTTACAAGACACTTACAAGATCAAAGAACTCCACCCTTGCAACGTTTTTAATCCCGCGCTTTTTAATTTTGGTCCACAAACTAGAGAATCATAACTAATCTTATAATAGCTGCACTGCGGCTGAAAACCCGCCGTTTATGAGCGCCAGACTAACTTCAATACATTTCGAAATGAAGTTGCAGATAGCTACCCTAAAAGAGCCATTTTTTTTTTGCGCGTGTGCGCTTGTGTACGTCAAAGAAATGGCCGAGAGGTGCAACAAATCTTAGCTACCTATTAATTGCGGCAAAATGGTTTTAAAATCAAACTAGAGTAGAAGTAGAAATTTCTCATGGTGTAGCACATGTGCACCGGTGCGCGAGACAACTAGGTTGTCCCCAAAGTGTTTTTTTTTCTTTATTGCGGGTAATTAGTGCAGAAAACGAAAATCTAATTGAGCTTAAGCCGCAAAGCACCAGGTTGTGTAATACGAGCCCACCATACCCCTGCACGCCACCAGCTTATGAAACATCAAAAGCATGGAAGGCAAACACGTGCATCTAGACAGGGAAGCCAGTTTGGCGCCTCTTCCAGGGCAGCATATCCTCCCCGCACCAAAGCGCGCTGCTCGTAGAACAAAGATTTCGATGACCGCGGTGATTCGACGTAGCGCGCTGTCATAAGGCTCTTCCAGCGAATAAATAGTCCCGTCAACATAAATGGATCACATGGCACAACACAGTTTTTCTGAACAGACAGCAAACGGATACTGTACAGTGTGAGTTTAATGTCCTTAAATGTTCCTGTAATATGTGCCAGAAGAACACAGCATTATTTCACGGAATAAAACAATTGTCATTGGTCTTTGGCGCATTGTGCAGGTGGCAGTTCACCGTCCATAACAAGCACATCTCTTTAGAGTCAAGCCTTGCCTTGACGGGCAGCGTCGATGTGTGCAGTTTAAAGAGGAACGGTTTTGTAGCAGAGGAAATGCTCATTCAGGTAACGCATTTTAAAACACTGATGCCAGAAAACTCTAGGAAAAAGATTGCCAATACAACGGTATAGGAAAGAAATACTTTGTAAGTGCCTGAGTCATCTGCTTTCTGGAGAGGCTATACAGGTTGTCTAAAGAAAAGCGCACAGTGAGGAAATTGAAGGTTTCAGCCATAAAGGCCCCTCACGAGTGTGTCCAGTCGGTGCGAATAGGAACAGCAAATGGGCACTAAGGGAGAGAGAAAGGAATTTTAATGGGAGGAAAAGGTGGAGAGGTCGGCCGGTGGTAACACGGCCCTGGCCTGCTACTCTACACAGCGGAAAGGGCAGGGGAGGAAAGGAAAAGTAATGAGCACTAAGACGCCTAATAAGCACAGCTACTAAAAAGGGGTGGTTTCCCGATTTGCAAAAGAAAAAAAAATGCGAAACAAGCTGTTGCACGAATAAGTGAACAAGGCCTATTCAGCCAGACTCCGGAAAAAGAAATCCGTTGTCGTGACGCATGGGTTCCCGCTAACGAACTCCGCCAGACACTCACGCAGTGCATTTCAGAGCGTCGACTTCCTCAGCTTCCATCGGCTCCGTCCAGCAGCACTGCCTGCTCATCGTTGTCTTCTACGAAGCACATATCCGTGCTTTCGCACAGATTAGAATGTAGTAAACATCCTCTGTAGTTTCGAAAATTCCAAAATTTGGCGCGGCTATCATTTAAATTGACCTTCGCCGATTTGAACCATAATTTATGTCCAACCATAATTGAGCGTGCCCAACGCAATGGCCACCCAAAAAAATTTGGCTCTGGCCATTCCCTAATTGTTATCTCTCGACATTTGGGTATAACCGTGGCTAAACACTGCCTTGCTTCCATTCCACGTTTTTCTATTGTTTTTATATTTCTTCACTCTTAGCCGCCTGGACTGCAGTGGTTGAGTCCTGGCGTGACTTCAGCTGCGCTTCTCCAAAAGCGTCTTTCACGGCGGAATCTTAGTAGAACATACCTTGTTCATGTTTCGCGAAACTAAGCAGCGTTTTAAGTACGCATCACCAACTATCGCAAACGCTCAATGTGTTTTTTTCTTCGCTTTTCAAGAGGGCCATATCTAAATGTGAATAGAACGTCCAGCGGCTTTGTGCGTGTAACTGTGACATGAGTGCTTCTTTCTCATCCCAGCCTGTTCAGTTTTCATTCTGTTCTGTTCAGTGACCACTCGGGCGAATTGTAGCGCAACATTTGTTGTATTTGTGCGCCTGGCTCAAAAGTTCTATTTGCAGGCTTCAAGCGTGTGGCCTGAGCTCTTTACGTTGGTATTAAGATGGCGGTGCTCAATCGTGGGAATGGTCTTGAATCCGCGATAGACTGGGTGGAGCAAAAACCCTATTTTCTCAATATCTCCACGCGCACGCATCAAAACTAGGTCCTTTTAACAATTCAGCTGCATATTTCGCCGTAGCATTTTGTCACTAATAGAATTAGGACACGAGGATCGCAAAAATACAGTTGAAAAATAAGAAATATCCACAAAAGCCTCATTTTGTCTGGTTTGACGCCCCGCTGGACATATTTAGTCACTGAGTCAAAAATTCGAATTTTCAACACATTTGCTCTGCTCGCTTAACATTTGTGATGCTCTAGCGATGTTGAGCCAAACCTGGGCCCTGACAAGTATGATTTCAGTCTTGAAGCTGGGAGAATTCGGCATTGTAGCGGGAAACATTTCACACGAAACTGCTCGTAATGATGAACGATATTTGCACTGATGTTTGAGCCAAAATAGGAGGTTGTTTTTGTGTTGCATTTAACTGTGGCGGCGGTGGCGGCGGAGGGAGCGCAGTGCCTGCCCTTCCCCCCCCCCTTCCCCCCCCCCCGCCACATCTGTGTTGAATGCGCATAGTGCGCAACTATTCAGGGCTTTGGGGGGGGGGAGGGGATGGGTGCGGTGCCGTTCTGGTCTGTATCCACCGCTATCATACCAGGTCATAGGGCATGATCCACTGCGCCCGCTGTTGTGATCGTGCTACCAACCACGCGGGCCATAGCACACTGGACCCCTGAGCGGGCAACAAAGCCGTCCTCCTCACGAGAGTTAAAGTGCGTGTGGTTCAAGTGACATTTTTAACTGATCCTGATTAGCCACCCTCCTCTCCATATTCCACTTCACGGCTCCAACCTAACACTACAGGATAGATATTGCACAGACGGCAGTAGTGTATGTAACGTATGAAAATTGAATGACGCGTATAATTATTTTGTAAGGAGAGCTTAAGCGTATTTTGGTGAAAACACAACACCACAACACAACACAATACAACACAAAGCAGAATAGTAAAAAGTTATAGATCATTAATCTTAACAAACGCTCTCGCACAGCTTTTAAAGATTCTGATGAATAATGCGTAATATTAGCTAGCTACCTTTTGCGGTTACATTGATTTTTCAATGTATCTGGAGGTGGTTCAATCTCACCGCGTTGCTTAAATTAATAGCATCGTATCGTTTTGAGCTGCAGCGTCTATAATGCCGCGTCTACAACAATAGCCGCTCGGCGGCTGTTCGGCACGCAGCTCGTGCGCCACGCTGTTCGCTGCTGAAGAAGACGAAACTGGACGTTCCATCCTGGCCGTCTCGGTGTGCGCTGGCATCATCTCGGTGTTGGCGTTCCTCTGCCGTCTGGACGCCTGTACCAACTGCTACGTGACACTGGTTGAGGTTGCGGGCTCGACGTCCCATGTCCAACACCTCTTCAGACAGCCGCTTATCGAGTCGCTCATCGCGTGGACAGAACAGCAGCAGCAGGCATTTGATGAATTACGGCGACGCTTGCAAACCACGCCTGTCCTTGGTCATTTCGATTCTCGTGCGGAGACTCTCGTCCACACAGATGCCAGCAACGTGGGTCTTGGTGCTGTACTCGTCCAGTGGCAGGACGGCGCTGAGCACGTAATAGCATACGCCAGCCGCACTCTGTCTCGTGCTGAATCTAATTATTCTACGACCGAAAAAGAATGCCTTGCCGTGGTATGGGCTGTGACAAAAGTTCGACCTTACCTCTACGGCCGGCATTTTCAAGTTGTAAGCGACCACCACTCTCTCTGCTGGTTGACGAACTTACGGCATCCCTCTGGCCGCCTTGCGCGTTGGAGCTTACGTCTTCAGGAGTTCGACATGTCCAACGTGTATAAATCAGGGCGCCAGCACAACGATGCCGACTGCTTGTCCAGATATCCAGTCGAGGCTGCGCGCGACGACGACTAACCGGACTTTCCTCTCATCGCAGCCGTAGACGCAGCGACTATTTCCATTCAGCAACGTGAGGACCCGGCGCTGAAACCTCTCATCGACTTCCTGGAAGCATGCACCACGGAGGTTCCCCAGCCCTTCGCAAGAACCCAGTCCTCCTTTTGTCTGCGCAATAACGTGCTGTACAAAGCCAACTTTTCTCCAACCGGAAGCGACTACCTCCTCGTCGTTCCAGCGAATCTCCGTGAAGAAATCTTGCAGGCGTGTCACGACGAGCCCACCGCAGGTCACCTCGGCTACGCCCGCACTCTGGCTCGGATCAAAAAGAGCTATTACTGGCCTAAGCTTGCGGCGACTGTATGACACTATGTGCGCACGTGCCGTAATTGTCAACGACGAAAAACACCCCCTGTCAAGCCAGCTGGACTTTTACATCCCGTTCAAGTGCCCAGACTCCCGTTTGAGCAAGTTGGCATGGACCTTCTTGGCCCTTTTCCAACTTCATCTTCGGGAAACCGGTGGATCATCGTCGCCACTGATTACCTTACGCGCTACGCTGAAACCAAGGCCCTCCAGCGCGGCACAGCAGCCGAGGCTGCGAAATTTTTCGTGGAACGCATCGTCCTCCGGCATGGCGCTCCAGCACTAATTATCACGGATAGAGGCACCGCTTTCACTGCCAAACTCTTGGAATCCCTCATGCGGCTGAGTGGCACTACTCACAGGAAAACAACCGCCTACCATCCCCAGACGAATGGCCTGACCGAGCGCCTGAACAAAACTCTCGTCGACATGCTGTCCATGTATGCTGACGTTGAGCATCGATCTTGGGACGATATCCTGCCATATATTACTTTTGCGTATAACACGGCTCAACAGGAAACCACGCGGAGGACGCCCTTCTGTCTGTTGTACGGCCGCGAAGTGTCGACAATGCTGGAAGCAATGCTGCCCCATGATGGCCGCGACCCCGACGTTGGCGCCGAAGAGTTCACGCTTCGCGCAGAAGAAGCTCGACAACTTGCAAGAGTGCGCATCCTGAACCAACAAGACCGTGACGCCCGACATTACAACCGCCGCCACACACTGATGACGTTCGCCCCGGACGACAAAGTATGGGTATGGACCCCCATTCGACGCCGTGGTCTTTCCGAAAAACTGCTCAAGCAGTATTTCGGCCCCTACCGAGTTCTCCGTCAGCTAAGCGACGTAACCTCTGAAGTTCTCCCGGATGGAGCTTCCCGGACTACTCGCCATCAGCAGAGACCAGAGATGTAGTGCGGATGAAGCCCTATTTTTCGCGAGACATTCAGTGACTAAGTGCTGTGCGTTATTCTGTTTTTTTTTTGTTCCTTTCTCTCTATTTTCTTGTTAAAGCATCGGGCCGATGCTCTTTCCGAGAGGGAGGGTAATGCCGCGTCTACAACAATAGCCGCTCGGCGGCTGTTCGGCACGCAGCTCGTGCGCCACGTTGTTCGCTGCTGAAGAAGACGAAACTGGACGTTCCATCCTGGCCGTCTCGGTGTGCGCTGGCATCATCTCGGTGTTGGCGTTCCTCTGCCGTCTGGACGCCTGTACCAACTGCTACGTGACAATATTATTACTGGAAAGTTTTTAAGACCTAGGCAGCCTATGGCCTTCGACCCTGATTCTTTGCGACAGTGATGACCTTCAGTTACTCCATGTATGCCTTTAAGAAGGCACTATTATTCAGCATGAAGACCGTCGAATTGCGTCTGGCGTGAGCTTCAATCTGCTCTCGTTCACGTTTACTTCAAAGGAACGGTACCCGCTATTTTGCGCTTGAACTGGATGTTCTAGGTCAGAGGTAAGACGTTTTTTCCACGGAGAATCCAGCCACCGGCCGGCACCGCGTTTGGCGAGGCTCATCACTCATCCCGGGATGTTGAGAAGCACTCCTTTAGAGCAGCGAAGCCGCCACGTAGTGCCTATCCCACCCGCTACTCCACCTCTATTAGTGCGTAAGCACTAATCCAATGGGCAGCAACCCCTGGCGAAATCGTCCGCTGTCGCGTTGCCTGTCTCGCGACACGGCGGGCCGTTCATCTTCGGCTTCCACGTTGCAAAAATCCGTGATTTTGCACTAATTCTAATGTAGTAAACATTTTGTGCAGATTATGATTTTGGGGACATAACCACACCATGACTGGATCATTTTTTTTTCATTTTTATAGGTAACACACCGTGAAATGTTTGCACACAGAAGAGCCGCTGGTTACGCATTGAGTAAGGGTTCCTCCACCTTCTTCGGTGTTATCCTTCTCGGATCACAGAAACTTAACGAATCAAAGACACCATCAGTTGTATGTTCTCTTATTTTTTTATTACAATAGATATATAGCGTTGAAGAAGCCAGCGCTCCTCTCGGAGTGCGGCTAGACTGTGGGTTCTACTGGGAAGCATCTCTGTCAGGCTGGAGGATATGGCATGCTATTTTCGGTTATGTAGCTTGCTTCGGCTCTAATAAAGAAGGCCCAAGATAGAACAGGACAAGATAACGTAAATGACAAAGACGTCAAGACGTAAAGGCGCTCAGTTGGAAGAATCTATAGAAACATGAGAGGTCGCAGTAGAAACCACGCTTCGATGTGTCTCGGTGGTCTGATCCGTCACACTGCTTTTGATGGAGGTCTTGTATATTCTGGAAAGGAAAAAAAAAGAATTCTCATCCACTAGGGAAACATCACCCACCGATCACCCACAGCAAGCGCTACCTTCTGTAGAGGTTATCTGCGTCTACTAAATGTTCTTCCACACTTTGTGCTGTTCGTGGTTTCTAAGCAGGACTGTAAATTACAGCATCGCGCTAAATATCCTATTTATTGGTCTCAAAAATGAAATCTGGTCACCTGGTCACACATCTGGTTACGTTTATAAGGCGCATTTCTATAGGGAAATTTTTAATGCTCTGCTTAAGCGGTATAGAGCGCACCTAGCTCCAATCTAGCAATTGTTTACGGCGTCGCTTCAAGTAGCTGCATTACTTTTAGAATAACTCGTCAAAAAGCAATCTCGATTCACAGAGAAGGTACTAGTTTGTACGTGGACACATACCCACCCATTTCCTTAAGTTATCGTTGCTGCAGTTTAATGCACCACATTAGTAAAAAGTCGAACATAAGTTATTTAGAAAGCAATAATCTAACTTTTAGCAGCATAGCTTCCGAAAAGGCCTTTTAAGGGTAACGCAGCTTTTAAAAAAGCCCATGACTTCGCGCAGGTATTTTTGGACTTGAAGGCGACGGCATCTTTGAAGATTTCTATAAAGCTTTCCATCGCGTCCCTGACTGTCGAGTGAATAAAAAAACTGTCATTTTTTACCATTGTCTCTAAGGCTGTTGCGTCGAAATCATCTTATCTTTCACTCCAGGCACAACGCGTATCCGCAAGCATTGTGGAATCTAACTGCCGTTAATTGTTTTTTGGTTTGCCACATGATTCTGTTGACCGCCCATTGCACTTTCTAGTGTATATTGACGGCCTGCCCTCATGTGTGCAGCCTAGGTGAGGTGGAGGTTTATCTGGAGAAGCTTCGGAACGGGAGCAGGGGCAAGAGCAAACCGAGATCAGCCGGCACTGCCAGTACCGTGCACTAGGCAGTTGTCGTGCGGCTCGGGCGTATGCTTGTCCCCCCGAGCAGACAGGAGCCATAATGGAAACTTAAGGAGCGGACGTGACAGCCGGGTCATAGTAGGGCTCAAGGCGCTGGACGCATACAGCCTGGCGGCCGTGGCGTTGGCCGTCGGGAGACGACGTGAGTGGCACAACAATATAGTTGACAGGAGATATTCGCCTCAAGATGTGACAGGGGTCCAGATATTTAGCTACAAGTTTTCAGTAGAGGCCCGGAGTACGGGGAGACATCCACCGCCACACAGGAGGACCGGGCGGGAAATGCTGGGCAGATTGATCTTCCGTGGTTGGTTGTTTCGAGGGACTAGGGAGCTGCTGTGAACGACCGGGTGATCTGGCGGCAGTCTTCGGCGCGCCTGGAGGACTGAGATGTCGGCAGTAAAGAAGAACGAAAAGGAAAGTCGTTATGTAGACTGCGTAGCAGTATTTAACGCGAATGTAGTGTAGGGGAGATTCAGATCCCAGTTCGTGTGGTTAGACCAAACTTACATAGCGAGCATGTCACCCAGAGTGCGCTAAAGCGTACAATGAGGGCGCTGGTCTGAGTGTGGTAAGCAGTGCAAGCCGTTGGATGAAGTTGTACTCGCGTAGCAAAGTGTTTAAGACATCACATAGGAAGCCACGGCCTCTGTAGCTGAGCAGTTCACGATGGCCCCCGCATCAAAGGGTGAACCGCCGCAAAAGAAAGGATACCACATCCTGTGCATTAGGAACTGGGAGCGCGGCGGTTTCAGCATACCTCGTGAGGTGATCAACAGCAACAGTAACTCATCTTTTGCCGCAAGCAGTATACTAAAGGGGCCCATGTAAATCAATGCCACCACGGTCGAAATGGCGAGGCGTACAAAGTAGCGACTGCAACTCGCGAAAAGCAGGTTTAGTGGCTGTCTTGGGGTGTTGGCAGTCGAGGCACGAACGTACAGTCATGGACAAACTTTTGCGGGATGCCGGAGCGGCGTTTTGAAGCTGCCTCTGCTCCACTAGGCGGCGCAGTGGCCGCGTTGAGGCTGTGTTGGCCGATGATTAGGCGCATGCGCATCCTATATTCGCCCGCTTGCCTGTCTGATAACACGTTTTGCGTGAGTAGCTGGTTTTTCGGAGCTTTGCCGCGGGCGGCCGCTTTTCGCCGCTTGCGCTCGTCAGCCGCCATATGGCCGCCGTACTCGGCGCGCTGCCCGGCCACAGCGATGACGGTGCGCATTCACGGCGCGCGTTGCATATATGCAACTTTTTTTTCATGGAGAGAAATAAAACGCTGCTTTTCCTTCATTTCACTAATCGTTTGTAACTTCTTGCCCACGTTGGAGGACGGGTTTCTTCTGTTGCGTGTTAGAACCACTTTTTGATGCGCCTTAACGGCGAGCGTTCATCGTAACCATTTCATATATTTACTGTCGCTGTAAAGTGCAAAGAAAGGTAGGAATTTTGTGACAAATTTGTTGCCACAAAAAAAAATGTGGACATAAATAAAACCGCAATCCGGCGTCCATCGCAGAAGCCATTTTCTACTACTTTGAGAAGCCACCGTCCGCAGAAGTCACGCTTATGAAACGCCGCAGCATCTATTTGTACTAAGAAATTTAAAGCACTAAGCCTTTCCTACTGTCTTGATGGGCGCCTGTTAATTATGCGCGTTGGCATTCCCAAAGTGCGACTTCAAATGGCAAGCTTTTATTAAGTCCCATGCATTTTCTATGGTGTCCGTCAGCCCTCAGGTGACCGTGCTAGCTGCCGCACGCCAAGACTTCCAGGAACAGCCCTCACTCTCTGCGAAGTGTGCAATGAACCTCTGTCCCGCTCAAATAGACAGTATTTAACCCAGAATAGTCCGCCAAGGATGCAGGGCAGGACACGTCCTTAATAGTGCTCACGTAACAAGGCAAGGGTCCGTCGATTTTCACTATAGAGATCGGAGCGCTCTCATTGACCTGCGGCCCAGACAGCCTCTCCTTAAAAAAAAAGTTACATAAATGCGACGGGCGGCGTGAATGCGCACCGTCATTGCTGTCGCCGGGCAGCGCGCCGAGGACGGCAGCCATATGGCGGCTGACGAGCGCAAGCGGCGACAAGCGGCCGCCCGCGGCCAAACTCAGAAAAACCAGCTACTCACGCGAAACGAGCTATCAGACGGGCAAGCGGACGAATATAGGACGCGCATGCGCCTAGTGAGCGGCCAGCGCAGCCTCCACGCGGCCACAACACCACCTAGTGGCGCAGAGGCAGCTTCAAAGCGCCGCTCCGGCATCCCGAAAAATTTTGTCCATGACTCTACGTACCTCAGAACGAAGTTGTACAAGCAAGCCAGTTTTATCGGAGGGGGAGGCTTGTGTACGTGTTAAAAGGACCGTGTGACTGCATTGCAAGCCAGCGTGAAAACATGAGCAGATATAGGACCGTAGGTATCTAGGAATGGCGAGGAGCCTTTTCGTCCATCAGAATGTTAATCACGGCGACAAAGGAGGTTATTTCGGATCTCAAACTTTAAAGATTAAGAGCTCTAGGCGTGCGATGGAGTAACCACCAATGGGTCGGACAGAAAGTGGAGAAGAGCCCTAATCCAGGGATCCTTGCGCACTTCAGGAGTAAGGTCACTGATGGTGGGAGACGGCGCATTTGCCTCGATTTCGCAGAGGCTGGCAATTTCGGCTGGAAGCTGCGACGAAATCAAGGCACCGGCGTCCTGATGCTCACGGACTGACATGTACACTACCTGGATATCATATTCGAAGCATCATAGACGAAGCACCCATCAGGCCAACCGGCCGGAAGGACCTTTCAACGAAGAAAGCCAAGAAAGGGTGTGATGATCCTTAACGATCTCTAAAGGACGGCCGTATACACTTAAGCAAGAAAGTTTCCTAGGAGCCTCGAAATGGCGAGGCTCTCTTTTTCGGTCACAGAGCAGTTAGTCTAAGGCTTGGTAAGGGTACGGCTGGAATATGTATCTACATAATCGTCGAATGCGCATTTGCGCTGTGAGAGCAGTGCACTGAGACCAGTACCACAGGCATCCGTGCAAAATTGGACAGGCCGCTGGATCGAAATGGCGCAAGATGGGAGAGCCGTGAAGAGACGAATCAAGGTGTCGTAGGCATCGTCGTTTGGAGGTGACCAAGCCGAAAACTGATATCGTTAACGAGCAACTAACGAACCTTCTTAAAGCAGCGCAAAAAACACGGACGCAGATGGAAGGGACACACACAGCGCTGTCTTTAAACTACGCTTATTCTTGATATTTACATGTATACGGCTTGATGCGGAGGGGTGGAAAACAGATATAAAGCGCACGAAACAAAAAAAAATGCTAATCGCGTTTTGCGCGCTCTGGCAAGTACGCCTGTTCTTTTCCTGATAAGTCGAGGGTAGGGGTGCTGACGCAATGGTCACGCAGAGCTAAAATTCTTTCCGCTTCAATTATTTCTCGTGGCTCAGGCCTTGCTTCTTTCGAAGGTTCGGCCCGTATAGAACTTAGGTTTGCACACAATTTCTTACATTCCTTTGTGCACTCAGAGCAGTGAAGCGGCAAGTTACCGTCTTTGAATTTAGTCAAATCTTTTTTTGTGTTTCCTTAATCTGTCATTCAGGGCAAACCCTATTTGTCACCCGTACATATTGCCACAAGATACTGGAAAGTTCGTAAATCAGCAATTCAGTACAATCTACAAACTTGTTTCGGTGTTTCATCTTACATGTATCCCTTAGCTTCGTCACGGGAGAAATTCAGGTGGATTTTGGAGCGGTAGATTCACTCTGCTGGGTAAAGCCGTGTACCGCCGTGTGTGCAACATGACGCTGGCAGCTGGTCTCCAACATAGGAGGCAGGTGAGCCACCTTGGTCACGTGACCTTGAGGCGTCATCACAACCTGTCCACCAAATAGCGAGAAAACTGCGCGCCATGGAAGGTGGCAGTTAAATTAATGATTGGTGATTCTGGAAGATCAACCTCGGCCGCAAAAAGCCCACCGCTGGGAGCACCTGCCATCGCAGGGCAGTGGCGCATCGCTTAAGCGCTGCACCACTGCGCCAGGAGTGGTATGTGGACTCCGAGCGATGTGTGAGTGTAAAGTATAGAATGACATTTTGCATACATGGGAATTAACACATTATGCTACCGCGTCATAATCTTAAAGTGGAGCTTACAGGGCAACTGACCAGGGTCACGACATTTTAGAAAAATAAGCCCACTGCATAGACGAGGCATTGACGATTACCAGTGCAAAATACTAGAGCCATGCGCGCCCCGGAAAGCTGCAAAAATTCAAATCAAAGCCCGCTAGTTCTTTCCTTCCACAAGCAAACATCCTCATCCCCTACTCTGGCTCCCGAGCCTTTCGTTGGAAGTCATACTGAAAACTTTCACTATAGGCATTCCATTGGTGCGTCGTTCTGCTGACGGCCGAAGGGTGGCCGTAGCCGTGGAGTACACTGTTAGCAAAAAACACCCAAAAGGGAGTAAATGGCTTGTCCTCTAACGCACACCCAAAAGGAGGTTTTTTTTACTCCATATGATGGTGCTTTTATTTACTCCCTTATATAAGGGAGTTATTTTGGAGTATAAAGGGAGTAAATTTTTTACTACCCACCGAGATGGAGCCCAAAAAAGGCGTCATGTTTATTTATCCTCATTCAGGCTCATTCTTACAGCAGTGACAGCGGCGGAAACGGGCAGTAACTCTGCGGGCCGCCGGCAACCCAACTTGGGACACTGCGCTGCCCTAATGTGACCCCGCGTCACGCATTCTTCCGCCGTCTGCTAGCCCAGCGGCGGCGTAGGCGGCATGAGTCGTCTGCTTGTCTCCTTTTGCTGTACGAGCTCGTTTCGTTGGCCATGTTCGTAATAAAGGGATGTAACATTATAATCAGTAGTTCAAAACTAAAAGGAGAGGCTGGGTAGTTTTCACGGTCATGCACCACGCTATATTTGACCCAAAACCATGGCAGAAAAGATGAAAATACACCTGATGGTAGTTTGGAATGGCAGTGTTTGCTTTCATATTCACTTCATTAAGGCTTGGATTTCAAACATGGCTGAGGAAAAATGTGGCCTCATGAGCTCAGTCAAGAGCTCAGCGTTGACACTATGTTCTATCACAGTTCCATGTTCATAAAACACATAATCTGCTGCAACACACTGCGAGAACCATACTGTAAAAAGCCTGTGAGAATTAGGCCTAAGCGGGGGCTGTAACGGGGTGGCGACACAAAGGAAAGTCAGGTATCGTTAGAACACTGGAGGCTTCAGAGGAGCAATTCAATTATGTAACGTACTGTAGCGGAAAACGGCGACAAGTCGATATCTTGTACCGCGGCAGGCACCCGTGAAGGAGCAGAAGTCAGCAGATATCCAGCGACGATGGTAACCAAGCGGTCGTCACTCACGGCCATTATCCGACAACTGACCAGAAGCAGACAAGACGCTAGGCGGCGGGGCGGATTGCAAAAATAGTGTTTTTTGCTCCATTTCGGCACTGATAGGGTATTTGCCACAATTAACTCCCTTTCTAGACTGGATTAAATGCTGGTAAATCCTCATTTTTCTCCCTTATTCCCTCATGGGAGTAAAATGGAGGACATTCCACCTTTTTACTCCGTAAATGTTTTCACGAATGGAGTAAAAAGGGTGGCCGCCACCATTTTTACTCCCTTTTGGGTATATTTTTGTTTACAGTGTAGCGTCGTCAGCTCGTTGCGCACACGCTTTCCGCAGCGCCTTCCGTTTCCGTACATGCATACAAGCCCGCATAAAGGAAAAAAAAACTGAGGGAGCGTCCGGCGACAGCCTTGACGCCTAGTCATAAAAGTAAATAAATAGTAAAACGGTGAAAGTCAGTTCCCCCCCCTTCGCCGTGATAACGCCTTGAGAGAACCCTGATAGCTGATGGCTGCACTGTTATAAAAAAAACACCCAAAATGGTGTAAATGGCTTGTCTTCTAACGCACACCCAAAAGGAGGTTTTTTTACTCCTTATGTATGGTGTTTTTATTTACACCCTTATACAAGGGAGTTATTTGTAAGTGAAAAGGGAGTAAATTTTTTACTCCCCGTATATGGTGTTTTTGGGGTGTTTTATGGGAGTTTTTTATAACCACCTGGGTGTTTTTACACACAGCAAAGGAAGCATTTTTTTACTGATTTGGTGTTTTTATGAGTGCAAAAGGGAGTATTTCTTTGCCGTTATGGTGTTTTTGTGGGCAGTGCATGTAGCGTTTTTGCGATGGTTTGGAACCTTTTTCCAGCATTCTTTAATGGTTAATGGGTTCTGGTTTAATGCTTCATTTGGAACAAAGCCTCCGTTTTGACAATCTGAGAACACCATGAGTAACATTGTGAACGTGACATTATTACATCAAAATAGAGATGACACAAAACGAAATGTACAGATTGAACCAATGTTGTTCTCATTTAATGCATATGTATATATATATACTGTCAAACACTGAAGCCTACCTAGGTACATTACAAGAAGCAGCATTGTTACTTAAAATGTATTGTAAATGGGGAAAAGGTAAGCAGAAATAATGTGGAAAACATAAAATGCAGCAGATAAGTAGATATGCCTTTAGGCATGTGCATAACGCAGTAAGAGGGGCAGGGGATGTAGACAAAGAAAAATTGACTTGGAACTACAATATGACATGTAAAATTGATGAATAATAACTTTAAAAGCTTGGGCTACTATTAGCGGCTTGTGCTCTGTTTACAAAGCCTGGCACATCACTTAAACAACAAAGATAGAAAAGCGTCGACAGGCCTGTTTGCAGGTTTCGGCACGTGTCTGATATTGTCACGTTGTAGTGACGGCAGTCCAGCGATCAGGAAGGCACCAGAAAGACTTGCAAACGAAGCTCTTTATTTGGGCTGACTTGCGCCCGCAAAAGAACTGAATCACTCGGTGGCGGCGTAAGCAACAAGCGTGCTCGTCAATCGTCAAACTACGAATACCCGCTGCTAGCGGCATCGTTCAATTTAAAGCCGGCAAGGAAACTTCGAGATAACAGGTCGAGATCATCTAGAGTAATCTGGAAACACGTAGATGCAGCTGTTCATGGCTGTGAACAATCGAGATTAGACCGGTCGCTTCTCGCGTCACGAACAAAAATGATAACACCCGTTTCCTGCGGCCTTGCGCGAGCGAACGGACACTACAATGATACGCGACATTACCCCCCTCTCAAAAAAGCATCGTCTCGATGCTTTAAAATGAAAATAAACATGGAGAATCCAAACTTTGAGTCCTTTAGCGTTCATAATATGGCTTCAGGCGTACGACATGTACGACTTCCGGGCGTGTGCGGCGTCGCTGAGATGCTGTCGTGCCGTCGGGGATGACTTCATAGTCGAGGTCACCGATGCGACGGAGAACCCGGTACGGGCCAAAGTAGCGTCGCAGCAACTTTTCACCCAATCCACGGCGGCGAACTGGCGTCCATATCCAAACACGATCACCTGGTTTGCAATGCGTGTCTCGTCGGTGCAGATTGTAGCCTCGGGCGTCGGTGCGCTGCTGGTCTTGAATGCGAAGCCGCGCAAGTCTTCGGACTTCCTCCGCGCGATGAAGGTAGGCGGCGTCGTCGAGGTTGTCTTCTTCGGAAACGTGCGGGAGCATTGCGTCGAGTGTTGTCGTGGGCTTCCTGCCGTATACCAGCTGGAATGGGGTAAACCTGGTTGTCTCCTGGACGGCAGTATTATAAGCGAAAATCGCTTAGGGCAGAATGGAGTCCCACGTCTTGTGTTCGGCGTCGACGTACATGGAGAGCATGTCTGCGATGGTCTTGTTCAGACGCTCTGTGAGTCCGTTGGTTTGTGGATGGTAGGCAGTTGTCCTCCGATGACTTGTCTGGCTGTAGTTTAAAATGGCTTGCGTCAGCTCCGCTGTAAATGCCGTTCCTCTGTCTGTGATGAGCACTTCGGGGGCACCGTGTCGCAGGAGAATTTGTTCGGCAAAAAATTTTGCAACTTCTGTTGCGGTACCACTAGGCAACGCTTTTGTTTCGGCGTAGCGGGTCATGTAGTCGGTGGCCACGATGATCCCCTTGTTACCTGATGATGAAGTCGGAAAGGGGCCGAGGAGGTCCATCCCCATTTGCTGAAAGGGCTTAGTTGGCGGTGAAATGGGGTTCAGGAGTCCGGCTGGTCTAGACGGAGGCGTTTTGCGTCGCTGACATTCACGGCACGTTTTCACGTAATGAGAAACGTCGGCAGCTAGCCGCGGCATTTTCACGCATTTGTGGAAGCACATCGTCGCCACACTGCAAGAAACGCCTCGTTGTTTGCGCCAGCACGGCTGGACTGCGTTGCGTGACCCACCGGTGGGCCACAACGCAGTGAACGTGTTAAAGGCCGATTCACACGACGGTCCGTTTGCCCACGGCCCGCGCCTTACGTGTTCGTGCGTCACCACATCGAGAGGCGCGCTGACCAGGCCTACAGCGCGCCTCTCAATGTGCGGACGCATGAGCACGTGATGCGCGGGCCGCGGGCGAACGGACCGTCGTGTGAATCGGCCTTAAGCGGCAGAAGACTTGTCTATACTGCGTTTCATACATCAGGGCAACGCTGTCAAAGCTAGCGCTCTTTTTTGCGCAGCCAGCATCCGTGACAGAAAATAGTGCGTTGCTTGTGGTGAGCAAAAATAACAAATGCTTTGCCGACAGGCTTCGTGGATAATACATTTGTCATCAGCGTGACAAAAAACATTGTTATTGCGAGCGAATCGGTCGAGATCTGTGATTTTGTATTTTGCGCTTGTCGTCTTTTTCCATTTCACGTTTTCGCTGTACCCGCTGGCCGCCGTGTTTACTCTTTCCGTCCGCCTCCCTTTCACTTTTGAGAAAATGGAGTCCAGCTCAACGGCCGCAGCCAGCTCTCCTGTACGCATTTTCTCGAAGGTTCGTGCACGCCAAGCAAGTAATAGCGAATGCGCTCTGCCGCACCAGGATCCGTTTTCCGGAGAAGTCTGTTCGAGAAGTACTGAGTGCTGTGAGCGAGGACACCGGAGTATCTCCCCGTAGCGTTGCCAAAATCAAGGCGGAGCGTCTGTGCGGGCCTGTGGCGTCTCCGAAGAAAAAACCTCGCGACGTGAAGATTATAAGCTCACGAATAATCAAGAATGACAGCTTCACAGGCCATGCCATCCGTCTGAAAGTGCACAGTATGTTCGCGAAGAGGGAAGTCCCAACACTGGGCAGTGTGCTAAAGGCTCGCAATGAGGGCGACGACCTGCCGAACTTCAAGAAATCCACATTGTGGAGGTTGATGAAGGACATCGGATTCACATTTCATAAAAGAAAACGGAATCTTCCATTGATCGAGCGAAGTGACATCATTGCCTGGCGTCGCAGATACCTGCGGGCGATCAAGGAATTCCGAGGACAGGGCAGGTACGGGTCGTTCCTTGCTTATTTTCTTTCGCAGCACGTTTAGACTGGCTTCACATAGAGCTTGATGTTAGCTTTGCAACCTCGTAGTCGGAACAGTGAGTGTTGCTTCAGGATAACACGTTTAGAAGAAATCGTCTTAACCACGTTGCTGTTGCCGACCTTTTACGTAGTGGTGATGTTTCACGACCAGTTTTGCGCTACGTTTCGGTGGGGCACGTGTCTGCATGAGTCAGATTAAATCGCTAAATTCCTATTGGTGCGGCAAGCGAAAACAGCAAAACTGCCAAAAATGTAGCACTGCAATGGGTACTGCCATCTCGTCGTCGCCGTAGGAACGAATGGACACCCACTGTACACCGCCAGTTGCTCCGGTGGTGCGAGTTACTGGCGCTACCGCTGCGAATGTTGGCAATTTTTGTTCGCAGTCGCCGCGAGTGAAGAGATTTCAAACGTTGCCGAATTAGTCAAGTACCCCATGCAAACATACAGTGAATATAAACTGGCTACCAAATGCCGCCTGGGCGTGAAATATAAGCCCGAACAAGAGAGCAATTAAGCTGAGAATTCTTTTTCTTGAGTGTCTTTGAGCGGCTGTTTGTGAGAGAGGGGACAGCAGTGCGTTTGTTGCAGTGCATTGCCTACTTACATGCTGCAGCGTGTTTGTTTACTTACAAGCATTGACTCGTGTACTCGGTTGTTTTGCATTTACAGGTGCATCGTCTACGTAAATGAAACCTGGGTCAACGCAGGGTACACAAAAGAATACGTCTGGCAGGACAAGACTGTAAAGTCATCTGAGGATGCCTTCCTGAAAGGTTTAACAACGGGATTGGCTGCGCCTTCAGGCAAATGGGCCCGTTTGATTCTTGTACATGGTGGGAGCAGTGCAACAGGATTCGTGGAAGACACTACTGACTTCTTCAGAGCAAAAAAGGGAAACCACGGTGACTACCACTCTGAGATGGATGGCAACTAATTTGAGAAGTGGTTCACCGACAAGTTCTTGCCAAAT
Organism: Amblyomma mixtum; assembly: GCF_055824585.1. Taxonomy (NCBI): domain Eukaryota; kingdom Metazoa; phylum Arthropoda; class Arachnida; order Ixodida; family Ixodidae; genus Amblyomma; species Amblyomma mixtum. The sequence continues at coordinate 170,894,531 of NC_143016.1, forward strand.
ATTCCGGCCAATAGCATTGTCGTCATGGGCAATGCTCCATATCATAGCGTGGCTCTTGAAAAAGCACCACTGGCTGTTTCCTAAGAATAAACCATTTCTCGCAAACACTGCGGGGTCAGCATTCTTTATTGTCCTGTCTCATTTATTTGCTCTTTCGAAATATTTTTACCTAGCGTTGTACAACGTTTTCTGCATTCTTACTTGACGCTCCCACAGCTTGGAACTCTTTTTACCTGACTGCACGGGAAAACAGGCCATATCGAGGTGGTGTGTGTACAAATAATTTGACCCGAAAGTTACAGATGGCCACTTGTTAATCGGGCCACGGCGGAGCACTCAGCACTGTGCTAATTAATTAAACCCGACGAATGAACGTCATTTTCGCACAAACCTCTCGCTTGCATCTAAAAAGTATAGTCACAGTGCTGCAGAATGGGGAAGAAAACCGCTACTGGTGACCAAAAGCCGGTGCGAGCTCATTGACAACGAATTTCGGACAGCTCACAATAACGCGGTATGCATCAAATGAACAGATGCATGCAGTTCATTTCAGAACACGCTATAATATTCAAGCGAATATGAACAAAACGAGTTTTCTTCAACTTGCAATGAAAAAAAGAAATGTGCGGAAAAAAAAAAGTTTCACCACCCGGGATTTGAACCCACGCACCCCCACTGCCTGTCGACTCCCCAGAGCGACGCGTTAGACCACACGGCCACAAACAGTTTTTTCTTTTTTGCCTGTCTTTGGCTCATGACATTGCACAACAAAGATGCGTTACATTTCTGTTTATTTTTTTCTGCGGACTGCTTCCGTAGCCTTCACAGCGTTGCACATGATGTATGAAACGGAGTATAAATGGTCGGTGCTTTTCTACGGGGAACGTCTGAGGCCACTGCAATCTCGGCGCGCAAGCGGGCAGGTCGCGAGTTACATTTTTCGGTGTTTCGTGCGCATCAGGAATGAGCGAAAAAAAGCTTCTACGTAATAGGTGGAAAGTTAGAAATTGTTTAGTCGGAGGTTTGGGGGACCGTTCTACAGCTTTCTGATTGGAATTGTTCGCCTATGTTCATTGCATGCGAAGCAGCATGGTTACCTAATCTCGACTAGTTATTCAATTAAGCGCAAATAGAGTGACTTGCTCCATACGAAAACCAGCTATATGCACTGTGTGGAGTCTTCTTAGAGTGCCGCGGCATAATTTTAAGCCATGGCTAAAGTTAACCGTCTTCTTAGGCCAGGTAGTGGCCGCTGATCTGGATCATGAGAGGGAAATAACGAGAAGAATAAGAATGGGGTGGAGCACATACGGCAGGTTCTCTTAGATCATGAATGGCAGTTTACCGTTATCCCTCAAGAGAAAAGTATACAGCAGCTGTATCCTACCGGTACTTACCTATGGGGCAGAAACGTGGAGGCTAACAAAGAGGGTTCAGCTTAAGGGCAACGCAGCGAGCTATGGAAAGAAAAGTAATAGGTGTAACGTTAAAGAGATCGGAAGCGGACGGAGCGGGTGAGCGAACAAACGCGGGGTTAATGACATCCTAGTTGAAATCAAGAGGAAGAAATGTGCTTGGGCCGGGCATGTAATGCGAAGGCAAGATAACCGCTGGTCCTTAAAGGTAACGGAGTGGATTCCAAGAGAAGGGAAACGTAGCAGGGGGCGGCAGAAAGTTAGGTGGGCGGATGAGATTAAGAAGTTTGCGGGGATAGGGTGCTGCAACTGGCAAAGAACAGAGTTAATTGGAGAGACATGGGAGTGGCCTTTGCCCTGCAATGGGCGTACTTAGGCTTATGATGATGATGATTAAAGTTAGCTGGGACACTCTGTATAAAGCCATTAAGCTTTCAGGGGGGCATGTTGATTTCCCTTTTTAACTTCGCTGAAGTTCAGCGCTAGCCTTTCTTTAAGTTGGGCGTTTGCGAATGCTCTCAGTTATCTAAAAAAATGCGTGGTTTCCAGAAGGCAGAATGTGGTACTTCATCATGCGGCCGTCGTCGGAAATACGTGTTCATGCAATGCACGTAGACGAAACGCCACGCCACCGCACCAATCTAAGACGGCACAAATCTGCATTCGTTATTGTTTTTCCAGTTCTGTTAAAACTTGCTTCATCGTGATGCCACTGGTAAGGTTGTTTCTGCTATAAAACGCAGCCGTGGTCAGTTGACATAGGTCGGGAAGGCGGAGCTCGATTGCGGCCAGCGACATCAGTAAGGTTGCGTAATTGAAGCTCCAAAAAAGTGTGCATGTAAACGCAAATCATATTAAAATAATCGGTCACAAATTTGAAGTTTGCAACTACTTAATATACAGTTTTAATCATCCGTTTCAAAAATGTTTATTTGTGTGCGTTTAGTTGGAAAGTACGAAGCATTATTCTAACATAATATGCATGTTCGCGTTCCCTGACAGAAGAAGACAGGTGCTGTTATGCCCTGCGCATTGACCATTCATCGGCTCACTTGCTGCTAGCTCCCGGTTACTGCCGGCCTGGGCCGACGTATCTCGTCACCTCGTGACTTCGTTGCGTGCGACTGCTCGCCTTTTATGAGCTTTGATTTCAATTGCTTGGTCATTTTTTTTGTCCTCGGGCTGCGTTTTCATCGGAAACTTGCGCGCGCTTGTTCTTCCATAGCAGCCACAGTTTTAGACTTACGGTTATGACGCTGCTGCCTTTGGAAAGACGGCATGGTTAGAGACGAAAGAGCGCATAGCACGCACAGAACGGGTGTTCCGCAAGAAAGTGTCAGAATTAGAACTACTCTCCTGGCATTAAATCGCAACGGTACAGTGCTACAGTGGCTTTGGTACCATATTAAGCCGTTTCCACAGAGCTATTATACTAGACAAAAATGACTCTCCTTCACGTGTTTTAAAACGCAGCCCTAATTTCATACGGAAAGTTCAGCTCAATTTACAGCACCCTTATGTCATTTATGCACACTAGGCAACTAGCTCGTTTTCGGCTATTGCAAAATATGAACTTGTCTCGCGGGTTAAATATGCAACTTCTTGTTGTGTCCCTATTCCGAGTCATGCGTTGTAGTTTTGAACTAATAAATTGACCTTGGTTAGAAGTTTTCGCTGTTTTGCTTTTTATGGAAACAAAACTAAATCAGCACAATTCTGTCGCACGTGACTGCGCGCAAACTCAAGGGCTCAAGATCGGCTCTCATACAAGGAGCTATAACCCTACCTATTATAAGTCTACCTCTAGCGCATATAGAAAAATAGATGGACCTGCTTGTATGTTAACACCTTGATGTTCAGTGCTACACACGAGGGAAGAAACTAAGACACAATGAGCGCAGATTACTAAAAATAATGTGACGCAGTGGTGACAGCAGTCGTAGAGCAGGAAGAGTGCGAGAATGGCTTCTAAACAAAACCCCTATTTTTATTTGGCTACTTACGCCCACAAAGAACTGAATGATTCGGTGGCGGCGTAGCAACAAGTGTGCTCGGCGGTCGTCGAATCGAATGCCCGCCGCTCTCGGCCGTGCTCTTTTTAAAGCTGAAAGCGAACTTTCAAGATAAAGCATGCAAAGTTAGTAGAACATTTTGAAATGACTTAGAATCGGCTCCGCCTAGATTCGATCAATCCGCATAAATCGGGGAACGTTTTGCATCACAAACAAAGCGATAAAGTGCGTGCCAGCGGATTTGAAAAATTAAAAAAAAACTCAATAGAATGATTCGTGGCATTGCTTCCACCAAAAAAAATCATCAACCGGATGCTTTAAAGCATAAGGCGACTACGTGCAAAAGCAAACACCGAGTGTGGAAACACAGCGCCATTTAGCGCGCACAGTAGGGCGTCAGACTTACGACATGGGCAACTTCTGGTCGTACGCGACGCCGCTGGGATGCAGTGATTTCTTCAGGGACGACTTCATACTCCAGTTCCCCCAGCCGACGAAGAACATTCTACCGGCAGAAATAGCGGTGCAAAAGCTTTTCATTCAATCCGCGGCAGCGAATGGGTGTCCGAACCCAGACTGCGTCTCCTGGCTTGTATTCTGTGTTGCGTCTTCGTAGGTTGTACCGTCTGGCGTGGGTCCGCTGCTTGTCTTTGATCCGTAATCTGCTATGTCTTCGGGCTTCTTCTGCGCGTTGAAGGTAGGCGGCGACGTCGACGTTATCTCTTTCGGTAACATTGGCAGCATGACGTCTAACGTGGTCGTGGCCTCCCTGCCGTGGACGAGCCCAAAAACCGTCATTTGGGTGGTCTCCTGCACTGAGATGTTGTAGGCGAATACGATTTAAAGCAGTATGACCCCCTAGGTTTTGTGTTAGGCATTGACATACATGGCGGGCATATCGGCGATGTTTTTGTTAAGGCGCTAGGTAAGTCCCTTCGTCTGCGGATGATATGCAGTTGTCCTCCGGTGGCTGGTAAGGCTGTAACGCAGGTTGGCTTTCGTCAGTTCCACTGTGAATGCTGTCCCCCGTTCTTCATGAGCACATCGGGGGCGCCGTGTTACAGAAGAATGCACTCCACGAAAAATTTGGCGCCTTGTGCTGCTGTTTCGTTCGGTAGGGTTTTTGCCTGGGCGTAGCGAGTTATGTATTGGGTCGGTCGCTATGATGATCCTCTTATTTACAGACGTTGACTTCAAGACAGGGCCAAGCAAGTCCACGCCGATCTGCTGAAAGGGCCTTAAGGGGAGGGTGGGGGGGGGGGGGGGGGGGGGTTCAGTTGGGTTCATATTCCGGCTGGTGGGGTGGTAGGGGTCTTTCGCCGCTGACAATATCGGCAGGTTTTCACATATTGCGCGACTGCGGCAGACAGTCGGGGCCAGCGATAGTGTTTAATGCGGCGGAGGGTGCGAGAAAACCCGAGATGTGCAGCTGTCGGCTCGTCGTGTGAGGCCTGAAGAACATCGCGCAGACTTGCAGGTACAACAAGGAGGTAGGCTGCTTTGTTCGCCACAAAGTTCTTTTTCCCGAATACATTCTCTACACAGAACGAGGACAATCCTCGCTTGAACGAGGCGAGGGGTGAAGAAACCTTGACTTCCAAGTACTCGATGAGGCGTTTTAGGTCGTCTCCCGAGCGTTGCTGCTGTCCAAAAGAGTTGGAGTGGATGGGTACCAGGAAGGAGTCCTTATTGTTGTCCGGCGGCGGTGCATCTATAGGGGCTCGTCACAAGTAGTCGGTATCAAAGTGCTTGCGTCCGGACTTGTAAACGACGGTGACGTCAAACTACTGGAGGCACAGGCTCCATCGTGCGAGGAAGCCGGAGGGGTCCTTCAGACTCGCCATCCAGCAGAGTGCGTGGTGATCACTAACCACCTTAATCGGTCGTCCGTACAGGTAAGGGCGGATTCGTCCTTCTCAGTTCTCGAATAGTTAGCCTCGACCTTGGACAAGGAACGACTAGCATATGCGATTACCTTCTGCAGTAAGTTGGTGTTCTGAAAGAGGACGGCGCCTCGACCAACGCGGCTTGCGTTGGTATGAATTTCATTCTCGGCGTTATCAATGTGCGCGAGGATCGGTGGAGATTATAAACGATGCTGAAGCTCGATGAAGGCTTCCGCTTGCGGCTCTTCCCACTTAAATGGCACGGCTACCTTTGTCAGTTTTGTCAGAGGCTCGGCGATGCGTGAAAAGTTCTTGACAAATCGTTGGTAAAGGCCCAGTCGCATGCGGAAACAGTCGACCAACCCAACCGACAAAACAATGGTTTCTTCGGCTTGGCGATTCTGTCCCACCGCGTCAGCGTGAACAATAGAGAAACGTGTTGCTGTCGGCCGCCAGAATGTTTGGGCCATATGTGCGCCTCTTGTTCAGAAACTCTCTCACCAGAAAATCCACTTCAGTCGCGTTCGCCGGCGCTTCTCTCTTCTTGCTGGCGCGCTTTCCCCCGTGCGCGATTCCTGCGTGTGCACAGCCGCTAAAAATGGAGACACCTCGCTCTGCTGTAGCTTCTTGTGGTTCTGTAGAATCTCGGACGAACTATGACCGTGCGCGGCGGCTGAGGTGCAGCCGTGCTGCTATACTGCGCCGTCGATTCTGACTCGGACGGGGAGCCGCCGCCGCAGAGAAACCGCGCTAGATGATCGGCTGGCTGCGAGACGAGGGGCACCTGAGCAAGGTGTTTTCGAAACTTGATGCGAGAGAATTAAACACGGGCTACACGTGTCTACTTTTGTGCCCTCTGCCTACTTCTACGCATTTTGTATTTTGCGCTACTGTTCCACAATGCATTATCATGCCGGCAGGTGACTACAAATCACACCACAATATGGACATATTCACCGAGTTCGTTCCACACTGTTATAGTACCAAAAAATGAATAATTGTACACATCATTCTTGCAATGGAATGGGAACCCAGTAAAATTATTGTGATTGCTATCTCAAAGGAAAAAATATAGCACTGCTTTCCTATTCATCACAGGTTCAAAAATAGCAGGACAGGTAACTCGCGCTCATCTGTGAAACACGGTCCTAAGTAGGGATCTTTTGAAACAACGATTCCTTCAGGTCACGCCGTTGATATTTTGGGTCTGCTATTTTTATTTATTCACATACCGTAAAGGCCTCAAGAATGCATTATATACAAGGGGAGGAAGAATAGAAGGCATGAAGAAAAGCAATAATTAACACAAATAATTAAAACAAACAATGTGGCAGACCCTTCAGATGTGAACAAAAGCCTCAAGTTTTGCGAACAAATTCATCGTGGCTGTTAACTGACGCAATGCTTTCTTTCTAGAATTTTGTTCCAGTGACGAATACGAAGCGCCTCTCTTCAGTCATCGCGATCAGGTCCCTTTCTTGCCGGCACGAGAACGACGGCGGCATGTTCACGCGAGATGCACTCGACTCAGCGTGGCGAGCTAACCGGAGACCAGATACCAAGTGACAAGGGGTTTTTGGTCGTTTGGTGCCCAGCTTTCGCCGGTCGCAAGCCAGAGAATTGGTCGGAGCCAAAGGTTCACAAACAAAACACACTTTATACAGCAATGATACGATACAGAGGACTTCAGAATCACTAGTACAAGCAAATACAAAGTGATTAACAAAACAACGGAACTCGTGCAAAGTTAAACTCGAGAGATATTACAATACAAAAGGGATATTGCACCTTAAGTGCACTAACACAAGAGAGAGACAAACAAACAAAACACAATTTGTCCACCGGTCACTGCGACAGTCCGACGACCAGAGGTTCACAATGATGCCGCTCCGCAGAATGGCGTGCGCTGCCTCGTTGAACCGCGGCTGGGCGAGTAGTGTCCCGGGAGCGGAGCGGGCGCGCTGCACGGAAGCTTAAACGGTGGCTCGGGCTAGACGACAGCGGTCAAAGCCCTTCTTATATAGGCTTGTTTTACGTCTGTCTGTTTTTCGCGCCAAGGCAGGCGCGCGCATACACACAGTATTGGCCGTGAAGTCTTCTTCTCTTCGCGCTGGGCGCGCGTCCCCATTGGTCAACGGCCGGCGTGGCTTCGAGGAGCATCTGGAACTTTCTGTTCTGGCGACGCCGCTGACGCGCGAGCGCAGAGGAGAGGGCATGTCTTAGCACACGCAAGGCTACTCCGTCACCGCCGGTTTCGAGTAGAAGCATTTCCGACGTTCTAGATCAATCGACGGCAATCCCCCCGCGCGCCGCTTCGACGAGCGGTGGTGCAGGGGGCAGCCACGCACACAAGGCTCACCGGGGTTTCCTTCTCCCCCGTTTTACGACGCGTGCCGGCGAGAGCCGTCCGCGCGAAGCTGTTTTTTTTGTTAAATTTTTTTCAAGCTTGCGGCAAATTTTGTGACACCTGGCGCTTCCCTTCTCCTTTGCTCTGATAATGTTTAGTTTGTTTTCTTTTACGGGAACCTTTCAAACAAAATGAAAAGGAAAGAGGCCCAAATTTGTTGTGTTCGCTGGAGATACAAAAAGCCTGTAAATTTTTGTGTTCCTATAAGGCGAGAAAAGGACGCTGCTATGGCAGTATGGTTAATTCGCGAAAGTTGAGAACATGCAACAGTAACAGTAAAGGACACCGCACTCACAGCGCACAAACTTCACTTAGTGTTTTATTCGACAGGAGCCGGAAACGTGGTTTGCATATTGCGCCTTCTTTTTATCTGGGGCATAACCTTCCTAATCTTTAGAGGGCGTAGTGGGCTACTCTGACATCACACCGTTTACGACGCTTCTTAAGCCATACAACAAATGGCACGTACACGAGTTTACAGCATATTTTCTCCAGTTAGTTTGGTCGGGAGATCAATGGCCTTCAGCCCATTTCATTAACTTCAGATGTTACTGGCCAGTGACATTATTTAAATAACCTGCGTCTGCAAGGTACTTGAGCATTAATGCTATGATGCGGAACATGAATGTAAGATTTTTCAAGGATAGGTCAGAGACGTGAACAATTGAAAAGCTGTTGAGTTGCAGGTTTTACATATCAAGCTGCATTTAATCCGGCGGTGTGTGCTGGCATGTTATCCTAAGCCAACATAACCGATACTCAGCTATAGTCCTGAACATTCCAAACTTGTGAATAGCGGTATTACTATTACTGTAGGACGACACGTATAATTATTTCAGGCGAGATTATATCTGCAATGCGTCGGATAGTTATTTTGACGAAAACTCTGCAATAGCTACGCTGATATTCGAAGGAATAATTATTTTGTAGGGGTGTGCGAAAACTACTTTTTCCCAACTGTATCCGAATACTGAATGAACCGAACCGTACAAATTTTCGTACAAAGTGAATGATCGTACGACACCTTTGCGGGCTACTGGTGGCGCTGCGGTACGCCGCTCTAGCACATGGAGTATAGCTAGAGTTGTCAGTAGACACAACACATCCCTACTAGAGGGTACACAACGCGAAATCAATATTATAACATTAGACGTTTCTAGGATACCCGAGTCTTTTTATCGTAGACGTATACTGCTTTACCTGAAGCCAGCTGCGTACGCACAATGGCTTTCGCCTGGCCCTACCCATGCCACTGCTTGTGCGCAGAAGGCGTCTAGTAAACCGCTATACGTCTCCGCTACTACGGATCCGGTTGCTCAAAAACGTCTATTTCATAACCGTGACGTCGTATGCATTAAAAACTGACTTTTCGTTTTGGCGACGACAGCGAGCAAACCAGCGCCACTACTCAGCAGATGATATGAGAGAGAGCTACATGCGAGTCATTGACTCCGAGATCGGTCACAAGGGCAGCGTTTGCTAAATCTACCTGAGCCCTGCCGCACCGCCCAATCTTGGAGGCCCTGTATGCGCCTTATAACTGCCCCTAGCAGAATAGACAGGAACCGCCCTTCCCGCGGAGACTGATGTCGGCAACACGCTGTGCAGTGTCGAAGTGGTCCATGTGTTCGGAATAGTCGTACTCAAAAACTATGATACGTCGAGCTTAATTCGCATTTGGAGCCAACTATTCGACAACTATTGGAAAACTTGAAAACATATTGGATTCCATAAACTTTGAATATGCCCCAACGGATTCGTTCAGCGGACTGAATAGGAAACGCTGAAATATTCGAACACTCCTAAATTATTTAGAAGAGCGTATTGGCGGGCACTGTGTATGTCTACTTAGGGCAGCTAGTGACCGCTCATCCAGATCATGAGAGGATAATAACTAGAAGAATAAGAATGGGGTGGAGCGCATATGGCAGGTTCTCTCAGATCATGAATGGCAGTTTACCAATATCCCTCAAGAGAAAAGTATACAACAGCTATATCTTCCGGTACTCACCTATGAGGCAGAAACGTGGAGGCTAACAAAGAGGGTTCAGCTTAAGTTAATGACAACGCAGCGAGCCATGGAAAAAAAATGATAGGTGTAACGTTAAGCGATCGGAAGCGGGCGGAGTGGGTGAGGGAACAAACGCGGGTTAATGACATCCTAGTTGAAATCAAGAGGGGCTTGGGCAGGGCATGTAATGTGAAGGCAAGATAACCGCTGGTCCTTAAGGGTAACGGAGCGGATTCCAAGAGAAGGCCAACGTAGCAGTGGGCGGCAGTAAGTTAGGTGGGCGGATGCGATTAAGAAGTTTGCGGGGATACGGTGGCCGCAACTGGCACAGGACAGGGTTAGTTGGAGGAACATGGGAGAGACCTTTGCCATGCAATGGGCATAGTCAGGTTTATGATGATGATGATGATTGGCGGGCTAGTCGCTTCTTTTTCATGGTCAGGGAACAGCGCAGGGACGAGACACAATGAACATGTGTGTATTTATGTGTGTCTTTGAATGATCCTTGTGTCTCGTCCCTGCACTGTTCCCTAACGATCTCTAAATTGTTGAATTCCACTGCTGCCGTGCGTCCTTCTTTTAGTCATGTACGGCAAAATCTGTTCTCTATCCACTGTGGCCAAACGTTATTATCAAATCACACAAGAAATCAGAATTACATGAAGAGAACTGGGAGAAAAACACACTCTTTTTGATCGAGGTCAAAAACTAATTTCGTGATGCCGAACACTTACCCTGCGAGGCAATAAGACTTAATATACAACCGCCCGCTTGTTGTGTGTAAAGCACGTATGGGGAGCTTAAACTACACTACTACACCGCTACACAGAAGAAATTGTATATTTCAGCTGCCCCCACCGACATCTTCATCTTCTCACATCAACGCTAACTACACCTCACCCTTCTTACATTGACCCTCGTATATAGCTCTCACTTATTGCGTTAGATAAGTTATCTTATCTGACAGCATGGTACTCGTTCATGCCTGATACGTTTTATTGGCGCAAGAGCTGTGTCATGCTTTAGTCCGACAATAAATAAATAAATAAATGCTGAATAATGATCAACATTACGTTTCGTACGAAAATAAGGGCAGTAATTTTCAGTGATGTAACTCAAATGAAATATTACACACACAGTCATTTAAAACATAGTTAACACCAAAAAACGGTAAAAAAGAGAAATAAATGAGTTCACTACATCTTTAAATTCAATTAATTACTGCATAGCAGTACCCAACAGAGGAAATAACCACAGCTCCTAAGAAGCATAGGCTGCCTTGCCTGGTAAATATTCGGACGAACACATCCGTGCAACTTCAGGCCATACATTTTCTGGAGCGACGGCTATCGCAACGCCTAGCAAGGTCCTCATAAATTTTATAAGGGAAGATAGCGATGTCGCGCAAGCGATTATGGCAGCACTAGCGACGCGCTGACATTGCGCTGCAACAATGTGCCTGCATCCTGCAGCCGCTTATTATAACACGCCATGGCGACCCTGGCTGGACACTGTGCTGCGGCTATCACCGCAGTAACGCAATACAGACCGCGGAGGCGTAGATAAGACCGCCTTAGTGTTGAAATTAGAATTGGCATCACGCAATATGTCCGACGTCACACCTTGCGACTGTGAACTTAATATATATGCCAGCAAAGCGGAGCTGAGGCAACGTTTTTTGGAAGCAACGGCAACACCCCCAAAGGCACTGGAAGCTTGCGCCATATTTGAAAAGGTTGGTATATTCTCTTTTGACCGTCCAACCTGATTTATACCCAGATATGCTGAGTTGATGCCCAGTCTTTCGCTCGAAAGTGATATGGGATACTTGTAACTTTTTCACACCTGCATTTGATTATGGTACGAGTACTGCTCAATATCTGAGCATTGCAAACCTTCTAATTAAAGGCGGTAAGAACGAAGTAACCCGTGTATATCGCTCCAGACATCCTAGAATTATTTCTCTCGTCCCACTGACATGGTCGCGCTGAAAGTTGTCAAGAAATTCTTGTTTTTTAGCCCACCCGGTACGGTAATACATTTAGCAACTGGCCGTTTTGTGAAGTGAGAATGGATAAGACTGTTGTTGCTGTATGCGAGGGGAGCTGAAATAATGAACCTGCAACTAATCTCTCGGCTCGGTTCGTTCCCAGACAATGCTTACCGTAGGGTGCTGGCAGCCGTAATATGTTTGTAGAGACAGACGCGGAGAGACTCATCGTTTTACTAGCATTACAATAATTGAACTAATGACGATGCGAAATGGGTGCTGGAGAAGTAGATCTGAATAAGCGTTAATACTGTAAACCTCGTGCAAAGAACCCAGCAGCTCAAAGAGGGACGCTTAAAAATGCTTCCGAGGCAGATAATCCAGTTCCTATATCGAAGTGTAAATTATTGGTTGTACCAGAATGGAAAACGTAAGCATCGGTGTGACAACTGCTCGTGGGGAATAAGGAACAAGCTGACATTGCTTTCTCTTAACGACCGCCGCCAAAGTTACAATACTCCCGGTGGCACATGAAATGCACATTAGGAGTAAGAATTTTTTTGTTCTTTAAAAGCTTAAGCAGGCAGGAATCTACCGCAGTGGTTTAATGAGAATGGCGTTCGCCTGCTGGCCAAGAGGTCGCGAACTCGGTGCTGACGACACTGCGATAGCGGCAGTATGTGAAAAAAACTGCTGAGGTGAGATTTCGGGAGACTTTAAAGACCTGCAGACAATCAAAATTCGACAGTACGCCTTCGCTGCACACTGGCTTTCTGGTATTGTGCACATAAAGGAAAATTAATGTATTCCGTGCTGTAGGACCTGTAGGACGGGTTCTACTAGGTAATTAAACAGGCCAGAGGCATTTGCTTTGGCATTTGCACTTAAGCAGAAGAGAAACACCGGTACGATATAAAAAAATCCACATTGTTGATGTAGATTTTGTACATAACGCTTATGATCGTATTTTAGCTCACAAAAGCAGTGAATAATGAATTCTTACGCACCAAGGAAAGATTACAGAGAATAAGGCACGGGAATCCGCTGCCAACGATATAAAAAACTGTCAAAAGTTGATGGCTATGCTTCGTTTAAAGTCAACGCCAACATTATCATCACCCGTAGGGAAACGCTTCCAAATATTTAAACCACCTGCCGGTTCTCAGCATGTACCCAGAAGTTGTTTACATAGGTGCGTTTGCTTTTTGTCTACATCTATATGCACTCGCAGCGACCGAGATCGCACCCGCGCCCCGGCGCTCAAATGCTGTATGTCCTCAGGTGCCTCGGTGCTCAGCAATCACTGTGGACAGCCTAGACATATGGTCTCGTGTCGCCGCCAATCCATCTATTTTTTTCATCCCAACAGGAGAAGATGTTGAAGGTCTCCGTTGTTGCCTTTCTGGTCGCAGCATTAACGTGCGGTAAGGAGGCCTCCTAGTATTTGCCTTGTGTAAAATAAGGGCATTAAACTTCTGATACACAACGTTTTCATTATCATTGTTTGGTTATATATTATTACAGTGTTCTATCTTTTGACATCAGCCCCTTTTCAGTTCGTCCTGAAGAACTATTTCAAGAAAAATTCCACATGGCATGCTTGCTAAAAGAAGCGACGCATTTCCTTAAATTTAGTACCTTAAGCACCCGAGCTTCGGCCGACGGAAAAAAAGCAGACAGGGATAGGAAAGCGAGACGTTCAGGCAGGAGCGATACCAGGAAAGGACAGGAGAGAGCTATGCACTCTATTTATAAAACACATTGTAAACAATACAAGCGAAGCTTCTTATATATATTTTTTGTGTATTGTAAACATTACAAACCAGGTAGCGCAGCTCGCGCACAAGTGTCCTGGTGCTGTGCGAGATATAACTTCTCACGAGCGACCACTGCCGATATTTACAAAACCTAAAACAACACTGTCTATATGAAGCCGCACGCGCGGCACACTACGCGAGCGGCCAGGGTGGAGCGCCCGGCCGCATATCATCCACTGTAGCACATGTGGAGCGTTCACGTCAATGCATGCGTTACCTATCGGTCAGCAAGCAGGACGTCAAGTCCGCCTGCGCAAGATTGTTCTGTGACGGGCTCGCGCAGCCGCGCGGCCACACTAGCTTCGTGAGATTGCTCAACGCCCCCTATAGGCCGCCATCATCTGGCTAAGATGCCCAGCGAAACGTGCTCCAATGTCTCCTATACACTGCAATCAAAGGGCGGGAACGCTGCGCGAATGTCCGTGGCGCGCCTGGCCTCTGCGCCAAACGCAGCCGGCGCGCACTCGTACGGTCATCGAGCGATTAGAGGCGCGATTATCAGCGAGCGCCGACAATACAGATGCGCACTCTTTTCGCGATGCATGAGTCCGGGTGTTGCTGACGGAGGTGATCGTATAATTTGGCGACGCTGCGCGAACACATATGAAAATCTTTGCGCGTGTCTTAATGATTAAATCAGGATATATTGAGATACGGATTGATGAGGGGAGAGCATTTTTCAATTAAATGTATAAAATATTACCTTCACTTTAAGCTCTCCAAGCTCTCATTCACTAGAAGGCATATCTCACTAAATCATATATGAACTTTAGTCCGCTGCACCGAAAAGTAGTAGTCAGTGCACCTGCCTTCTTAAGAATCAACATTGGGTTTTAATCTGCTACTACTGTCGGATTATTTCGGGCTTTAAAATGAAAGGATAAAGCGCTACTCGGTAACAAACGAGAAGAATGTATGTTGTGAAGGTATAGGATGCGCAAACAAAGGACGAACCACGAAGAAAGACACAGCGGCACACACAAGAGCACTAACAACTGTTTATTTCTTCCTTGGAACGCTTACTTATACACCTGGCCACGCATGCTCAAAAGCAAACTTTAACCACAATAGTCATGCCAAGGGCTGTTAACGCAGACGCGAACGCAAAAAGTTGATTTCGGCAACGTACAGAGCCACGGACGTGTCACTGATACAGTCTACAGCGTTTTCATTTATGTGGAAAGCTTCCAAAGCCAGCCGCGCTTGTTCATTTTTGCTTTTTCCCAGTATCACGGTCTCGTCAAGTCGCGGTGCGCAATTGCGGCAAAAACTAAGATGGGACACAAGGTGTGCCCCTTTGTCTGTGTTGTTCCTAGCTTTATTCGCATGCTCCCTGAGTCGCTCGTTTATGCACCGCCCTGTCTGCCCGATGTAGGTCTTCCCACATAAATGAAAACGCTGTAGACTGTATCAGTGACACGTCCGTGGTTCTGTACGTTGCCGAAATCAACTTTTTGCGTTCGCGTCTGCGTTAACAGCCCTTGGCATGATTATTGTGGTTAAAGTTTGCTTTTGAGCATGCGTGGCCAGGTGTATAAGTAAGCGTTCCAAGGAAGAAATAAACAGTTGTTAGTGCTCTTGTGTGTGCCGCTGTGTCTTTCTTCGTGGTTCGTCTTTTGTTTGCGCATCCTATACCTTCACAACATCATGTACCAACTAGGCCCAACCCAAGTTTTATTGGAGAACAATGTAAAGCGGCATGTTCCACTATGCTTATTACCGGGAAGGAACTGTTCACCTCTGTTCACCGGCGCAGCTGTCCTGTGTCGGGCCGAAGACCAGCCAAGCCTCGCCAAGCTACTCCTGAATCCTAAGCAGCTCACCGAAACCGCCAAGTCGCTGCTCCAGCCTGATGCCGGGAATGACTTGCTAGGCCTACTGAACCGAGGCGGAGGTTCACAGGGAGGAGCTGACAAGGTTGAAGAAAAGAAACCAGAGAAATAAATAGCTCAAAACAAACGAAGAACACGAAAAATTGGAATCCTGAATAAAAGCGTCCCCAGTTTGAGCGTGTGACATTTGGGGTTAAGACTTTATTTATCGAAGTTCAATTTCTGTCCAGCCACGGCACGCACGAATTAGTGGCTGTCTGCAGTTGCCGTCGGCTGTTTCGCTCAAAGATTTGTGTTCCTCTGAAGCTTACTTTTGTGACAGCTTTCGCCACGTAAAGAAAAAGAACTGGTGCGGCTTAGTAGACCTGTTAGGGAGGTGCAGATTTCCGAGAAAATGCGTATTGGGATTGGAACTTACAATGAATACTCCTTAAGGAATGAATTATGAACTCGGGAGTCCCACTGTTCGCAATTTTATTGCATGTAGAGGATGGATTGCGAACACAATTGTTCGAAAAAAACCCTTAAAATGGAGGGGTTTTGCGATTCAGATTTAAAAGAATGGCATATACACCAGTGTCAACGAGTGCACGACGACCTCATGTAGAAAGGCGTGCAGTAAGCTGCACAGTTTCGACGAACGTTCAAACAAGCAGGTGTTCATCAATGGATCCAAGCAGTTACATGATGTTATGATGATACAGCGCATGCGCTATATAGCTGGGCCAGCACGCATTTTTATTGCTCACAACGCGCCCACGCGACATAATGAAATGACGCGGATTTCGTTTAGAATGATGTCGGTCCGGATGTTGGCAAATACCCTAAATGCATTTCGCTCTGTAAACTCAATAGGACAAACTGGTTACGCTCGACTCTGGGACCATCATGTATTTGCTAGTATTTTAAATGGTACAGGCAAAAAGTTTTTCGTTGTCCATTTTTTTTTTATTTGAATGCGGCATAGGAGTCTCCGCTCGCACCGCCGCGTAGCCCTATGGAGTAGATTCGCGATCATGGATGTCATCATGAAAGCACGTTTCCATGACGCCCACAACATGAGGGGAATGCGAACAAGTAAAGGAAATGAAGTCATAGTTTTTTTTGTAATACTTCTGGCATTGCTGTTCAACTTTCCATGCCTGCGTTTGAAAAGTCAACGATGAAAAAAAGGCTGCAGAGTGCGGGTTGGTTCGTTTAGGGCCGTACACCTTTTTGCGCTTCAGCATACCTTGCAGCGTGTTCGCAACGCAGGCGACGATTTACTTTTTGTATACACGGCGCCGAACGACCTCCGGTGCTTCGAAGCGTAAGAGAATTTGCGTGCATCGACTACAGCGGCAGAGTTAGCAGACTCCCCGCGGTTTAATGCTGGGTTTGTCCAAGACTGAAATGGCGTAATGCAATTTCATTGGTTGCCGACACTGCTGGCAGGAGCCTGCAATGCCTCTGCAAAAAACGCGGGCAACGTTCGCTCTCCGAATGAGAATCTGTGTGCATCAAATTAACATCGTCTCGGCTTCTCGCACGTCTCGGTGTCAGAGAACAAGGATCTATGCGCAACTTGCGGCATACATGCGCAACGCGGCGGCGTCTCCGCCGCGCTGAACTGCCTAGAGAGGGAAGTGGGAGCCTGCATATATATATATTTTTTAATTATGAAGCTGCCAAGAAAGGAAGGAGGAGCAGGGAAAATCACGGACAGCGAAGGCAGCAAGTTGCTGATGCGGGTTGCCGAAGAGCCGCGCTTTGTACTTCTTCCCGCTTTGACACACAGAAAAAAGGAGCGCTCTCGAGAAGAATTTTCTTATACTTCTGCATCGCACTGGGGGCTGCTTTTTTGATGCAGTCTTTCTTCCAAATTTTTTTTCATCTGACGTGATGCTCTTGTGAACATCGGTCTTTTTTTTGTATGCCCTGTTCTTTTTCTTTCACTCGAAGATACTTATTGTGCTAAAGTCAAGTAAAAAGAAAAGAAAGCATCAAGTAATGATCACTCGTCTTTCATGGCTCGGGAAAGGCATTGCTGCGCAAACAAGGGAGGCGAGATGTGCCACTGGACGGTGCCCATCGCGTTGTACTTAACGGAGGCCCACGAATAGAGCGGCTACTATTGGAGCTTTTAGAGCCCAATGGGTTCATGGGGGCGCAGAGGGAGGTACAATTCTTTTTTAGTGTCAGACCCAAGCGGAACTATTGCCGTGATCATTAAGTTGAAGCTTTTTTTTATCTTCAGCAAGTGGCGGCATAGAAAGGCATAACTATCGTACTTGACATTGTTGTATTATGCTTTGTAACCCACCCCTGCTGTATCTCTAACAAGAGACAGCAGTATTTGAAAATAAGTCAATAACTGATAAATACAAAACTATCGGGAGCTTGACAGGATCTCGAACCGTGAAAAAGACGGCATCACTTCTACCAAACATGAAACAAAAACGCATCAAGGGTACAGAAGAACGGAAACGATATTCCACGAAAATGATGGCACACAGAATGCGGGAAGGCAATGCAGCAAAACAGATTATTAAAATGTATAAATACATGAATGTCACCATCACAAGGTATTATAAAGATTTAAAACACAATACTTGAAGCGTCAGACTGAAAAACAAATTTAACCGTTTGAAAAAAATCACAAACAGGTGACCACGAACTTATGAGCAAAGATAATTGTACAAATTGGACTGAGGAGAAGAAGAAAAGCTCGGACCAGCATCAATGACATCGCAGAGATTGGAGGGAGGACTATTACTCAGAATCACGAAAAGCGTTCAGCTTAAGTTAAGGACAACGCAGCGAGCTATGGAAAAAAAATGGTAGGTGCAACGTTAAGAGACCGAAAGGGGGCAAAAGCGGGTGAGGAAACAGACGTGAGTTTTTGACATCCTAGTCGAAATCAAGAGGAAGAACTGGGCTTAGGCAGGGCATCTAATGCAAAGGCATGATAACCCCTAGTCCTCAAGGGTAACGAGTTGTGATTTCAAGAGAACGCAAAAGCAGCATGGGGCGGCAAAAAGTTAGATGAGCGGACGAGATTAAGAAGTTTGCGGGGATACGTTGGCTGCAGCTGGCAAAGCACAGGGTAATTGGAGAGACACGGGAGAGGCCTTTGCTCACCAGGACGCGCAGTCAGGCTGATGATGATGATAGCCAGGAATGTCATGCAAACCAAGGCGGAAAATTTTATCCTTAGAACGGAAAAAATTGCTTTTTATTAAGAAGAACTCATCAATAATGCATTGAGATTTGTCCAGTGTTAAATGCACAGCAGTGTTTGGTTTGCTTCTTCAATAGAGTGGAGTAATTTCCAGCAAAGACGGGTGCTATCTGCATACATGACGGAAAATGCATTCTTATTACATGATGGTGTCGTTAATGAACAAATGAAACAAGGAGGGGCTCAGGATGTTTCCCTGTGGCACGCTACGAGAAATTTTTCATTTACTTGAAAGGCAAACACTCAGATTCACATACTGCGTCTCCTTAGAAAAGTAGGAGCGTATTAGCATTTGCGCATAACCTATAATACTGTCACGTTGTAGTGACGGCAGTCCAGCGGTCAGGAAGACACCAACAAGACTTGCAAAGGAAGCTCTATATTTGGGCTGACTTGCGCCCGCAAAAGAACTAAATCACTCGGCGGCGGCGTAGAAAGAGAAGTTTATTTTTTCTGTTTTAACATAGAAAATACAAAACAAAACAGATGAACTTAATGCACTGATCTGTCAAGCACATGCTCAGTGACGCAGCACTGAGCACGTCAGTAATGCAGTAGAAATGCCGATACTCGACCGCCGCGCAGGACGATAAAGTATGTCGACCATTTGCGCAAGAACTCAGCCTCGCTCATTGACAGAGCGTCCATGCATGCTTGTTCAAAGAGGCGCGTGCGCAGGCGCTGCAACATTGGGAACATTGTTCTTTGCGGACGCCCATTTAAGGATGCCACTCCACGCTGCCGCCACAAAACGAACATGCCGACACACAAGAGCATATTTTGAAACACTTCGGGAGAACTAGTGCGCGCTTCCAGGCGGGTTAAAAACATGCGTGACACTAATGTCCAAAATGTGCGCGCAACTACACACTCAAACATTGCGTGCTGCAAAGTTTCAAGCAGACCGCACTGCGGGCATCGGGCGGAGGGCGCCACGCCCCACGCCGCAAGGCGGTCTCTTGTGGGCAGGACCCGCCAGCCTCGCAGCCAGCCGAAGTCCCTGACATCTGCAGGAAGCGTAGCTGAGGTCAGTTGGCGCCAGCGTGCCCGTCTCGTTTTCTGGAGTTGTTCGCGGGTCAGCGCAGCGACCGTTAGTGCTTCACACATCCTGGAGGCAGTCAACGACGTCAGTGTGCGACGCACATTAACGAAAAATGCCGGGGGCTGCTCGGCTGTAGGGCCAACCACGTGTTGTGAAAAAAACTCGTTACGCGCTGTACCCAGAAAGTATGTGAGGAGTGTTCTCCCGGGATAGTCTGGACTGCGTACAAGATCTCGTACTCCTCGCAAGGCGAGCACATTGCACATGGTGCGGATACAAGGTATACCAAACCCACCCATGTACGATGGAAGGCGCATGAACATTCGTGACACAAGTTCGGTTTTGCCCGCCCAAACGAAAGAGCCACAGGCCGAGGTTAGCCTGCGCGCAAACGTGCGCGGTGGGTTTGCGACGCGGGCGACAAAAAAACATGCGGCTAGGATTGTGGACTTAACTATATAGCAGCGCTCTGCCATTGAAAGGCGGAAAGTTGACGCCACCGAGAGGCGTTTCTCAGCGTTCGTGCGGAGGTTAGTCCAGGTTTCGCGGGCTACTTCTCCGCTGGCGAGGAATACTACTCCCAGGACTTTCACTCCCTGCACCCACTCCACCTCGCCCGCAAAGTTCGGTGTGAAGGTGCCAAACCTTAGTGCCTTGCTTTTTACCCTGTTCAATAGGGCCCCAGATATCTCGCTGTACTCGAGAAACAGCCGCGAAAAAGCGGCGTAGCTATCCTCGTCCTTGAGGAAAAGCGACACGTCATCGGCGTAGGCCGATACCTTGATTTGGCCCTGGCCAGGCAGAGGGAAGCCGCGTATGGATGGGCTGTCGTTAATGCGCCGGATGAGTGGATCCAGGCATAACACGAAGAATGTTGGGGAGAGAGGGCATCCTTGCCTTATGCCCCTGGTGACTGAGAAGGAAGCGCTCTGGTGGCCGTTTACGGAGAGGCGAGCATTCAGGTCTGCGTAAAGTAAGCGCAGCCTGCTGACAATTTGCGGAGGGAATCCGAAGGCTTCAAGGACTCCGAACAGATACGAGTGTTCCACCCGATCGAATGCTTTCGCCTGGTCTAGTGAAACAAAGCACCCGCTGAAGCCCGTCCTGCTGGCAAATGTGAACAGGTCTCTAGTGAGTGCCAATGCATCAAACACAGAGCGGTCAGGGACACTGCTGGTTTGAGCCCGGTGGATTAGGTGAGGTAGGATCGTCCGCATTCTTGTGTTCAGTAAAGATGTGACTATTTTGTAATCTGCGTTTAAGAGGCTTATGGGCCGCCATGCTTGCGGATCGGAGGGGTCACCGCCCGCTTTCGGAATGAGTATGATGCGACATTCGCGGAAAGAGTTTGGACGTAACCCATCCGCGAGGAAGCCGTTGACCATCTTCAGGAGTGCTCCTTGGATCTCGTAAAAAAAGTTTGAATAAAAACTTGTTGGAATGCCGTCTGGACCGGGGGCAGAGGCTGCATTCATACTCTGCAGGATGGCGTGTAGCTCTTGGCTTGTGGCTGGTGCGCAAAGGTTTTCATGCAACTCTTCAGCTACTCGTGGCAAGCTTCCAAAAAAACTTTGTAGAAGCCCGTCATAGCCATCCTGAAGATGCAGCCAACTGTCCGTAGAGAACAGGTTCGAAAAGTGGCTTGCGAAGATCGTGCAGATATCGGCATGGTTTTGCTTTGGGTGCCGTCTGGGAGTGTCACGAAAGGCACAGTAGCGGCAGCGAATTCCTCTGCCGTGCCTGCGCGTACGTGTCGTAGCACAGCCGGGTCTGATATCGGCCGCCCGAGCTGGTGTGCACGACTAGCTGCCCGTGATGACTGGCAGAGCAACACGTGGTAACGTGCTTTAAGTAGACTCAGGTAATCGCTCATGGCAAAGGTTAAGGGTGCTCCCCTTTGCACTATACGGATGCGCTTGAGGGTGTCATTCAGTGCATGAGTTACCCGCCGTCTGCGGTCTTGACCGGCCGCCACCAGAGTTGCCTGCCAACGAGCCTTCAGTGTGTCCCATGAATCAGTCGCAACGAAGCTCTTGCACGATGCTGCCAACGCCGTACGCAGCGACGCCACGCTTTCCGGGTCCGCCAGTAGGCTCGTGTCCATGCGCCACGTAACAGTACGTGGGGTGTCCTCACCAAAGTCGAGCCTGACTGACAAGGAGTGGTGATCGGAAATCACCGGCGTGCCTGCAGGGAACGCGAGAACTTCGCAGCTAACGACAAAAGAAGCGAGCTCTGGTGGAAAATAGAATTTGTCTATCCGACTCGCTGACTGTGCTCTCTCAAACGTCGCTCCAAAGGCATCCCCGTGAAGCTGCACCCACGCGTCAGACAAGCGGAACTGAGTCACGAGATCGCGGAGCGCGGGGGCACCGCAATAACGGCGACCGTGACCCTGTCCGCGGACGTCGCGGTCGATGTTAAGTACACAATTGAAGTCACCGACGATGAAAGTGGGGTAGGGATCAAGGAGGAATGAGTCGAGGCGCTCAAAAAAATCAGAACTACTAGTCCGCCGTGCTGGCGCATATACAACCAACGCACGTACCCGCCGCTGGTTTAGTGTGAAGTCGACCGCAAGAGTGCGGCCGTCCAGCCCGAAAGTGCAATGAGCACCCGCGCGCAGGCAGGGGTTTACAAAAACGACACCAACACCGCACATATGAAAATCAGTCAACGAAAAATAAGCAAAAACAGAAAACCGGGTGGTGAAATTCAGCACATCAAGTGAAGTACGGAAGTTGCATTCCTGTAAAAACAGGATGTCGACGCCCCTAGCCCTGGCAAAGTGCATCACCTCTCTCTGTCTGTCTACGGATTGAAATCCCCGAACATTCAGGGAGAGGAGATGCACAACCGCCATGACTGCCAAGAGCACCGACGGCATAGCATACAACCAAAAGAGCGCTGCCATGGGCGGCGCTTGGCGCGCGCGGCACTTTTTTGCTAGAACGTTCGTTAACAGTCCCTTCGGATTCCGATGATTGGGGGTGGGCACGTTTGAAGTCTGGTCGGGAAAAGTCCATGTTTTCGGGGCCGTCGGCGCTTGTGGCCTCGCTCACCGGTTGCTGCGTGGTCTTGGCGACGCTCGCAGCTGAAGCCGATGCCGAGGCCAGGGTCGCCGATGGGAGGGTGTGGCTGGCTGGTGACGGGAAGCGCGCGTCGTCCGCACTTCCAGGAGTCGTCGGTCCTGACACCTGGCCGCACGTCAAGTCGCCTGTCAGGCGAAGCGGCGTGACTTTGTCCGGTACGTCCACCAGGTCGCCCGACGCCACGCTCGACTCATCGCCGCTGCTGCTCTCGGTGTTGAAGGAAGCTGCGCGGGGTAGCGGCGGCAAGGGTTCCGAGAAAACAGCACCGAACGGCTCCACCTCGTTTGAAGGCGACCCCTCGAGCTGCTCCTTCACGGGCACTTCCGTCGCGGGGGTGGGCTCGGGCTCCCTCGGGCTGCTGGTCGTAGGGACCACGTCGGCAACAGGCGTCCGGAGGGTTGGTGTGCTCCGTGTTTCCGTGGCCACGTTGTCATTGCTCGGGGCTTTCCTCGAGGCGGCGGCCGCCGCATACGACCGTGGCCGCAGGCAGTCCGCTGTGGCGTGGCTTCCACCGCAGCGCCTGCAAGCCGCTCCGCATCCTGCCGTGTCGTGGCCGAACACCTCGCAGCGAGCGCACCGCGGCGTTCGACACGCCGCGCCGATGTGGCCGTCCTGCCCGCAGCGGGAACACACCTTCCGGACGCCTCGGTAGTCAAACATGACGCGGTGGCCCTGGACGGTCAAGAAGTTCGGCACCGCGTGCTTCATCTCGATCCGGACCACGCGCGTCCCGTTGCCGACGTGACGACGGCCCTTGAGGACGGGGTGGGTGATGTCCAGCACCTTTCCGTAAGAGGACAGTGCTGCCGCCAGCGCCGCGTCTCCCACGAACAGCGGCACACGAAAAGCCGTCACGTGGACCACGGCGGGTCCCACGCAGGCTACTGGGACGGAAGTGCCATTCACGTTGAAGGCGCCTTCCACTAGCATCTTCTCTGCCGCCGCAGCCGAGGCCATGGCGACGCAGAACTTCATGCCTCCATGGTGTTGGAGGCTCTCTAGCCCTTTCGGGCCGACAACCGACTCGATGCCGTCGACGATGTCGTCAGCCGTCGCGTCGGAAGTAACTACGAACTGGAAACAGTGCGCCTTTGGGGGCGGCGCACGGAACACCGGAGGTGCAGCAGGTCCCGGGCCTCTCATGACGTCACGGGTGGCCGGCTGGGCTGCTGCTTGCACGAACTTCACACAGTTTGCCCGAGCACCGGCAAAGGCACGGCGCCTGGGCGGGGAGGCTGGTTGCGGAACCTCCGGGCCGCAGTGGATCCGGGGCCCGCCTGCACTTGTCGAAACTTCTCACGAAGCCAGCGCCGAAAAAAAACTTCGCTGGTTCTGGACGAGCTCGGGCAGCAACAAACGTGCTCGCCAGACGTCGAACTACGAATGCCCGCCGCTCGCGGCATCGCTCAGTTTAAAGCCGGCAAGGAAACATCGAGATAACAGGTCAAGGTAATCTACAGTAATCTAGAAAAACGTCGATGCAGCTCTTCATGGCTGTGATCGATCGAGATTAGTCCAGTCGCTTCTCGCGTCATAAACAAAAATGATAACACCCCTTTCCTGCGGCCTTCAGCACGAACGAACGGACATTACACTCTTTTTGTACTAACAATACCGTTGCTGCATACAAGTGTTTTTGAAACAGTGTTAGGCATTTTTCATTATGTCATGCTAGTTAAACTCTTAAAATCTTTAGAACAAGTGGTGGTAGTTCCCAATACGATTTCTTGCCCTTCGTAAAATAAAAAAAGCAACGACTGAAAGTTACTGAAAATGAAAAAAGCAGCGGACGTAAAAGATTTAAGATATGGGATAGAAGTTGGGCCGTCACATCAATGACAAATTGTACAGGTCGACTTTCGAAATTGTCCACATAACAAGATGTTGCATGTTTCGGGCACGATAGACAGAAATTGCTTCTTCACTAGTTACAGCCGCGAAGAGAATCGCGGAACAATTGCCAAAATCTGTATAATTGAAGGCGTCACTTCTGCAATCTGTCTTAGAGATTGTCAGAAAGGAATTATTAGAAGGCTTTGTTTGTGCCAGCCCTTTAGTTCTTGCTCATCCGGTATTTATTACACTGGATAAGTGTTTCCAAAAAATACCACTTCGTCCACTGCTTTCATCGAACATATTAGCGTAGTAACTGGCTGTAGCTAGCCTAATACCATCGCTTAATTTGTTGCGGTATTTTTGTACTCCTTTAAAAACTCAGTATCTCGGCCTTTCAGAAACAATCCATAGAACTTATATGTGGTCCGTATGCAACAGGTGGGGAGCTGTTTATCCATGGTTTTCTGATCTTCTTTATACGCGTAAATTTCTAAACGTAAAATTTCTTTGTGCAACGAATTAAACCTACTCGGAAAAATTCAGGGGGGCGCTTTGTTGATCTAAAGTGCGGTGAGCCGGAAGCCTTAAGCGCTGTGGTGCTGCTTGTGTCACTGATGTGTGGTTAAGATGATAAGCTTCGCCTCTAAGGGTGGAACGCGACAGCGTCTTGCAACGCTGCCAGGGAGTCCACAAAACGCCATCGCCCGTTCGGCTCTACGCCTTGCTTGGTTTTTGAGGAAAGGAAATGTATCTGTCTCACATATCTCGGTGGACACCTGAACCTCGCCGTAAAGGGAAGGGAGGAAGATGGGAGGGAACGAAGAGACCGTATTTACTAGACCCCCTGTGTTCATTCTAAACCATCGAGGTGGCATGGCGGAGTGGTAGCGTGCTCGTCTCGCACTCCGGATACCCTGGTTCGATTCCCCAACTCGACCAATTTCCTACTCGGTTTTACTTATTTATCTTGTCTGAATAGAAAGGTTAATTAGGCTACTTAGTTAATTAAGCAATTAACTAACCTCAGTCCCACTTACTTGGATCATTACTATACCATTCCTTTAATTGGTTGCATGGTTACTAGCCAATGTACAATTGGCCTGTTTGAAATTCGCGCACTTTGACGTTAAGACCATTTCGACCAATTGAAAAGCGTGACATTTCTGTCGGCAACTCCTGCTTACAACGATGAGGCATTAAAGGCTTCCGCCTTAAAACGTTACAAGCAGTATCGGGGTCGTTTGGGTCATGTATACTACTCCAGTCCAGAAAAAGGGTGGAACTGTGAAAGTGATCAAGTATATGTTGTTTTATCAGATGGTAGCTATATTGACGCTGCATACCACGCATTTAACCATGCTTCTTTGGACATATAAATTCCTATATTATAACTCAAGCCACAAGCACCGAGACTGGATTTACAAGTAATGTCTCATGACTCGTTATAGCAAGTTAATGGTTTGGTTTGGTTTGGTCCGGTTTGTGGGGTTTACCGTCCCAAAGCGACTAAGGCTATGAGAGACGCCGTAGTGAAGGGCTCCGGAAATTTCGACCACCTGGGGTTCTTTAACGTGCACTGACATCGCACAGTACATGGGCCTCTAGGATTTCTCCTCCAAAGAAATTCCAGCCGCCGCGGCCGGGATCGAACCAACGTCTTTTGGGTCAGCAGCCGAGAACCATAACCGCTGAGCCACCATGGCGGCCTGCAAGTTAATGAAAGCAGCGGAATGTTCATCGGTGTGAATATATAGGCTTTGCAATAATGTTTCTACAGTCACTAGAGGACAGTATAGTTTCCTAATGGAGCTTAAAGGAAGCATCACAAAGCATATCAATGTTAAAATAACCGTCCCAGATCTTAGTGTACTTATTTTGAGTAATGAATTGCAAGAATCAATCGATGAATTCAAAATATACATGCTGGTATCCACTTGGCGGTCGGTAAAAAACATAAAATATAGTCGAGGCACTGAGGACAGATAACACCTCAACCTTTTCTGATGAGTGAGTAAACTTGGGACATAGCGCAGGTTGAATATTTGATTATATATAACTAAGCCCTTCGCCTTTGTGGCTGCTTTACGATTTAGAAAAAAAGACTTAGTAGGACGGAAACACAAGAAAAATAATTACTAAACCGTGTTTCTGACACCCCCAACACTTCTAAAATAAATCGAAAACTATTTAGAAGCGAAGTGAGACTTTTTTAGGAGTTATTGAGAATTGTTATGGAAACATTTAAAGGCCAAATTTTCAAACATTTAGTTCATTTGGCAGCACAAAAGCAGGCATATCGCATTGCTGCGGTCGTATAAGTTTACAACGTAGTTCAGCATTTAAGACAGATTTTCGCCGAGAGACTTGAGGTCCACGTGAATCAACGATGCAATCCGCATGATGCGCGGTGTTTCCCTACGGTGATCAAGAATTTTCCGATTCTTGGACCATGCAAATCTCCACCCAGCGGTCTTTTTACAAGCATTAGCGGCGCCAAGTAGGTGCTTGTTTTTTCGCTGAAGATGCCAGCTGATAACGATATGTTTTTCAAATCATCGTAAGCATGGGACTGAGCCGTGAACTCTTCCTTGAACGCTTTTGCAAGAAAGTCAGGTCGTGTCGCCCTACGCTTGAAACAAACGACATTCTTGTCTAGCCATACGGCGCTTCATGTTTGTGGCAAATATCAGTTTCCACTCCTTAATACCTGCTCCTATTTTTTTCTGATTACCTTCACCGCAGTCAGTTCGTCACATCCAAAAGGTGCATCTTTGATTAAAGAACTTTTATTCCGTGATGTAGCCCAGTTCATCCACCCTCGTTCTTCATCTTTCATTTTTATTTTCGAGCTAATGATTTTTGCACTAGTTTCCCCATGTCCTGCATCAGTTCCATGCCATACTTCCGGATATTCATCACAGCATTACACGTGTCCGGACAAAATATAACTCATAGGCATGTTTACTTCCACGGCAAGAGGGGGTCTAATTGGTGCTTCGGAGTGGCGATATCACATTAACTGATACAGAAAACATACACAGAACGGGAACAGACGAAGCGCGTATTTTCAACTGAGTTTATTAAACAGGACGGTGTGTTTTTAGACAGAACTAGAAAGAGTGAAACATGACAGAGTTAGTTTTTCTGCATCTACAAAATAACACCGTCGCATTTCTACCTAGAATCTGGCCAAAGACCATTTCATTTCGCTATCTTCAAGGTTTACTGATGGTGCGCTGATGCAATTTTTTGTTCCGGTGTCCCTTGTCTTGAATGCTCAGATAATCTTTCTCTCAGTTTTTGTTTTTGCGTGACCTAGGACAGTGATGTCGCGCAGACTAGGTTTTCATTCTTTCTTGTTTTTGTTTTGCTTCACCTGAGCGGTGGTAGTGTGCATGATATTTTTGTATCCTTAACGCGATATCTCCCCCATGTTTACTATTTCGTTTCAACCACTACGAACTTGTGCAGCACATCACTCAGCTCTCTCGTTTCCATCTTTAGCTGTGCTTTCCGTATCATGCTTCTGCTAACCCAATGGACAAAACAACTTTATTATAAAGTAGGCACAAAGTGGCAGCCCAACCAAAAATGCTGTGCTCTACCTTGCCAAAAGAGGTCGTGACAAGCTTGGGTATGGACATGTGCGTTACACAGCCCGACGCAGACGCTCGAGCCTCGGGACAATACTGAATGCCGACCTTTGAGGCGCTAGCCTAGCACATTGTCAAGCTGCAACCAAACTTGGATACAAGTCGGCATGCTGCTGCTCCGGCCTTGGGTCTAGGCTTGCCTCCAACACTGAAGAAGGATGGATACCTGGCCGAGTTGGTAACAGTGGTTCATTATGAATGCTACAGCGAGAAACGGACGAATTACCAACTGGGAGATAGCACGGTACAGCGCTCGTCAGTGTCTTCTAGTTTATCTTTCGTCCGTTTCGCGCTGTACCACACACAATGAATTACCTACAACGTTCCTCCTATACTATCCCGACTATTAAAGCACAAATCTGCTCAGCGATATCGCTCATCATCAGAGTTTCGTACCTGATATATAAGGCAGCGATAGTTAAAATGCATGCACTTTTGTATAGATTTAAATATATTACACTCAGGGTCATGAAGTACATTGGAGGGCCACCTGTATTACTTAACTGTTCCTTTCATGAATGCACAGACTCAAAGTGGATGTCTTTAAAAGCCTGTTTATTCAAACTAAATCGGTGCGACACTTTTTGTGTTCAAAACAAAAATTTATTCGCACGGCAATTAATAACCATTCTCCATTTCGGTCCTGTCGCCCTCTCTTTCCTGGGCACCAACGAGTCAGTGCTTAATGACGGCACTGGCATCATAGAGCGTTGCTGCACTCTGGTCGGCCTTCGGGCAGCCTGAAGGTAAGGAGAAAATTTTCACTTCTTAGGACAAACGCTGAGGCATATTCTGAACACTGAAGCTGCTATGAAAGCACAACAAAGTAAAGGAAAAAAAACGGCGCCCGCTATCATTGTTGCAGGCATGAGGTTTTCCACCTTTTCAAAGGAAGCCTTCTAATCCCCGGGCACATTCAGCTGAAACAAAGAGCAGTGTTTTTCGTGCTCATCAGGCGCCAAATGATTGCGATGAAATCATGCTGATCCCTGCCCACTGTTAGATGTGGGCCCTTGGTACACCTGGGTCGTCTCGGCTAGCTCGAGGTCCTGGGCCCTGGCTCGAGAGACTGCTGCTATTATGTGACGAGGATGGACTGTCTTCGAGTAGTGGCGGTTCCAAGGGATTTATATATTTACACAAGTACGTGAGCTACAAGTAGATATTAGAAGGTTAATTTACACATGCTGCTTAAATACGGCTAGTCATCCCCATATTCCTAGCTGGGGAAACTTTGGACTTCGTGAGTGTCCAATCAGGTGGTCACTGTTGATTTGGGGCAGCCGCCCACCGCAGAAGGCACCACCGTTGGCCTCTCGCCGCTGTTCCGGTGGCGAAGGCCCGCACTTACGGTGGCGTTGTAGATCATATAGCGGGCCCTGAATGCATGGGTCGTTGACCAGGATGAACTGTATTTTGCATTTGAGCCTTGTATTTATTGCTGTATTTTGTGTTACAACTTGTATTTAACATTTTTCAATTTTGCTAAACCTGTTCTTTTTTGCATATATTATGTATTCGCCCCTCCCGCTTGGGCCTACTGTAGGCCTGAAGTGTAATCTAAATAAATAAATAAACTGGAAGCACCGCGTCCAGCAAACCCACAAACTCGAACACCTGCGCTTCGTAGAAATTAAAGGGGAAGGCCACAGCTGTTAAACACTTCAGGGAAGAGAAAGTAGACACACATTTACAGACTAGCTGGTCCACAGTGGGAGTGTAATGACGTCTCACTTTCGCCGCCGCCGTTCCCTACGGGGGAGAAGGCGTCTTCTCCCAACGACACAATTAGCCCCGAGTGTCCACGCAACGTAGCGTCCACCTCGCTAAAGCGGCTGGTCAGCGAACCCTTCTTCCCGCGGACAATGGAAGACTCTTTCTTTGATTACGCAGCCTCCGTGGCGACGATCAGAAAGATGACTTCCCGCTGGCGCCTATTAGGCTCAGCGCCTCCGCTGACAGCTCAGTGCCAGTTCCTAGGGGGTGGTGGCCTCCATTTTTTCGCACCCCTAAAGCGCGAGAAATACACCACCTGGGCATACATGAGAACGCATGAGCAGAGAACTTCGTCTTCAGCTATATTATCTCCGTACAGAAAAAAACTCTCTCCTTAAGCTCTCAAATTATCTTTAGCTTTCTGCAGACACCCTGTCTCAGCAAACTACTTGCTCTGTCCACTTGGCCCCCACAACATTAATCATTCGTTGTAATTCATGCTTACCCAAAGAAAAGATTTCATCCCTTTTCATTAAGATAGCGATTTTTCAGATGGGTTCCAGTCCGATCAACTGTTACTCAAACAAATTTAAATACTTTCAATAGCCTCAATGTTTTCACCGGGTAGGTGATAATAATGACAAAGCTGTTCTGTATTTTACTCTAAGAAAGCTGGCTTACCTCCATACCTTAAAAATCCGCTGTTGGTAACATGAAAGCACCTGCCAATAGTGATTTACGCTCACTACATCACACATGTGTGCATAAAATTCCTACTTCCAAATATCGAGCTGCAAGCTTAAGGTTCTTTACGTCAAGGCTTAAGTGAAATTAGAGTACAATTTTTCTCGTAGCAACAGAAGAAACGTCGTTTGGTGAATGTTTACCTGGTAGGTCTGGCAGTCAATGACTGCAGCGTTATGCAGCGTGCGTATGAAAGAAGCAGACAATTCAGCAGACCAACCACAGAATCGGCAAGTAGAGTCTCCAAAATGACACAGTTTTAGTGCCCTTGAAGCGAGTATGACGTGCGAAAGCACTCGGTTTCGAATTAGCTTGACTACTGCCTAAACATTGCCTTACCTTGTCCTCCAAATTCGTTTGACTCTTGCCTAGACACTGCCTTACACTGTCCTCCAAGACAATTTCTTTTACAGCTTCGTACCACGGTACCTTTCGTACTACGTACCATGTCACCAACGCAAAAGATGGAGCCGACTGGCAAGGCGCATACCATGTCACCACCATGACCAGCAAGGCATTCAAACTTCTAAAATCGCTGCTGTTAGCTGATCCACGACCATGGCCAGTAGCCTCGCTTTCGACGATTCTCCTGTCTCGTGCCAATCGCGCCTCTCCTTCCACTTCAGATGCTTTGCCGAGCCAGCGAACACGCAGGCAATGATTGCTCCCGTAGGCCATCGGCGCAGGCTTGCACGGCGGTTACTTACTTTGGATGCCATCTTTTTATTGCATTTTAGGGCCGGCATGTTCTTTCCTGGGCGGTGCCGGGACTATTGAAAGACGCTCTTCAATATTCGCGCCACTTCGTTCGCTATAGCCTAGTGGTGCGAACAAGTTGTCCATTGTATCTCAGATGAATCGCTTTTAATATAATGCATAATTTGATGGTAGCAACACAAGTATTTGTTATAAGCGAGCGTTCGTTATATCTGCAGCCGTTATGAGTGACCTCGGCTGTACATTAAAATAAAATTTCAATACTCGCACTTATGCGTGTCTATGATAGAATACTTTGTCTTAAAGAGTACAAATCTTTTTTTTTAAACAATTACTTATTATATTTTTGTTTATTTACATTTTGTGCCAGTGCTCTAAAAATACCGGAAATTAGATGCCATCAAAGCTAATCTAAAGCAGATTAGCGGTACTTAGAATCCTGGCGAATTTTTGACCACCTTTATTGATCAATCCTACATCAACCCGATGTACCGGCGATATCCTTCAAAAGATGATAAACAACCCATCACTACCCGCCGCCTGCCCAACCTTCGTTGCTGACCTTAACAGCTGTTTTTTCCCTGAATATTTGCTCAACGCAAGTCCAAAGTTCACGTGCCGATAACGTCGTTGCCGACTACAGACCGATGATCGACCGACCATCGGTAGTAAGCAATTTCTACTTGGGTAAGGGCTGAATTACGGTTTTAGAATGCAGCACTGAGTAGACTCACGGATATTTTTTAGTGTCATTTTGCCTGGCCCGTAAACCCGCGACTCACAGAAGTTTTGTTTGCATTAATGCTATTGTGTGGTGCCCTTAAAGCGGTTCGAGTTTTTCACCAAGTCCTTGAAGACAGACTGCTGTTCATACCCAGGCTCTGTCTCGCGGCTTATGCTCTACGTCGCGTCCACGTAGGTTGGGGCGTCGGTTGTCGGCGGATTGCAGGTATTTAATGCGCAGCAGGCAGGCTTTCCAACTTTTTCTGCGTGCTGCAGGTAGGCAGGGACGTCGAGGGTGTCTTCGAAGGTGATGTCTGCCAGCAAGGCGTCGAGCGAGTAGCTGTTAGTTAGTAGTAGAAGTGTTAGTAAAGTGAACTAACAGCTACACATGAGCGTATTCAGCAAGTGCATAAACGGAGTGCTTCTTTTTTACGAATCATCCGTAGCTTGCTGAAGCAAATCACAAGCGCATATAGCTTTTGAAACCTGATGACTGAAAACTGCCGGTTACAAAGAGCAGCTGTTTATAATTTTACCTTTGGGTTACTGTTATGACGTCAAGAAGAACAAAGAAGATTTTTTGCCAACGGACAGATATGAATATCCACAACCACGAGAGTGATCGCTTTCTTAACTTACGAGTTCTCTGTCTGTAGCTGAAGGAGGTCATGCATGGGCCTAGTGTTAGATTTCGCTGTTGAAACCAGATCCCCGAGTACTCTGCGGCAAGCTATAGTACATCCCGAAGCGCATGCTATTTCTCCCGGCCAGAGTAGAAAAGGTAAGCACGTAGCAGATAAACAATATCACTCAAGTTTTTCTTCAAAATGAGCGATATGCCAAAATCGATAATTTGTGAAATTTTTGGCAATCAGAACTCCGCCTAGACGTGGCGCGGATCACACTGCCATTCGACCAAAATGAGGTAATTTTAAGTGGAACACGCCATTAGAAAGAACGCGCTTTGAATGAAGAATGAGCCAGTTGCAAATCCAGTTGCAGTCAGCATGAGCCAAGTACACAAAGCCAGTGGTACGCTTACTAGTGCGTCACGTGTGTCACCATACCTTTGCGCTGATTATCTCCCGTGAGAATTGGGATGTCAGCGAACTACTCCGATTTTTCGTGGGACGGAATCAAACACGGCCGATGAAATATGATATGCAACATTTAGTAGGTCAAGAAGCATACTATAGTTTTGCGCCGCACAAAACCTATGGCTAAAGCTGCAGTTCTCAATCTTGGTTCTGTGAAAATTTGGCTTCTTGTGGTCGCTCGTTGGATCATCGAGGGTGCCCACAAGTTTGCCAATCCAGTATTGTGTAATCAAGAGAAATTTCCTGCATTGTGCGAAAATTTGAGCTGGAAAGGGGAAAGGGTGATTTAATTTTAGCCCATGCAAAATGTGGAATATTTTTGCGATCACGGTAAGACTACAACTTTGGATACTGCTCTCAGCCAGATGAAGACCACAGCAGCTATGTCTCAGAAAAGGAGCAGCCAATCGTCGTACCTGGCTCCACAGCATTAGCTACCTTTTCCTACCTACCTACTTTTCCTTTACCCGCAAGGTTTTCGGAGTAAACATATAGCAATTGATTTCATACTGCTGTATTATACAGCTACCCTTGATTAAGGAAATTTAGGCATTTGGGAATTGTCTGCGAACATTTCAGGCAGAAACAGCCGAGACACACGGGCTTAAACAGCACCTTTTGAAAGCTGCGGGGTTTTCCAGTGGCTGAAAATATACGAACAGCTTGACTGAAAGATTGGGGGTGGTGTGCACGCTTAATACCAATGTAGTACCTAATCCCCAGAAGCCAGAAAATGTTGTAAGCTTGTGCAGGCACTCAAACAAAACAAACCCTTTCAAATTGCAATCCCTCGACAAATTAAAAAAAAAAACACAATTACGAAGCAACTTAGGAGAACTTGTAAATGGCAACGGTGTATATCGAAAATAAGGAACGGGGAACGGCACAGCAGCACTTGCTTGCTTGGTGGCTATTGCACATGCTGTTAAGACGAGAGGATTTGTTTGAAAATCCAGCCCAGGCTGCGAGGAGTCCACAAGGTGCACCGCGAGATATGAAATCTAAATCTGTTCCAGGCCGAGATTGCATCTAAGGCTTACTACCGACATGTTGAAGGCCAGAGGCTGTGGTCACGCTTTTCTTTTCTTTTTGTGCAGAACATGGAAGTAGCCCGCAATAAAATATTTCGAGCAAAATGCCTCGTTATCTACTCCCATGGCCATACGCCTTCCTTACCGTTCTCAGTCATCTGTAGGCACCAGGTCCAATTCTTAGATTAGCAAAAAGATACCCTCCTAATATTTGCGTCTTAATATATAGGTAGCTAATTTTACATGAATAAATAACATGTCGCAAACTTTCTCAACAATTTTTACCGCTATAGCTATGGGTAAAATATAATGGTTTCTCGATTTTTGATTTTAAAAAATTCTGCTGTGCTCAAGCGGGTAGCTTTCAGCTGAATCTGGTCCTTTGGCATCAAGGAACTCGCCAGTAAATAAGCGGTGCTCCTTTTTGAAAAGATCTCTCTCTTTTACAGCAGTGTTCAGTTGTGTACCGCATCGGGAGCAGCGCAACCTTGTATGATCTACGAAAGTATCCAAGAGCTTTACTGTGTTTTAGCCGCCTGATTGTTCTTTTGATTTTTTTCTCCGCGTGCGATCGCTGTGTCTTTAATTTGGAGATACACTGCCTCTCAACCCAGACGGCTGAACTATCGAATGATTCTTTCGCGTGACCTTGGTGCCTAGTCTTTTCTGTCACATCCCTTGCCTTTCTCATCGTCTGCAAACTATTGCGTGTAACTACCGTAATCGCTTAGCAAATCCGCATTACCGCACGTCCCAGCGCACTCAAGGCCGAGGGTGTGCAGGTGAAAAGGCGGTTGGTATTGCCCTTGGCAATCGCGACACGCAAATCCGCACGCACCCGTCATGCGGCAGGGAGCGGAGGGGGCGGGAAGGTGTGCAATAGGCAGTGTCACGCGCGAATGACAACGAGGCATAAGGGCGTGATATGATCGCGACAAAAACAGAAAAAGAGGAAGGCGGAATGAGCTAGGAGTATCGTCGTAGCCACAAGGTTTCCTGTTACGCGTCGTTTGGGTTTCTGTGCGCAGAAAAGGTGGTTCTCTTTCGTTATTGTGTACGTCTAGTTTCTTTACTATATTCATGTTCGTGCAAGGAGAGCTAACCTGTGTAAGCACAGATGACAAATATTGCAAGAAATTGCTTAATATAACTTAGAGGATTAGCTTGATGCTCCTCGTTCTGGCCAAGGGCACTTAGATTGTGCATATATAAGGGGTGCCAAGAGCGCGGGACGTAGAGTTCGCACTCGCAGTCCCCGTCTTCTCCTTGTTGCTTTCCCGGTGAGTTTCAGCCCATCCAACATGAAGGTGCTGTTTGTGTGTGCACTCGTTGTGGCCGGAGCCTTCGTCGTCAAGGGCGCCCATGAACTGTGCGGTAAGAAAGCTTAAACGATTTCCCTGATTTTCGCACATTTCGCGACTGCTCGAGAGCTTTGGCTGGTGGTCTTGTCTTTTACCACGAAATTCTGAACTAAGCTTGAGCCTTACTGCGTTCAGCGCACATCTGTGAGCCACGCCTCTCGACGTGTTCATGAATCAAGCCACTCATACACCCGATCATGTCCGTCTGCTCATGTATCTTGATGTCGCTATGTACACAGATTTCTTTTCGATAACTTATTTCATCGTTTCCCCCCTCCGCACCATGAGGTGTGTAGTTTTATCAACCAAGCTTATAATAAAATCCTTTTTCTAAAGATACCTGTCCCTCATTCATGTTTGATGCCCACAAAGCGAATGCAAGGGGAGCTAGAAACAGAGTATTTGTCAGTGATTGCACGTGGTGTGAAAAACAGCAAATGAAGATAAAATGACAAACATTTCAGACGGGCGCAGTGTCAGCGACTGCAAAAAAATGGTAGCTTCTATGGAAACAAATACATTGCAGAGGACTTTATCAGTGGAAAAGCGTCGCTTCCCATTACTTCCGAATCAGGTGTCCTGACACCAAGAAATAACCTGGAGTTTTACAAAACAGATTAAAAAAATAACTGAGAAGAATAGCCTAGGCTGTTAACGCTGCAAGTGCCCGAACTGGCAAAGCTTCGAGGTTGGCCCTCTCCCAGACGGGTCATCGAAACGAAAATCAAAGCTTAAGAAGGTACTAACATACATGTCATAAATAGATATTTTACTTGCCAACTCTTCCTGCACGTAGCCCTCACAACCTCTCCGCTTAAAAGTTGGTCACTGTACTACACCTTTCCAGGAATCACTGCTTGCGCTAGCATTGGTTTGAGTAACACTTAGCTTAGTGCAGCTTCGCAAGATAGGCCGCTAAGCCAACATATTTTAGGTGGTTTTTGAGGCCATTGTCGGAGAGTCGGATATTGTCTAAACCCTTTTCCTTCACCGCGAGGGCTGCTTTTGTTGCCTCTCGCGTGCATTACGAGCTCCACTTGCCGAGAGCGTATTCTTTATTTTTTTTCTGCCTTATTGTCGGCGTAAACTCATTACCCGGAGGCAAAGTCACATTAGAAGGCCTCAGCAAGTCTCTTTTCTCTTTTATCACATGGATGGTTTCGGAGCAGGAAAAAACATTACTATGGCAGCTCCAAAGGCGAAAGGCCAACCTACCGTTACGCTCCAAAGCGCAATTTTCTAATGCTTATATAGCGGTGATGCTCGGTCTCTTAGCTTCGGTTTCGAGAGAATGACGACGCATCTGAAGCAGATATCGTGCTGTCAGTATTCTGCTTAAAAAAGAAACTAAAAAGAGACTTTTTGTTTCAAACTCTGGCAAATTAGGCGAACTGAGCTTTGTTTGAGAAGTCCTACTTGGCAGACTCTAGATAGCTTCCCTCATGTCACTAACAGCGCGGTGACGTTATGCTTGCCAAGGAAGCGTAATCTCTTCGAAAACACACCGCGCGTACGCACAGGTTTCCGGTTCCGCTGTTAGACAGCGGTGTTTTAAAACCTTTTGGTGGAAACGAAACTAGAAAAGAAATAAGCTTTTCTGCAAAGGTTCTCCGGTGAGTCTAAAAGAGCCTTGAAGCTTTGCAATTGTCAGAAAGCTTATAAATCATTTAACAGTAATCTATAGTTCCTACTTTCCACATCACGAAAGGCATTGTTTTCTTTCAAAAGCAAATCACAATGACCTACGCGTGATAAAAATTCTTTTGGCATTCGGTAAGTTTAAAGCTTTCAGATTTTTTCTGATATGCTGCAGTATACGACAGCAGTACACGGACACACACGCTACGTAAAGCCTTTCTTTTTTTTTGTATAAGCGTTATCAACATTCATGAGACCTGTTACCAGAGCTTGTAAACTGTGAGACGGCAACCGCGGCTTTTTGCGTTTCTTTAGTTTGCAACTAAAGTTAGAAAAAAAGAAATACGTTTGGTTATTCCTTTCACGTGAAGCTAAAACTGTAGACGCCTATATGATTTAGTCGCCTATATGATTTGAAGCGGTGCGACAAATTAACCACCGATTTCCTTCCCTAAACTAAATGCGGCGTACGTGCCCTAGCCCAGTCACTTTGCTTGGTATAATCTCTTTAATCTTGGTGATTATGCTGCCTGGGTTAAATTGAGGTGGACAGTGGATTTATTAGTGGGTCACGGCGACCATCGCAAGCAGCGCGTTGGTCACTACTATCCTGCCCGTTAGCGCTGTCCTCGTTCCTCTCTCTGCCGGTTCTACCGCAGATGCCACCGTCCTCTTCTTACCTTCCGACGTTCCTTTCTGCCGCCACCGTATCTCACTGCCCTTCGCCGTGCTTGACTTGCTCAATGGTGCCAGCACACTTCTGGTCTTCAATACCCTTTTTTACCCCGAACCTCCACCAAGTGAACAGTGGATTTATTAGTGGGTCACGGCGACCAACGCACGCAGCGGTCAGGTCGTAGCAGGACGGCAGAACCAGCTGAAGGAAGCAGCTCCAGCAGGAAACTCGCGCCCGAACCACCAGCGATGACGACGAAGTGCGGCACCGCGGAGGCATCCTCTTCTTCTTCTTACAGAGGGTTAAGTTTACGTTGATCAATCTTTCTGATGCGGAGGAAATGCGAAAGCATGCGCCCTCTCGAATCCGCTTAAGAAGCAATGAGGAGCCCATCAAATAGAGTCGTTATATCCGAGTATTTCGTTATGTACGGTTTTGAAGTTAAAAGCTTCACTAGGCTAGTCAACACCGCGCTTCGCGTGAGCCGAAGGCCAGACTTGCCACTTCTGAGCATGCGCGAAACCGAGCGACGTCACTCACGGCGCAGGTGGCCGCCGTCGCCGCCGCTGACTCCGTCGCCTGACCTTTCGCCGCAGCCGTGCGCAGTGCGCATTTGAAAGGAGCGGTATATAAGGCGCGCTTGCCCATAGAACAGGCGCAGACACTCGCCATGGAAGGAGAAGAAGCAACAGTCGGACGGCGCAGAAACACCGATCCCGAAGTGGTAGCTTGGGAGTTGGCTGAAAAGCAGCGAGAGCTTTTCGCTTCGAGATATCCAGGCATATCCTTAGCTAAGCCAAAGCCAATTTTTTCCTTATATTTCGATCTTTTGTCCCTCCCACCTGTCCCCTACAAGAAGAAATGGGAGATTTCTTCCCCTCTATTTTGTCACCTGTCATCTTCGGTAGGCGGCTTTCCCGTTATTTAACCCCGAGAAAAGTCGTTTTTTTCCCTAGCGAGCTACTTAGTCTAAATGAGAATTTGGTGCACAAGCACTTAGTTTTTTCACTTCATTTTCGGTTTTTGGCTCCTTAGCGCACGAATGGAAGTTGACGAGGACGGCGACGTCCAAAGCACAGCTTCATAGACACGGTGTAGCACGCGGGATGTTGGGCTGCAGCGATATATTGAGCTAGCGCACCGGACTCGCATCGCGGCGAGGACACAGTGGTCTCATGCAGTGGCTAACAAAGCGGACCTGTTAAAGCTTCCCCGGGTTCGAAACCCACTCGCGGCCGTTAAGTGTTTCAGTGTAGTTCATTTGTGCTTCGAGGCTTCATCCCCAGGAACACAAGACGGCTTTTTCTGTAGCGAGCATTTAGTCAGGGTGGATGATTGGGCGAGTTGGTTGCTCATGATGAAAAACTGTAGCGCTCGAGACAAGGACAGAACGGACACATGCGCTAACTTTCAACTGAATCTTTATTCAATGCACAAACAGTGTTTATATACTGCGAGAGCATCAGAATATTGTCCCACAAGCCTATTACAGTGCAAGTCGCTTTTAACATTTTCTTCGAGCCATCTTTTCGTTCTTTGATATAGACACAGACGGGATGCTTACACACTTATCTTCTAAGTCTTTTATTCGTCT